>NC_080672.1:206934663-207307913 GCF_030247195.1 Topomyia yanbarensis | reverse complement strand
AATAAACCACCCGCATCTATCAGCGAACCCATCCTCGACCTGAAGACCAGCAGTATCCCGAGCAAATCAGCAAACGTCCAGCGAATTCACATACACGACCTGAAAACGTCAAATCGATACCTCATCGACACCGGAGCAGATATATCTGTCATACCACCCTCAGCAAGAGAACGTCTCAACCCAACTGCATCACACCAGCTTTTCGCCGCTAATGGTACCGCCATTCAGACATACGGCACCAAACGTCTAACCGTAGAACTTGGCCTACGAAGACCATTCGTATGGGTTTTCGTCATCGCTTATGTGAAATCGCCTATCATTGGTGCGGATTTTCTAAAACACTACGATCTACTCGTGGATCTACGGAGAAACAAGTTGATCGATAACACTACTCGATTGGAAATTGAAAACATCAATGCATCATCGGAACCAACTATCACCACGTTCGACACGAATTCACCTTTCGCCGAGATTCTCGCAGAATATCAAGATATCACTATCCTGAATATAAAGCACAAACCAACAACAGCAAGCACCGTGCACCAGATCATCACTACCGGCCAACCTGTATTTTGCCGACCGCGCCGGCTACCTTTGGATAAACTGAAGGAAGCAAAGGCTGAGTTCCAGTTCCTCATTGAACAGGGGATTTGTCAACCCTCAAAAAGCAGCTGGGCCAGCCCGCTGCATTTAGTTAAAAAATCAAATGGCAAGTGGCGACCATGTGGTGATTACCGCAATCTGAATGCCATCACTGTTCCAGATCGGTACCCCGTGCCATACATTCAAGATTTTTCTAGCATCTTACACGGTAAGCAAATATTTTCGTGCATAGATTTACAGCGTGCATACCACCAAATCCCAGTTGCGCCAGATGATATTCCGAAGACAGCAATCACAACCCCTTTTGGGCTTTTTGAGTTTAAATATATGACCTTCGGATTGCGCAATGCAGGTCAAACTCTCCAAAGGCATCTACACGCCATATTAGGTGACCTTGATTTTGTTTATCCCTACATCGACGACCTGTGCATAGCATCAGATAACGTGGACCAACACAAGCAACATCTTCGTACGGTGTTCGAGCGATTGAGACAAAATGGACTTGTCATCAATGCAGCAAAATGCCAGATTGGCAAACCTACCGTTGAGTTTCTGGGCCATCTAATTACGCCGGAGGGAATTAAGCCGACACCCAGCAAAGTGCAAGCCATCCTGGATTTTCCGAGACCAACAATCGCCAAGCAGCTAAAAAGATTCCTCGGTACAATTAATTTTTATAGACGCTTGATCCCACGAGCAGCAGTAAATCAGCAAATTCTGCAGGCAATGATCGCTGGAAATACTCGCAACGACACCACCATCCTTGTGTGGGACGAAGCAGCAAACACAGCATTCGAACAATGCAAGCAGGATTTAGCAAATGCAACCCTTCTTGCTCATCCTTCTTCAGAAGCAAAACTAGCCCTGGACGTCGACGCTTCGGGCACAGCCATCGGGGCAGTTTTACACCAGATCACGAAAAATGGCCCTGAACCCCTTGCTTTCTTTTCTCGCAAGTTGAATGAGAGCCAACGGAAAGCCAGCACCTACGACAGAGAGCTGATTGCAATGTATGAAGCCATCAAACATTTCCGAGACACAATACAAGCCCGTGAAGTGTGTGTCTACACAGATCATAAGCCACTTATCACCGCTTTTCATCAGCGCCCTGAGAAGGCAAGCCCAACACAACAACGCCGACTCAGCTTTATTAGTGAGTATACCACAGACATTAGGCATGTATCTGGCGAAGCAAATAAAGTCGCCGACATGCTAAGTCGCATTGACTCTATTACCACTACGGAAGCGATCGATTACGATCGTATGGCTGAGCTCCAGAAATCTGATCCCGAGCTGAAGGAATTTTTACTCAATCCACCAAGCAACACATCGGTAAAGCTGAAGTTACTGAAATCAGCATTAGCATCCACACCAATACACTGCGACGTCTCCACGGAAGCCATCCGCCCGTTCGTGCCGAAGGATTTTCGACGGAGAATTTTGGCCAAACTGCATGGTATATCGCACCCTGGAATTCGTGCTACTACTCGCATCGTCTCGGATCGATTCATTTGGCCTTCGCTTCGCCGTGACTGCAAGCAGTTCGTCACTCATTGTATTCCTTGCCAAAAAACAAAAATTCAACGGCACAACAGAACACCGATATCCAGAATAATCGTGCCAGATACCCGTTTCACACACATCCATATGGATCTCATCGGTCCCCTTCCACCGTCGGAACAAAATATGTATTGTCTCACGATCATCGATAAATTCACACGATGGCCTGAGATAGTACCACTACCGAACATGACAGCTCTCACAGTAGCTCGTGCCTTTATCAACGTTTGGATCGCACGGTTCGGTGTCCCGACAAATGTGACTACTGATTGTGGTAGGCAGTTCGAATCAGAACTGTTTCGCACACTAACAAGGATGCTCGGAATTACACATTTACGTACAACGCCCTATCATCCGCAGGCAAACGGTCAAATTGAGCGAACACACCGTCAGCTCAAATCATCGATCATGTGCCATCAACATTCTCGTTGGACCGAAATTCTTCCCATCGTACTTCTTGGGATCCGGTCGTCGCTGAAGGAGGATCTGCAAGCAACAGCCGCTGAGCTTACATACGGTACATCACTGAGACTGCCAGGTGAATTCTTCATCTCCGACAACTGTAAAAAACCAACGCCAGAGTTTGTCACCGACCTGAAGGCAACGATGTCAAAACTACGACCAACGCAAACCACCAACCACTCCAACCAGAACGCCTTCGTACAAAAGCACTTGTCTACATGCAGCCATGTCTTTGTGAAGGTGGGAGCTATCAAACCACCCCTTACACAACCCTATGATGGACCATATCGGGTGATTCGCCGAAGGAAAAAAGTTTTCATAGTGGATGTGATATCGATCGATCGTTTGAAAGCTGCCTTCACACAAGCCGACGAACATCACCTCGATACAAACCAGCCAGAGCCAACAGTAGAGCAGACTGCCTACACAACACGTTCAGGACGTAGAGTGAGAATCCCCCGCCGGTATTGGTAAATCTACGGGGGGAGTGATGTGGCGTATCCGACATAAACGCCACCATACTGAACATGAGGGTAACCCTAATAAAATCCAACACATACACATTATCGATTACACATCACACGATACTATATATTGTAAATATATTTTAGTTCTGATAAGACAACCAAACGCGACAGTCTATATCGTCCGAACGAAGCCCGTAAACCCTTCGAACTGTGTACCTACACATCAAACAAACGGAGGTGCCGAACCCCTTTGCTAGAGGTGGTTTGGCGAGGTCTCCACCCCGTGGGGAGAGTAGTGGAGCGACGAGTGCTGCATCTGATAGCACCAGTGACCCCCCTGCAGCGGTAGAAAATAGCCCTACCAACGCGCTGGACGGGCCACTATCCGCGATGCGCAAAGTGGTGGAGCAGCTCGATGCAATAATCGAGTTCATATAAGCAAGGAGCTGAAACAGAGCCTGCTAATGCTCCGGAAGGCTGTTCGTGTCCCAAGACAGGAACAGCAGGCTTACGCCAAGAGGGTAGAATCTCGGGAGAAGTCCGACAGAGGAACCCAGACAGTGACCTCCAAGAGGGAGGGAAGAGAGAAGGTCGACATAGGTACCCAGACAGTGGCCTTCACCTTCTATGGAGCAGCCATGTCGCTCGAAGCGGCGGCTGAGTTCCCCCGAAGGGAAAAGGCAAGGGCAATCGAAAGACGGTGTCGAACGCGAAGCGCCCTAGGAAGTCACCAGGCGAGGGTGCAAAAACCGACACCACACGGCGTGCAACCATCAAGGCCAAACGCCGTTTGGTCGAGGTAAACGGGGGCGAGAATGACCCCGCTGGGCAGAGTGATGGTACCAGCAACCCGGCGCAACCGGGGGGGGGGGGGGGCGTAAACCACTGGACGCTGGTCACCAAGAAGAAGCCGGCACCGGAGGTACCGTGCCCGCGAAGAAGGCCAAGGACAGAGACGAGGCCTTGTGGTAAAAAAAAACCGACAAGGACAAATACGCCGACGTCCTAAAGTAGATGAGGGCGGCCGAAAGCCTCTCGGCCCTTGGGCAAGACGTGCGCAGCGTGAGACGCACCAACACAGGAGATATGCTTCTGGTGCTGAAGCGAGGCGCACAATCCAGTGCAGTGTACAAGGCCGTGGCCCAAGAGGTCCTTGGTGAAGGCGCCCAGGTCAGGTCGCTAGGGGCGGAAATGACTCTCCAGTGCAAGCATCTGGACGAGTTCGCGACCGCAGACGATGTCGTCGCAGCCGTCAAGGAGCAATGCGACGTGACAATCGAGCGGGCCTCTGTGCGTTTGAGAAGGGGACCCTCTGGCACGCAAGTAGCCTACCTCAGGCTACTGAAGGCGGATGCAAAAAAGGTAACCGAGAAAGGTAAACTGAAGATCGGCTGGTCGGTATGCCCAATTAGCATAACCCAGCCGCCTTCAGTGGATAGGTGCTATCGGTGCCTTGAGTCCGGCCATAAAACGTACGAGTGTAAAGGCATAGACAGGAGCAAACTATGTCGTCGCTGCGGCGAGGAGGGGCATAAGGAGCGAGGTTGCATTAAGGCGCACAAGTGCCTTATCTGCACCACTAAGAAGCATGCCCGTAATCATGCTATGGGCGGACCTTCGTGTCCCTTCGGTGAGGCAAATAAGAAGAATCCGTGAACGTCACACAGCTAAATCTTAACCATTGTGCAGCAGCCCAGCACCTGCTGTGGCAGTCGGTCTCGGAGTCGAGGACAGATGTCGCCCTCTTATCAGACCCGTACCGCATCCCTGCCGGCAACGGCAATTGGGTGTCGGAATGGTGGCAATCTGTACAACGGGACGGTTCCCGGTTCAAGAGGTACACTCCTCCGCCGAGGATGTTGCGATTGCCAAGATCAATGGTGTGTTCTATTGCAGCTGCTACGCTCCACCAAGGTGGCCAATAGAACAGTTCAACCAGATGATAGACAGGCTCTCGTCAGACCAAGTGGGCCGGAAACCGGTAGTCATAGCGGGAGACTTTAACGCTTGGGCAGTGGAGTGGGGCAGCCGCTGTCCAAATAGCAGGGTCCAAGCGCTAATGGAGGCGCTTACGAAACTCGATACTGTGCTAGCTAATAATGGATCCGCCGTGAAGTGTTTCGAGCTGCGAAATTGGCCCTTAACAAGGCCATTAAAAGCAGCAAGAGAGCGTGTTCCAACAACCTGTGTGAGAGTGCCAACGCGAATCCGTGGGGTGACGCCTACAGGATTGTGATGGCCAAGACCAAAGGGGGCTCTTCACCTCCAGAACGTTCTCCGGACCGGTTGACGATGATTATCGAAGTACTCTTCCCGTCTCAAGCCACAAGCCCCTGGCCACCTGCACTACGAGACAGTGCGGGCTCGGCCGAAATGGTGGCTCCAGTGACGAATGAAGACCTACTCGCAGTGGCTAAATCGCTAGCAATTAACAAAGCTCCAGGGCCGGATGGAGTTCCAAACAGCGCTCTGAAGGCAGCGATCATAGCGAACCCGAACATGTTCAGGCTAGCTATGCAGAGATGCCTTGACAAGTGCCGCTTCCCCGATAGATGGAAAAGGCAGAAATTGGTGCTGTTGCCAAAGCCCGGGAAGCCGCCAGGCGACCCATCGGCGTACAGACCAATCTGTCTGATCGACACGACTGGCAAACTGCGTGAGAGGATTATCCTCAATAGGCTAAACCAGTACGCAGAAGGTACGGATGGCCTGTCAAGCAACCAGTTTGGCTTTCGGAAGGGTAAGTCCACAGTGGACGCTCTGAACTCAGTGAAAAGACTGCCGAGATAGCGATCCAACGAAAAAGGCGAGGCATTCGATACTGTGCGTTAGTGACACTTGACGTGAAGAACGCATTCAACAGCGCAAGCTGGGATGCCATCGCGCTCTCGTTACACCGGCTTAGCCTACCGGTGGGTCTGTACCGGATCTTGGAAAGTTACTTCCAGAACCGCGTACTGCTATACGAGACCGATGCCGATCAGACAAGAGTTCCGATTACCGCCGGAGTTCCGCAGGGCTCGATCCTAGGCCCGGTGCTACGGAACCTCATGCATGACGGGGTTCTGAGACTGAAGGGTCAAGGTCGTCGGCTTTGCCGATGACGTAACCTTGGAGGTCTATGGGGAGTCAATCCCTGAGGTAGAAATAACTGCAGAACACGCGATCAACACGGTGGAGGAATGGATGAGCGCGAGAGGCCTGGAGCTCGCTCATCATAAGACGTATATATATATATTTATATATATATATATATATATATATATATATATATATATATATATATATATATATATATATATATATATATATATATATATATATATATATATATATATATATATATATATATATATATATATATATATATATATATATATATATATATATATATATATATATATATATATATATATATATATATATATATATATATATATATATATATATATATATATATATATATAATTACGTAGGGACCTGGACACTGACCAGCAACGCAGACGCCTAGGTCAGCACATGAAGCCACTCACCGCCTCGTGTGGGAACATTAGTCTTGTCAGCATAATGTTCCCTTAAATACCACCTGCTAAACCAGCGTGGTTGTTCAGTATAAATGTATCTACGGTCAGGGCCGCTAAGTTTTAAGTCAATCAAGTGAAATAAAGTGCATAAAGTGAAAACAAACTTTTTTAAAACATCGAACAGGTGGCCCAGATCAAGATTGGCGCAGCCTGCGGTTCTAGTGAAACAGTAAAAACTAAGTACGATAAACAGTGCAAAGGTTAGGATTGATAAATCCAACCAGAGTGAGCCCGCGAAGCATTTCAACAAAGTGTGAAAAGTGCTAGCATCTGCCGTCCCTCTAAAAGAGACACAGAGTTGAGACTCCGCCGCGTGCTTCAGACGTCCACTAGGAGAATCAAGCACCCAAGTGAACCCCGCAGAACACGATTGCAAAAAGGTGAGTTTGTTACTTTCTTAATAGTTATAACTAAGATTGAAATTGGACTCTCCTTGGGTAGTGTAAAATTTTTCTGTGCACCGAAGTCCGCTCTAAGAGAAAGGCTCGGGCAGCACATTTTCAATTTAACACTAACCATTTGGGGCAAGAAGCATTCCAAGAGAACTTCTACCCCACACGAAATTGTGAAGTTCTAAGCGAAGCACATTTTCGGAGGCCACACGAGTTCTAAGAGAACGTGTGCGCTGACAAAAAATTAAATTAAATACACCCAAGCAAAGGCTACATTAATGCCAAAAGCACCTAACGCCTTGAAGCAAACTCGCGCATTGTTGAGAAGTATCAAACACAGCAATTGCGATTCTTCAGACTCTGACGAAAGTATTTCCTCAGCCGAATCAGGGGACCTAGCTCATATCCCCATCGAAAACACACCCGAAATAGAAACCATGTCTTTAACCAAAGACGATAACATGGAGCAAATTAATGCGCAGTTACAAAAAATGATGCAGATGATGAATGAATTTGCAAACAAGCAAAACGATCACGATACCATGTTTTCTCAAATTGAAACACATTTTAACAATATGGCAGCACCCAGACCGGAGCCTATTTTACAACCCACAACAAACGTCGAACAATTGTTTAAAATACCTGATCCAATAAAAATGCTACCCGCATTCGACGGTAATTCTAAACAGTTAAATGCCTGGCTGACAACAGCGGAAGAAACTCTAAACGCATTTAAAGAACACGTGACACCATTGCAATTCAAAATGTATGTCACTGCAGTCATCAACAAAATTCAAGGCAAAGCCAAAGACATAATTTGCCTTGCCGGTAACCCCGACAGTTTTGAAAGCATACAAGAAATTTTTAATAAATTCTCTTGGCGATCGTCAAGAACTTTCAACTTATAAATGCCAATTATGGCAATTTAGAATGACTGATGGCATGAGTATCGCAAGATACTACCACAAGTCTAAAGAAATAATTCAGAACATTAAAACCCTAGCAAAACAAAAGGAGAAATATAAAAACAATTGGGAGCCGATAAACGATTTCATTGATGAAGATGCATTGGCAGCCTTCATCTCCGGACTAACTGAACTATACTTCGGCTACGCTCAAGCAGCCAGACCTAAGGATGTAGAAGACGCCTACGCGTTTCTCTGTAAATTCAGATCTAAGGAAATAGCAGCACACAACATGGCTGCTGATAGTTCTAACAAGAAAAATCAAAAATTTAAAGGGTTCGATATTCAGTCTTCCGGTAAATCCAACCAAAACCATCCCAAACAATTCAAATCAACACCCCGCAAACCAGAACAAGACGAAATAGAACCAATGGACGCAATGACTACACGAAGTAAGCTAACACTAAACAAAAAAGTAATAAATAATCATGAAATCACGAAAAACGAACACGAAGACGAGATCTTAGGAGATGCTAAGTCGGAGACTGAATCCGAGGACGACCTAGACATAAATTTTCATGTGGTCAACACAAATCGAAAAATGACTTAAATTATCTTCCCTATCTAAAGACGATTCACCCAATATCAAAGAAACAACTCAAAATTCTAATAGACACGGGAGCGAATAAAAATCTAATTTCGCCTGACATCTTGGAATCCACTAAATTAGTACAGGATACACAAATAAAAAATGTATACGAAACAAATAACGCCACAAAAATAGGAAAACTAGACCTTTTTAATAACGCTTTTAAACCATTTTCATTCTACGTATTAAAGTTTCATCAGTTTTTCGATGGACTAATAGGATCAGAGACACTTGCTAAATTACAATCGAAAATAAACTACGAGAACGAAACCATTACAATAGCAGATAAACAATTTTCTTATTCAAAATTCTACCCCACTAAACAACTTTATAACCATTTCGTAACCATTCAAACCACAAACAACGGCGACTGGTTCGTCCCATCATACCAAAAGCTTTGTAAAAATACATTCATACGACCTGGACTCTACAGGGCCGAGAATAATAAAACTACGATAAATATAATCTCCTCATCTAGGAACCAAACAAAAACACCCAAATTGAAATTAGCAGTTAACAATTTTGAAACCTTTTCTCCCTTTCCTATAAAACATGCGAAAACAATATCTGAAAGTGATATCAGTAACATCATCAGAACAAACCACCTTTCAAAATTAGAACTAACCGAGCTAATTCGGGTTCTGAAAAAACACCAATCTGTAATCCAGAAAAAAAGGGAAAAACTCACATGTACATCGGCAACCAAACACAAAATTCTAACCACCAACGATTCTCCTATCTTTACAAAAAACTACCGTTACCCACACCACTTCAAGGGTGACATTCAAGAACAAATACAAGAAATGCTAGACAACGGTATTATTAGACCTTCCAAAAGTCCCTACTCTTCACCAATATGGGTCGTACCAAAAAAATGGACGCCTCAGGCAAGAGAAAGGTGAGAGTCGTAATAGACTATAGAAAAGTCAACGACGTAACTATCGACGACAGGTATCCCATGCCTCAAATCGAAGAAATCTTGGACTCCTTAGGGAAGTCCGAATACTTTACTACACAGTCTCTACGCATCGCTCGATCGAGATAGAAGTGTTTTGTTTTCGGTCTGTTGGAAAAAGAACAGTGCAGTAATCCGCGTTCAAGGTTATTTTCCCATTCTCTGCCTCTTCGAGGTTTGGACTTTTATTTTCTTTTGTGCGTGTGTTAACCGTTAGGCCACATTCCTCAACCTTTTGTTCGTAAAGCGAGGATTGAACAATAACCAGCTATTTATGCTGGACTGGTGCGTCGTGGGAAACGAGTATACAGATAAGTGAAATCTACCTTTTTGATACATTTACGGCTTTTTCCCGCCTGCGCGGGTGCTGACCCCGTGCGTTGACGGTGTCGATGGCTTCCTCCCCGGATGGCCAAATGGAGATCGAGTCGACTCCTAAGGCTCTCCCCCGACCCAAACAATATCCAGAGCTCTCGACCGGTCCCTTTGTGGTCTTCTTTCGGCCCAAAACAAAATCGCTGAATCTATTACAGATTTCAAAAGACCTAACGGAACGGTTCTCGGCTGTGATCGAAATAAAAAAGGTCCGCTCAGACAGGCTGAGGGTCGTGCTGACTAACTCAAAGCAGGCAAACGATATTGCTTGCTGCGAGCACTTTACGAAGGACTATCACGTGTATATTCCAGCTGTGAAAGTACAGTCTGAAGGCGTTGTCACCGATGACAGTTTGACATGCGAGGATCTGCTGCAGTACGGGGTTGGCCGTTTCAGAGACCGCTTACTTCAGCCAGTGAAAATACTCGAGTGCAAGCGTTTGCACTCAGTAGTAGTTGCGGGGAATGGTTCAAAAACGTACCCCCAATCAAACTCTTATCGGTTGACCTTCGCTGGTACCGCTTTGCCAAATTACGTCCTCTTGCACAAGGTTCGTCTGCCTGTGCGTCTGTTTGTGCCGCGGGTCATGAATTGCACAAAGTGTAAACAATTGGGTCACACAGCCACCCATTGTAGCAATAAGGCCCGCTGTGGAAAATGCGGGGAGAATCATCTAGATGATTCGTGCAGTAAGAATGCTGAGAAGTGTCCTTACTGTGCAGAGAATCTGCATGATATCTCGGCATGTCCCGCGTACAAACTACGCGGGGATAAACTAAAACGTTCCCTTGCTGGACGATCCGAACGTTCTTTCGCAGAAATGCTAAAGAGAGCTACACCACCAACCTCAACAAACATCTATGCTCACTTGCCTCCTAACGAGGGCGAGGCTGATGACCCACAAGAGGGAACATCTACTAGGGCGCCTAGAAGTTATAGGAAGAGGAGGAACATTTCCTCTCCTAAAGTTCGTTGTAAAGGCCAGAAGGTATCCCTTGACGGGACTCAGAAAGTCACATCTATTGGAAGTGTTGCAACCAAACCGAAGCAATTAGCTCCTGGTCTCGGAGGATTAAACTCAGAGAAGGAGTTCCCAGCACTTCCCGGAACATCAAAAATCCCAAGTGTTCCTCTGTTTCAGTTCGAGAATAATCGCGGCACTGGAATTATCAAACTCTCGGACATTGTGGATTGGATAATAAAAACTTTCAATATAACTGATCCTATTAAAAGTCTTATGTTAGCTTTTCTCCCTACAGTAAGAACATTTTTGAAGCAGTTGACTGCTAAATGGCCCCTCCTTTCAGCGATTGTATCCTTCGATGGCTAACTCATCGAACGAGGTCACGGATTTGATCACTGTTCTACAGTGGAATTGCAGAAGTATCATCCCGAAAATCGATTCCTTCAAAATTTTAATAAATAATTTGAGTTGCGATGCATTTGCATTATGTGAAACTTGGTTAACTTCCGACATAGATCTCAACTTCCACGACTTTAATATTATTCGCCTGAATCGAGACACCCCCTATGGAGGAGTGCTTTTGGGGATCAAAAAGCGCTATTCCTTCTACAGAATTAACCTTCCCTCGATAACAGGGAAGTTGTCGCTTGTCAAGTAACGACCAAAGGCAAAGATCTTTGCATAGCTTCCATATATATTCCCCCCAACACCGCGATTGGGCATCGCCGGCTACATGACATCATAGAATCCCTGCCTGCACCGCGACTAGTTTTAGGCGACTTTAACTCTCACGGTACGGAATGGGGTTGCCTTTATGATGATAACCGTTCCTCTTTAATTCACAATATTTGCGACAACTTCAACATGACAATTCTAAACACGGGTGAAATGACACGGATTCCTCCCCCACCAGCGCGCCCAAGCGCATTAGATTTATCCCTTTGCTCGACCTCGCTAAAGTTAGAATGCGCGTGGAAGGTAATCCCTGATCCCCACGGTAGCGACCATCTGCCGATCGTAGTCTCAATCAAAAACGGCTCAAGGCCATTGGAAACAATCAATATTTCGTATGACCTCACACGAAATATCGATTGGAAGAGCTATGCTGCCGCGATATCCGACAACATCGAATCTACTCAAGAACTTCCTCCGGAGGAAGAATACAGCTTTTTGGCTGGCTTGATTCTCGACAGCGCGAATCAAGCTCAGACTAAGCCAGTACCCGGCGCGAACATACAAAAACGTTCTCCCAATCCCTGGTGGGAAAAAGAGTGCTCAGACGTGTACGCAGAGAAGGCCGCCGCGTTTAAGACCTTCCGGAACGACGGGTTACCCGCTAGTTTTCAACAGTACGCGACGTTAGACAGGCGAATGAAGAGTTTGATGAAAGCCAAAAAACGCGGTTATTGGCGCCGGTTCGTCGACGGATTAACGAGAGAAACATCGATGAGCACTCTTTGGGAAACAGCCCGACGTATGCGAAATCGAAACAGTACTAATGAGAGCGTGGAATATTCAAACCGTTGGATATTCGATTTCGCCAAGAAGGTTTGTCCGGATTCCGCCCCGGCACAGAAGATCTACCGCGCCGCGTCCCGTCACGATAACGCGAACGAACCACCTTTTTCGATGGTGGAGTTCTCACTTGCTCTCTTGTCGTGTAACAATAAAGCTCCAGGGCCAGACAGAATCAAATTCAACTTGTTGAAGAATCTGCCAGACTCTGCCAAGAGACGCTTGTTGAACTTATTTAATAAGTTTCTTGAGGCTAACATTGTCCCACACGATTGGAGGCAAGTGAAGGCCATCGCCATCCAAAAACTAGGAAAACCAGCCTCCGACCACAATTCGTATCGACCGATCGCAATGCTATCTTGTATCCGGAAGTTGTTCGAGAAAATGATCCTATCCCGCCTCGACAATTGGGTCGAAGCAAATGGCTTACTGTCAGATACACAATTTGGCTTTCGCAAAGGCAAAGGGACGAACGATTGTCTTGCGTTGCTCTCAACCGAAATTCAAATGGCCTATGCTAGTAAAGAGCAGATGGCATCAGTGTTCCTAGATATAAAGGGGGCTTTTGATTCAGTTTCTATCAACATTCTTTCAGAGAAGCTGCACCAGCATGGTCTTTCAGCGACTTTAAACAACTTTTTACTAAACTTGTTGTCGGAAAAGCACATGCATTTTTCGCATGGTGACTTATCGACATCACGATTTAGCTACATGGGCCTTCCCCAGGGCTCATGTCTAAGCCCCCTGTTATACAATTTCTACGTCAACGACATTGATGAATGTCTTGACAATTCCTGCACGTTAAGACAACTTGCAGACGATGGCGTGGTGTCTGTTACGGGACCCAAAGCTGT
This sequence comes from Topomyia yanbarensis, assembly GCF_030247195.1. NCBI lineage: Eukaryota > Metazoa > Arthropoda > Insecta > Diptera > Culicidae > Topomyia > Topomyia yanbarensis. The sequence goes on along the minus strand of NC_080672.1, from coordinate 207,294,627 downwards.
CGATCTACAAGGACCATTACAGAATACCTTGGACAATTTGTCTGTATGGGCTATTAAGCTGGGTATCGAATTCTCCACGGAGAAAACTGAGCTAGTTGTATTTTCTAGGAAGCGTGAACCAGCACAACTACAGCTTCTATTAATGGGTCAAACTATAGCTCAGGTCTTCACAGTAAAATATCTCGGGGTCTGGTTCGACTCGAAAGGTACTTGGGGATGCCATATTCGGTATCTGAAACAGAAATGCCAGCAAAGGATCAACTTTCTTCGTACAATAACCGGAACGTGGTGGGGTGCCCACCCAGGAGACCTAATTAGGTTGTATCAAACAACGATACTGTCGGTACTGGAATACGGATGCTTCTGCTTTCGATCCGCCGCGAACATACATTTAACTAAACTCGAAAGAATTCAGTATCGTTGTTTGCGTATCGCCTTAGGGTGCATGCAGTCGACCCATACGATGAGTCTCGAAGTCCTGTCGGGCGTTCTCCCGCTGAAAAATCGATTTTGGGAACTCTCATATCGATTGCTCATTCGATGCGATATCTTGACCCCGTTGGTGATTGAAAATTTCGAAAGGCTTGTTGAGCTCAATTCTCAGACCCGTTTTATGTCCCTGTACTTTGACTACATGGCGCAAAATATTAATCCTTCTTCTTACAATCCCAACCGTGTGCATTTCATAAATACTTCTGAATCTACTGTTTTCTTCGACACATCCATGAAAGATGAGATTATTGGAATTCCGGACCATATACGCCCACAAGTGGTTCCAAATATTTTTTATAATAAATTCCGAGAAGTCGACTGTTCTAAGATGTTTTATACTGACGGATCAAACCTCGAAGGGTCCACTGGCTTCGGTATTTTCAATCAAAATTTCACCGCCTCCTACAAACTCAGTGACCCTTCTTCAGTTTACGCCGCAGAACTAGCTGCTATTCAGTATACCCTTGGAGTCATTGACACATTACCCGCAGACCATTACTTCATCGTCTCGGATAGTCTGAGTTCTATTGACGCTATTCGCTCGATGAAACATGGAAAGCATTCCTCGTATTTTTTGGGGAAAATACGGGAGCTACTGAGTGCTTTATCTGACAAATCTTTCCAGATTACCTTGGTGTGGGTCCCTTCTCATTGCTCCATTCCGTGCAATGAGAAGGCGGACTCCTTAGCTAAGGTGGGTGCCATTGAAGGTGACGTTTTTGAAAGACCAATTTGCTTCCACGAATTTTTCAGTATTACTCATCAGAGAACCCTCGAAAGTTGGCAAACCTCGTGGAGCAATGGGGAGCTAGGAAGGTGGCTACATTCGATAGTCCCTAAGGTATCGACGAAACCTTGGTTCAAGGGGATGGATGTGGGTCGTGACTTCATTCGTGTGATGTCCCGACTCATGGCGAACCATTACACGCTGGATGCACATCTCCGACGTATTGGGCTCGTGGAGAGTGGTATCTGCGCTTGTGGCGACGGTTATCACGATATAGAGCACATAGTCTGGGCGTGCACCGAGTACAGTTCCGCCAGGTCTCGGCTTATGGTCACCCTCCGGGCCCGAGGAAGACCACCCAACGTCCCGGTTCGAGATGTGTTGGCAAGTCGCGATGTCCTCTATATGTCCCTTATATACACCTTCATAAAAACCATCAATATCCAACTTTAACTGCCCCTTTTTCCTTATCATTCTCAGAAGCGCTCTCTTCCACCTGTACCATACACCCACGATGGTTTGATGCGACTCCAAGGCGACACAAAACATCCCTGTCGAATGAGCCAACAAACACGGGACCTAAAGCACGAACATCACACGCACAACTCGAAATGTAGCCGATCAACATCTGAGCCGCACTACGAAATCGTCTGGAGAAACCCCTGCCATCTCGAGAACGACCACCCGGCGTCCCAGTACATGATTCTTCCTGATGAAGACCACCCTGATTCTGTAATCCATCCGTTGATCTCCCGAAGTCTGAAACTGAAATAATGTTCTCCCCCTGCCATGTTTGTCCACCCTACTTCCCCTGACTCTTATACACAGAAGTAACACCCCTTCCCCCCCCCCCCCCCCAAATATCTTCATGAAGCATTTAGCTCTTCTTGCCTTTTCTAGTTTTAACTATTATATTATATGATCTCGTTGAAAATGCCCAACTCTACTACCACATAAAATAACTCTAATTAATGTCTCCGAATCTTTACAAAATTTAATCACGCCCTCTAATTATTTCTACTTTTAAGATAGTCGTAAAAATTTTCCCCCTTAGTTAAACATTATTTGCTCCAATAATCTCATTGCTAAAAATGTCAAACCATATTGCCATAAAAACTAAATGACCCCTCTAATCTTACGAAAATTATACTACCCCCTTGTGTATATGTATAGCTATAAATTAGCCTTAGTTTAATTTCAAAAATCAATATGTAAGCCCCTAGTTTTAAGTAATTTAAAATGTAAAACAAAACAAAATTGGCACCTTTAAGCTAACGCAAACCTGCCTTATCAAATAAACGAATTGAAAAAAAATAGATATAGATTTAAAATCCGGATTCCATCAGATCGCAATGGATCCGAAACATGTAGAAAAAACAGCTTTTTCGACGGACAAAGGGCATTTTGAATTTACTAGAATGCCTTTCGGTCTCAAAAACGCTCCTGCTACCTTTCAGAGAGCAATGAATGATATTTTGGGAGACTACGTAGGGACAAAATGCTACGTATATCTAGACGACATAATCATTGTCGGATATAACTTGAATAATCACTTAGAAAATTTAGAATTAATTCTAAAACGTTTATCTGACTACAACTTAAAAATACAGTTAGATAAATGTGAATTTTTGAGAAAGCAAACAGAGTTTCTGGGACACATTATAAGTTCCGAAGGGGTAAAACCAAACCCAGGAAAAATTGAAAAAATCATTCAGTGGCCAATACCAAAAAATCAAAAGGAAATAAAACAGTTCCTTGGATTAGCCGGGTACTACAGGAGATTTATTAAAGATTTTTCAAAGATCACTCGACCAATGTCAAAATATCTAAAGAAAGAGTCAACAGTAGATGTGCAGGACTCTTCATACGTAAATGCATTCAATGCACTCAAACAAATTCTATCCACAGACCAAATACTGGCATACCCACAATTTGATCTACCTTTTATTCTTACAACAGACGCATCTGGTTACGCACTAGGTGCTGTATTGTCACAAATACAGGATAATATCGAAAGACCAATTGCATTCGCTTCCCGAACACTGTCAGATACAGAATCGCGATATGCTACCAACGAAAAAGAGGCTCTAGCCATACTATGGGCAGTAAACAAGTTTAAACCATATTTATATGGCCAAAAGTTCACACTAGTGACCGATCACAAACCTCTTACTTTCATTAAAACTTCCGATAAGAATCAAAAAATTTCACGTTGGCGCTTAGATCTAGAAAATTACGACTATGAAGTAAAATACAGGGAAGGCAAATCAAATGTAGTGGCCGACGCGTTAAGCAGAATGCCGATCGAAGCAAATGTAAATGAAATAAATAATGATATAATTCCCTATCTTTCAGATCAAGAAGATCACATAGATGACGCAGAATCCACTGCCAACAACTCACCCGAATCCTTTGACTCCCAAACCATTCACTCCGCTGACGAATCAGCTGACTATTTCATTCATTTTTCTGAACGCCCCATAAATTACTACCGAAATCAGCTCATCTTCAAAATCTCACGTCTAGATACTACAATCCGAGAAACCTTTTTTCAAAATTATCATAGGACAATAGTGTCTAAAAACAGTTTCACTAAAGAAGACGTTACACAACTTTTGAAAACCTTCCACAATGGAAAACAGAGAGCCCTTATGGCTCCAGAAAACATCATTCAGATGATACAAGAATCTTATAGAGAAAATTTTAATCAGAAAGGTCATTTCGTGTTTACCAATTTAATGGTCGAAGACGTCCAGAGCGAAGAGCGACAAAATCAAATAATTGCGACCGAACATAACAGAGCACACCGCGGCATAACAGAAGTAGAAGCAAAAATCAGGAGATCATATTTTTTCCTAAATGTATACGCAAATGTTAGAAAGTTTGTAAATTCATGTGAAACATGCAATACCCATAAATATGAGAGAAAACCCTTCAACATAAAAATATCACCCAGGCCTATTACAGAAAAACCTTTAGACAGGGTCCATATGGACATATTCATTATAGACAAATGCAGTTTCTTATCCTTAATCGATTCATTTTCCAAACATTTACAAATGATAGAGCTAAAATCAGAAAGCGCTAGGAAAATACTTCAGTGCTTTCGGAGTTCCTCGAGAAATTGTAACCGACCACGAAACCACCTTTCAATCAATACAACTAAGAAATTTCCTAAGTCAATTAGGATCACAAATCCGTTACGCCGCCTCATCAGAATCTAATGGGCAAATAGAAAGAGCACACTCCACAATCATTGAAATATTTAATACTAATAAACAGAAATTTAGAGGTATGGGCACAAAATCAATTATAAAACTATCGGTAGCACTATACAACAACTCAGTACATTCATCCACACAGTACACCCCGAATGAAATATTATTTAATCAAAACAATATTGTTAACCCAGAAGAAATAATTAGAGATGCGCAAGAACTCTTTCTTAAGCACAAAAACAAATTTTAAGTCGAAATTTAAACAAAGAAGATCCTCCAGTCATAGAAGAAGGGAAAGAAGTCTTTATAATACCAAATATACGCACAAAAACCCAAGACAGAGTAAATAAAACAAACGCCAACGAGGTACAAGACAAAACATTCAAAAATAACCGCGGTATAAAGCGACACAAAAACAAAATAAAAAGATTAAAAAAAACATAACAAATTTCTATTTCACACCTTGATTACAGATGCTCCAATATTACATAGGAATCACCTATTCTCGACCATTTCATGCCAAGAACTAACTATTCGGAACCTACAAAATGATCTAATATTAATGCAAAAAACAACCCTCTGCCAAATCCAAACCGGAAACATTCGTATTGTTCACCCAATTAACATAACAGAAATAGAGGTCACCATCAACCTACTCACAAATTTAGTGTACCATAAGCAAAGAAAAAATAATGCTTTAATCGAACTAAGTAAACACAAAATTCGAGAATTGTATTCAAATTTTGTGCAAATAAAACCAGCATCGCACCAGAGACACAGAAGAATGGACGCTATCGGCACAATGTGGAAATGGATAGCAGGCAGTCCAGATGCCGAAGACTCACGAATCATTTACTCAAACCTCAACCAACTCATCAACGAAAACAACCATCAAGTGAAGATCAACAATCAAATCGACAAAAGAATCTCAGCTCTTACAAACACAATCAATCAAATAATAGACAAACAACAAATCAACCAAATCGTCCTCGACGAACTAGACGTTATCACCACCATTATAAACATCGACACTCTCAACAAAATTATAACAAGTATTCAAGAAGCAATGCTATTTTCTAGAATTCACGTCACTAGTAACGGTATACTAACCAGCCAGGAAATTCACTTAATCAAAGACATCATCAACAATCAAGGAGTCCAACTCAATATTCCCGAGGAAGCCCTAAATTTTGTTACACCGAAACTAGTAATGAACGAAAACACTTTACTGTACATATTACATGTTCCAGAATTGGAGAAGGAAAAACAATACAGTTATAAAATCTTACCCCCAATTTCTGATCAAACAGGCAAAACGACTTTTCACCACATCAAAACCCGAAGAGTATGTCCAATTGCAAAGCTACATCAGAGAATTCAACGACTCTTGCATACACCCACTCATCATGGGAACGGAACCACTATGTCTAATGGAAACTAAAAATGAAACTACTGCACTACTAATAAGCAATAACAAAATGTTCATTACAAACGCACAAAACAATGAGCTACAGTCCGACTGTGGCCCACACAATAGAAATCTATCAGGAAACCTTGTAATATCATTCTCCAACTGCACAATAGCTTTCATGGGTCACCACTTCACATCAAAGGAAAAAATAACCGAAAACGAGACTATTCTAGGTGCCTTCCACAACCTAAACATAAAAAGCGAACTTTCCAAAAACTATGACGTTGAAAAAATAGAAAAAGCTACCTTAATAAATAGGAACAAATTAAACGAAATATCACTTCGACACGAAACAGATTGGAAATGGAAATGGAGCCTTCTTGGAGGAACCTCGTTAACATCTGTTTTATTGTTCATCACCCTCTACTTAATACTTTTCCATTTAAGAGCAATTCATATAAGAGCAACAAAGAGAAATCAACGCCGACGATCGTCAAAATCAACGAATCAAAACAATCCATCAAGTGCCGAGGACGACACTTTTTCACCCCCCCCCCCGATGAATTACGTAGGGACCTGGACACTGACCAGCAACGCAGACGCCTAGGTCAACACATGAAGCCACTCACCGCCTCGTGTGGGAACATTAGTCTTGTCAGCATAATGTTCCTTTAAATACCACCTGCTAGACCAGCGTGGTTGTTCAGTATAAATGTATCTACGGTCAGGGCCGCTAAGTTTTAAGTCAATCAAGTGAAATAAAGTGCATAAAGTGAAAACAAACTTTTTTAAAACTTCGAACAGGTGGCCCAGATCAAGATTATATATATATATATATATATATATATATATATATATATATATATATATATATATATATATATATATATATATATATATATATATATATATATATATATATATATATATACATATATATATATATATATATATATATATATATATATATATATATATATATATATATATATATATATATATATATATATATATATATATATATATATATATATATATATATATATATATATATATATATATATATATATATATATATATATATATATATATATATATATATATATATATATATATATATATATATATTAGCTGACCCGGCAGACGACGTTGTCCTGCCTATAATTATTTACTGGAAAATACAAAGAAAGCAAAAATAGTAATGGTTGTGGATCAAATTTCTAATTATTTAAAGTCCAGTTAGGTTGTGATATGATAATGATTCCAACTGTAAAACATGTTACGAAAAGTTCTGTAATATACGTTATGATAAACATCTTTTTTGTTTGTGCCTCTCTCTATATACAGTAACAATACTGATGCTTTACCAATGTGTGAACAGGGCCGTGGGAGAATCGACAACACTCCAAACTAATGTCGAAGCTTTTTAATGACTTATTTTCATTATCAAAGACTCGACTTGAGTTGGAATTTTAATCCGTTTAAACCATGGGAATTCATGGAATCAAAACATCGCCGTTTTCATACCCTCCTTTATGAATAGTGGATCACTTTATTCATTAACTCCTTCACCACTCTATCTTTTAAATGCATGAAATCAAGTAAAACCGTAAAGTAGAACTTTTGTTGTGACGAACGGTTTACCTTTCAATATAGCGGCCCCTTTTCAAAATTTCGGAAGAAAAATGATGTAAGGTTTTGAACGCTTATATCTTTTATTGTGCTGAATGGATTTAATCAATTTCTTCGGCATTTTGTCGAAAATATTTGTACCAATGTGGTATTAAATTTTGGAATATGTAGGACATTCATTACACTAGTTTACAAATTTTGGGGTGATTGCATGAAGTTAAGAAGGTGTTTTCTAAGTCAATTTTGGGTTGCTGAGCACGAAAATCATATCCATTTTCTTTTTCAAAGAACCGTTTTTGTGATTTTTTGAAAAAGGTGTTATTGAGCACTTTTTTCAGTTTTTGGTCTATATCTCAGGAACAAATCTTCCGATTAACACAATCGACTCACCATTCGAAAGGTATTGCGCCCATTCCAAAAATTTATAACATGTTTGGATTAAATATCAATAATTTAGGGTTGAGAGCAACCAAAGTCAAAAAAGTAATGTTTGGTAAAATTACTCAATTTTTAGATGATTTTTCATAAAAAAATAATTCGACAAAAAAATCTTTTGAAATTTTATGTGACAGACAAACTTCTCACGTAAATTTTAAGCCTAAGATCACAAAAATCCGATAAAAACTGGTGATGTTATTAAGCACCGAGTGAAAATTGTTCTGTTTTTCACATATCTCTTTTGGTCTTAAATAAGATTACACTAGTTTACATGAAAAATGAAGTTGCGAGAAAACGTGTTTTCTAGATTAATTTTGGGTAGCTGAACACGAAAATAATACTCAATTTCTCTTTCAAAGAAGTTCGAGTTTAAAAGAAATGTTTTTGTTTTGCTTCCTCATTTTTGGTTTTGCTCTGTTTTTTATTACAGAAAAATGATTTTTCATATTTTCAGAATCTTATGTGACAGATTTGAACAATTTTAAGGTAATCGCGATAAGCTAAAAAGAAAGTTGTTTTCTAAGTTAATTTTGGATCGCTGAATACGAAAACAATTTTTTTTAAAAGATGCATTTTCAAGATTTCATCGAAAAAGGTGGGGCACTATTTTATTTATTTGTCAATACCTCGATCAAATAGGATCCGATCGAAACAGTTCGAAAGGTATTGGTATGCCCTTTCCGAAAATGTATAATACAATCGACCAAAGTAAAAAAAGTCCAATGTTCGACCTTTTTGTCGTGACTAACGACTTACCTTTCAATATAGGGGCCCCTTTTCAAAATTTCGGAAGAAAAATGATGTAAGATTTTGAACGCTTATATCTTTTGTTGTACTGAATGGATTTAATCAATTTCTTCGGCATTTTGTCGAAAATATTTGTACCAATGTTGTATTAAATTTTGGAATATGTAGGACATTCATTATCAACGGAAAAATAGTGTTTTGAAAAATCTTTCGAAAACGACTCGAAAAGTGAAAATTTTCAGCCGTATCCCGCACAGAGCCGTCAAAATGGTGCAGCAAATGAACAATAAAATAATGAAAAGTTTATATATAGGTCCACTACATGTTTGTTCCTTTGATTATTCGTATTGGGTTGCTTGACGAGAGCAGTTGGTGGGGGGAAAACGGCATATTAGTTTTGGATAAGCCATTAGAAGCCGAACGGAAAGGAAAGGTTCATGCACGCCACGAGAACGAGCGAGAAAGCGATAGTAGTGCATATTAGCGAAAGCGTTATGTACATTTTGAAGCTTAATAAGTTTTCTTCTACTAAACGGATTGCCAATCTTGTTTCATAAATCGGAAGGAAAACGTTCAACGCTTGCTACCGACATGTTGTTTGCTATATAAAATTTGTTTAAATAGTACAAAAACTACTTTAAATGAGAATCAACATTAATGATAAAACCTATAAATAGGGGTGTCGCAGCTTTTCTAAAAGCCAGACGTGTGTAAGACGCAGTGCATAACAGACGTGCGTGGTCGTGAGAAGCTGCATCGGACGACCAAACAAATCGGCTACCACCGGAGAGAAGAAAAACGTTGGTGGCGGTGAGAAGGCCAAAAAGCCAGAGGCTAAGAAACGCAGTCACTGAAATGGCGGTAGTAACTTCCACTAAAAATGCCCCCAAAATATCGAAGGCTGCAAAGCGTACTCATTCGGTGTGAGCTGCGAAAGGGGAAAGATGTATGTATGCAGTAAAAACAATCGTCGGCAAGGTTTGAATTGTTTCAAAAGATTCTCGTCTTGTATCAACATAGTTATCTACAAACCGTCCTTATTAGGACGAATGGAAAAAGAATTTAATAAGAAAGTTTCTTTTATTAACTAGTACTAAGTTTGCGCTTGTTAATTTTGTACTTTTACCAGTGAATCATAAGAAAATGTTTTTCTAATCTACAAACCCGAAGGTTTTTGCAAATCCTTCCAAGAAAATCAGTGAATGTGGTAACTCTGCCACTAAGCGAAAGCTACACCAAAACGAATGATGAAAATATTTTCATTTGTCGAACAAAAGGACGGCCTTCCATCTGCATTGTAAAGTCAATAAATAGGAACGCCTTGATGCGAAGCGTACTCATTCGGAGTGAGCTGCGAAAGGGAAAAGATGTATGTACGCAGTAAAAACAATCGTCGGTTTGAATTGTTTCAAAAGATTCTCGTCTTGTATCAACATAGTTATCTACAAACCGTCCTTATTAGGACGAATGGAAAAAGAATTTAATTAGAAAGTTTCTTTTATTAACTAGTACTAAGTTTGCGCTTGTTGATTCTGTACTTTTACCAGTGAATCATAAGAAAATGTTTTTCCAATCTACAAACCCGAAGGTTTTTGCAAATCCTTCCAAGAAAATCAGTGAATGTAGCAACTCTGCCACTAAGCGAAAGCTACACCAAAACGAATGATGAAAATATTTTCATTTGTCGAACAAAAGGATGGCCTTCCATCTGCATTGTAAAGTCAATAAATAGGAACGCCTTGATGCGAAGCGTACTCATTCGGAGTGAGCTGCGAAAGGGGAAAGATGTATGTAAGCAGTAAAAATATGTTCATTTGTCGAACAAAAGGACGGCCTTCCATCTGGATTGTAAAGTCAATAAATAGGAACGCCTTGATGCGAAGCGTACTCATTCGAAGTGAGCTGCGAAAGGGGAAAGATGTATGTACGCAGTAAAAACAATCGTCGGCAAGGTTTGAATTGTTTCAAAAGATTCTCGTCTTGTATCAACATAGTTATCTACAAACCATCCTTATTAGGACGAACGCAAAATGGAAAAAGAATTTAATTGGAAAGTTTCTTTTATTAAGTAGTACTAAGTTTGCGCTTGTTAATTCTGTACTTTTACCAGTGAATCATAATAAAATGTTTTTCTAATCTACAAACCCGAAGGTTTTTGCAAATCCTTCCAAGAAAATCAGTGAATGTGGTAACTCTGCCACTAAGCGAAAGCTACACCAAAACGAATGATGAAAATATTTTCATTTGTCGAACAAAAGGACGGCCTTCCATCTGCATTGTAAAGTCAATAAATAGGAACGCCTTGATGCGAAGCGTACTCATTCGGAGTGAGCTGCGAAAGGGGAAAGATGTATGTACGCAGTAAAAACAATCGTCGGTTTGAATTGTTTCAAAAGATTCTCGTCTTGAATCAACATAGTTATCTACAAACCGTCCTTATTAGGACGAATGGAAAAAGAATTTAATAAGAAAGTTTATTTTATTAACTATTACTTAGTTTGTGCTTGTTAATTCTGTACTTTTACCAGTGAATCATAATAAAATGTTTTTCCAATCTACAAACTCGAAGGTTTTTGCAAATCCTTCCAAGAAAATCAGTGAATGTCGCAACTCTGCCACTAAGCGAAAGCTACACCAAAACGAATGATGAAAAGATGGGTTGGTAATGTATATGACATAAAAGGGGTGTCGTGACCACTCTTCGAAGTTATTTCAAATCTTGCAGAGCATAAATTGACATAATTTCAATTATTGTTCCTTTATGAATGAAATGACAAATTTTCAGGTCAACGCGGCAATAACTTTGCAATTTATAGAACACTTTTATATTTTTAGTTATCATATATTAACTGTCATCTCTTCCAAACAACTTAACCCTCTGCTGCCAACCCCGTGGTTTTGCAGGGTTAAGGAGAATCATTGTAAAATGTCCAATACATGATTTTATGTTGTTACCTCCACTAAAACCACTTCAGAACACTCCCACCTGTCATACATGTACATTGTCTGCTTGTTGAAATCATTATATGAAATTATTGACCTATATTCAACGCGGAGAACTCGGTAATAAAATTGTTTTGCTGAATATACTAACGAACGGGATACCCAGGAAAATTTCGCTGAGCCCGGTGAATCGAACTTAATGCGTAAAATTTAGCCATTTGAAAGAGATACAAGCAGAATTTTAAGAATATGATCATCGCGGTTATGTCCCGGACATTACCCGCCCCTAGTTTTTCGCTAAGCGTGTTCATTTCTGTACGAAAAAGATTCCGATGGTTGTTTCGAGAGATTTTAACATTGATATTTCAAAGCAAGAAAATTGTTCATTTCATGAATGAATGTCTCAACGAGCTTAGAATCCAGCGCATCCCCTATCAACGCAGACGCCAACAACAAAGGTTCTTTTCAAAACCACCATAATTATTATAAAGAATAACTTGAAACATTCCCACATATTTCATTGAGTATCATTCGATTTGAATTACAAGTCAAACGAGTAGTCACGACACTCCGGTTATGTCCTAGACATTACCCACCCATCTTTTTTTATAATAAATCAAGGACAAAAGAATCTTGAAAGCTAATGAGATAAATAATCTTTTTGCAAAAATTTTAAGCCAATGGTCATATTTTCGGCTGAAATAATCTTCTATACTTGATAGTTATTATTTGTGTTGGCTACTGTCTTCTCGAGCTTGCATCCATCCATCCTGCGGCATTTGAATGTTTTTGAATATTTCATTGTACAACTAAGTGCTCTTTTTAAAATGTGGAAATATTCGTTGCAAAAGTTTTGTTTTGTCTGTGGTGAGTACATATTTAACAAATTAAAGGAATTTTCGCCTTCTGCTTCAACTGGCTTCGCAGCCGATTCTCAGTTCACAGAACATTACGTGGCTAGTGCTACAATCCCACTGAGTCCCGATAGGGACTCGAATATTTGATGACTGGCTTATGAGACCAGTGCTACACCCTCTAAACCGCCGCACCAGGGCAGGGACTGCTAAAATAATAAAATTTCCGTTTCGCTCAATGTGCCATAGCATCAAAAAAATTCATCCGATGTTAATGATATTAGGCTTAAAATTAACGTAAACATATTATCTGTCATCTTCGATTCTAGAAGATCTGAAAAAACTTTTGTTCTTATGTAAAAAAATCAATTAAAAATGAGTAACTTTTAAAAATGGTCAAAAATGCATTTTTGGATTGGATTATTTTCACACGAAATATTGATTAAAAATTACAAAAAGTGCTCGAAAACGAGTTTTTTGAGAAAATCACAAAATCGCTTCTTTGAACAAAAAAATGAATATTGTTTTCGTGTTCAGCGACCAAAAATTAGTCTAAAAAATACTTTTTCTTGAAGCTTCATTTTTCTTGTAAACTAGTGTAATGACTCTGAGAGACTTCAGACTCCGCTGTGAGGTGATCACTACTTCTCCCACATGGATAACTGCATGTTGTGCCGACTTGCGGTTGTTGACGATAACTACCTCCGTCTTATGCTGAGCGAGCTCCTAGCCTCTCTTCCTCCACCGTGTTGATCGCGTGTTCTGCAGTTAGTTCTGCCTCAGGAATTGATTCCCCATAGACCTCCCAGGTTACGTCATCGGCAAAGCCGATGATCTTGACCCCAGGAGAAAACTTCAGTCTCAGAACCCCGTCATAAATGAGGTTCCATAGCACCGGGCCTAGGATCGAACCCTGCGGAACTCCGGCGGTAATCGGAACCCTTTTCTGATCGGCATCGGTCTCGTATAGCAGTACGCGGAAGTAGCTTTCCAGGATCCGGTACAGACCCACCGGTAGGCTAAGCCGGTGTTACGAGAGCGCGATGGCATCCCAGCTTGCGCTGTTGAATGCGTTCTTCACGTTAAGTGTCTGTAACGCACAGTATCGAATGCCTCGCCTTTTTCGTTGGATCGCTATCTCGGCAGTATTTATCACTAAGTTGAGAGCGTCCATCGTGGACTTACCCTTCCGAAAGCCAAACTGGTTGCTTGACAGGCCGTCCGTACCTTCTGTGTGCGTGGTTGAGGATGATCCTCTCAAGCAATTTGCCAGTCGTGTCGATCAGACAGATTGGTCTGTACGCCGATGGGTCGCCTGGCGGCTTCCCAAGCTTCGGCAACAACACCAAATTCTGCCTTTTCCATCTATCGGGGAAGCGGCACTCGTCAAGGCATCTCTGCATAGCTAGCCTGAACATGTTCGGGTTCGCTATGATCGCTGCCTTGAGAGCGCAGTTTGGAACTCCATCCAGCCCTGGAGCTTTGTTCGTTGCTAGGGAATTAGCCACTTCGAGTAGTTCTTTGTTCGTCACTGGAGCCACCATTTCGGCCGTGCCCGCACTGTCTCGTAGTGCAGGTGGCCAGGGGCTTGTGGCTTGAGACGGGAAGAATGCTTCGATAATTGTCGCCAACCGGTCCGGAGAACGTTCTGGAGGTGAAGAGCCCCTTTTGGTCTTGGCCATCACGATTCGGTAGGCGTCACCCCACGGATTCGCGTTGGCACTCTCGCACAGGTTGTCGGAACACGTTCTCTTGCTGCCTTTAATGGCCTTGTAAAGGGCCGATTTCGCAGCACGAAACACTTCACGGCGGTTCTCTCTGGCATCCTCGGTGCGGGCTCTATGCATCCTACGTCTAGTTCTGAGGCAGGCTGATCGTAGAGCTACAATCTCGGCACTCCACCAGTATACCGGGCATCTGCCGTTTCTTGGCAGGGTTTTCCTCGGCATAGTGGCGTCGCATGCGCGTGGTAGGACGGCTACCAGCGCATCCCCGCTTAAACTGTCGGTGTTGGCCTCCAGTCCCCGGGCCGCGGTGAAAGCTTCGCTGTCGAAGTGATTGGACTTCTACCCGCGTACCTGACAGGGATCTCCCGCCCTCGGATGCTGCACATCATAGTTGATCCTAAAGCGGATTGCTAAATGATCGCTATGGGTGTAGCCTTCGTCTACCCTCCATTCGATGCCTGGAACCAGACTCGGGCTGGTAAATGTTACGTCAATCCATGCCTTCACCCCGTTTCTACGGAATGTAGGCGGAGGAGTGTATTACCTCTTGAACCGAGAACCGTCCCGTTGGGCTGCTGCACAATGGTTAAGATTTAGCTGTGTGACGTTCACGGCTTTTTCTTATTTGCCTCGCCGAAGGGACACGAAGGTCCACCCATAGCATGATTACGGGCTTGCTTCTTAGCGGTGCAGATAAGGCATTTATGCGCCTTAGTGCAGCCCCGCTCTTTATGTCCTTCCTCGCCGCAGCGACGACATAGCTTGCTTCTGTCTGTACCCTTACATTCGTACGACTTATGGCCGGACTCAAGGCACCGATAGCACCTATCCACTGAAGGCGGCTTGGTATGCTAACTGGGCATACTGACCAGCCGATCTTCAGTTTACCTATCACGGTAACCTTTTTTGCATCTGCCTTCAGTAGCCTGAGGTAGGCTACTTGCGTGCCGGAGGGTCCCCCTCTCAATCGCACAGAGGCCCGCTCGATTGTCACGTCGCATTGTTCCTTGACGTCTGCGACGACATCGTCTGCGGTCGTGAACTCGTCCAGTTGTTTACACTGGAGAGTCATTTCCTCTCTTAGCAACCTCACTTGGGTGCCTTCACCCAGGACCTCTTGGGCCAAGGCCTCATAGACTGCACTGGATTGTGCGCCTCGCTTCAGCACCAAAAGCATTTCCCCTGTATTGGTGCGTCTCACGCTGCGTACGTCTTTTGCCGAGGGCCGAAAGGCTTTCGGCCGCCCTCATCGACTTTAGGACGTCGGCATAGTTGTCCTTGTCGGTCTTTAACCACAAGGCCTCGAATCTGTCCTTGGCCTTCTTCGCGGGCCGCGGTGCATACGTTATCGGTGACGGCTTCTTCTTGGTGACCAGCGTCCAGGGGTTTACGCCCCCCTTCCCCGATTGCGTCGGGTTGCTGGTACCTTCTCTCTGCCCGGCGGGTTTATTTTCGCCCGGTTTACCTCGACCAAACAGCGTTTTGTCCGTCTGGCGATGCTCTGATGCTCCCTCCTAACCAATGGAATATTATTTTAATATCATTCTTATATACTGAATATAATGCATATGATGAGTAACGAGTTAATTGATATAATCCGCGAATTTAATTTAATGTGAATTCATTGAATAGATATAGTATATAATATAGATAAAGAATTTAGTAAATATTGTGCATTAAAGAAATATAGTATGACTACAATAGATACTGCTTTTATAATTATAATATAAAATGTAAAACCGGGACGACAATAATCTTCGCTTCCATTCCGCACTCATTAGCCGCGGGAATTAAAGAATCTCCTTTCAACTCTATGATCCAACCGATTTAGTATTGAGATTCACAATACTTGCTAAACTTTCCACGGAATGTCTTGTTAATGAAGGGCGCGTCAAATTGTCTACAAGTATTAGGAAGAATTATGACCGTCGCGAACAACGAACCCCTTCCTACTTGGCATCGACTGATGTCCTGATGCACTCTCCTCACACCTTAATTGATATAATGTTATTTTGCAATATAATATAGATACAAAATAAAGGGATACAGGGACTTTTAATATAATATGAGAAAATAATGCATGAATAATAATAAAATTATATGGCATATAATTGTTTGATGTATTATGATCCCAGCATACACATCAAAAAATAATGAAATTTAAACGACATGTAAATCAATACGAATGTGAACATACAAAGATTGAATCAAAAATTTGGTTGAAAATTACGTTAAAATCAATGCACTCAACTGGAGCATCAAAATGCACACAATTTTACACTTTCATTCGTGTAATATTACATGTCACGTATTTTACAGCAATATTCGAGTAAAAATACATTGAAGTGCATTTGTTTTCCGTTTAAAGAAACTGTAATTTTCAATCCACGTGTAAAATTATAATGAAATTCGTTGAAGAAAGCACGACAAGTCGTGTGTATTTGCGGTGGAACTTAATTTTACATTTATATTCATGCTCCAAATATGGGCATGAAAATAACTTTAAAATTGCAAAATATTTTTTCCTGTGTAATTAATCGCATTTTTACTCTGCGTAAGAATAACATCTTTTCTGTATACATTCTCAGTGTTGCATGTACTTTTACTTCCTTATGAATTGTGAAAATATAGTGTATAAAACAATTACATAATAACAAAATGTATACTACTTATTACGATGAATAAAAGGAATATGATAGAATATAATATAATATTATAATGATGACTACCTTGAATCAGTCCATGAGAATGGAAACCAGACAACATGTGATCAATATAAAAAATACAAAATCATGGCAAATTTGTTCATTTTATCGCTGTATGAAGAGCCCAAAGGGATTGGTCCATAAACAGAGTATTCTAAGCGCAATCCAAGTTAGCTGGTCTCCTTCAAATAACCAGACTGCTTCCAGTCATCTGGCTAAAATTTCCAATACTTGCTAAGACTGACTGATGGGTAATATGAGAAGGGCGCGTCAATTCTATTATCAGTAGTAAACAAAATGAGGCAACAACAAAAAAAGCTATCGATAATACTCGCGAAACAGTGAAATGAGAAATAGCCGTACCGAAAAACCCAGCCCCGTACACATGTCCTCCCACATACCGTAAGCGAATAGAAAATGAGTGGGTAGAATCCTAGCGCCCCTCACACGATGCGCCAGTCTCTGGATACCGGTAGAGTACGTCAAAGGAACGTCAAAATCAGCGATACGGAACGTTTTGACGTACGAAAGTGTGAATGTGCCTATGAGAAATGTTATTCCGACGTAAGTTAACTTATCGTGTGATCCGCAATTTCTTCCTAATGCCGAAGAACAGCCATAGACAGAGAACTGATGAGCAACTTATTTGTGTGAAACAGCATGCCAATATAGAACCTGCGTCGGCATCATCGCAATTTCTCATTTCGATTTCTCATACACTCACGCATGTATGTGAATACGAGACAAGCAAACTGTGGATGTGTCGGTAGGTAGTCACTCGCAGTCTGGACAACCAGTTGAATCTCATCGAATGCTGAAATACATCTAAAGAAACACCCGCCAAATGACACAATGCACTCTTGGCATTGACCGCTCAGCATCAGGACTATGCACGAACACCAACACTCTCCTATAGACCACCAGATCCCAATGCGCGCATATAAAGTAGATGGAAGAACATCAGCGTCCACGCATAGTACTGAAAAGTTACTGAAGCGAATGAGAAATGTGTAAAGAAGCGACCAAGACGCACGAACGTTGACAATGCGTAAACATTATGAAAAAGGAAAAAAACATCACCGGGAATTCAGTTGCGTTATCTTTGCCTAGCGTCTCCATCGTGGCTTCGACGTTCTTCAAATTACATTGCACACGTAACCGGAGATTATTCACACATTTTCTATGCGATACTACCACATATAGATTTTTTTACGAACACTCGTAACCAACATGACCAAGTGGCTGTTTTTCTTGAGTCATACAGCTACACCGGTACGGATTTATAGGAAAAATTAACTTAAATCACAAAACTGGTAAAACCCCCACAATTTGAGACTACACAATTGGGAATAATGAAACTAAGCATTGATTCCATCTAGTATTGCCGCCCCATTCGATCAAAACCACGTCACGAAAAACCACAGCTCACAGAGCAACTGAAAAAATAGGCTTCTTCGGCTTCCCGGTCCGAACTGATTTTGAAAAATTTCGTATCGTCTGCATAAAAAAGACGACAGTCCGATGGTAGTAGCGATGCGACATCGTTTATAAAAATTGAAAACAGTAGCGGACCGAGGTTACTGCCTTGTGGAACTCCGGTCCGGTTTGTGAACGGTTCCGAAGTTGTTGAGCCGATTTGGAACTGTACAGTTTGTCAAATATGATCTGAACCAAGCAACACCCAACGCTGAGACGCCGAGTCGCTGCAATTTTTCTAGGAGTATTCCATGATCCACTCGGTCGAATGCTGCTTTGAGATCCATATACGCCGTATCTATTTGCCACCCAGCATCCATGTTCTGTAAACAGTTCGAGGTAAACTGCATAAGGTTGGTGGATATGGGGCGCTTTTGAGTGAAAGCCATGTTGTTCACAGTCAATATAACTTTTACAGCGGGCAAACAGAGTGTCGTTCACGATTATTTCGAATAACTTTGAGCAGATACACAAAGAAGTTATTCCACGATAATTAGAGACATTGCGTTTGTCACCTTTTTTAGAACTGGAAATAAGTGGGAGAATTCCAGCGTGCGGAGAACTCACATTGCTGAACCGAGAGATTAAACAGCCTAACCAGCGGATTACAGAGAGCGAGTGCACATCGCCTTAGGACGGATGACGGTGTACCATCAGGGCCAGCAGCAAAGGATAACTTTAATACAACAGTAATATGTGTAAGAAATGTCTCATCTCACTGATATGTGGATTAAATCGGCTTTTACTGTAAAAGTTGATTCTACATTGAAATTTACTGTTAAAATGTTAAAGTTTATTGTTTTAGTATAACACTGGAATTTACTGTGAATTATTGTAAAATTACTGTACTGTCACAGTGAAAAACATGGTTTTGTTATTTGACATTTCTATTCGGGTGGGATCTTTCCAAAAAGCTCATAATAATTCAGGCAATTGTTTTTATTTTATATTGATGTAATTTAACAATTATGGGATCTCGGCTAAGAAAAAAGTTACAAGATCCCCTTCCCGCAATTTTCCAAAAGTTCTCATGATGCAATAGATTCTCAGTGTAGCGATCAGACAATATTCTTCCAAAAGTATTTTGCACAATATTTTATTAAATTAGTATCAATAATTTTTTTTCAATCCAATTAATTTTGGGCCCACCTGGGTACGTGCCGTGCTTCGCTGCATGCAATAAAAGAAGAATTTTACTCTTCATGCAGTGATCCAATTGAAAGTCAATGAATATAGTGCGTTATATCCTTGTTTCGTAGTATTAGAAGAAGCGAACGCTCCATTATTTACTCGAATTTGAAAAGTTGTCGCGAACACTTTGAACTTTAGTAATAAAGGCAGGATCATTCGAAATGTGTTTACGTCGATAATATCAATTTAATTTAATCAAAGAAATAATTTTTTCGGTGTTAATATTCATTTCTGTACTGTTTAACCTTCTTTAAGTGTAGAGGTCAATATGACCCTAAATGAACTTTCAAAATGCAATAACTTTTTAAATTTTGCATCTAGAAGTTTAGAATTTTTTGACTTTTCCTCTTTCATGGAGAGCAACGATTTTCAATAGAGTTCTAAATTTTTGCTCATTCCTGAAGAGCTGTACAAAAAAAGTTACGAATAAGGTGTTAGCGGATCATATTGACCCCGATTTCGAACTCAGTTTTAAAACACATTTTCAACCAAATCTATTGGAACTGGCACTTAAATTGTTTGTTAGAGTTTCAATTTTCAATTTCTGGTAAATATTAATGTTTTTCAACTGGTTTCTGTTTCCGTTGTGGTCGTTATTGTTTATGTTGTGCCTGTTTCTATTAAAGTTGTTGGTGGTATTATTGGACTTGTAGCTGTATTTTTTTTTATTCATTTCGTTTATTTGATAGGCACAAATGCGTTAGCTTGGCGATGCCAAATTCTTTTGTTTTACATTTTGAGTACTTTACAACTAGGAGGTTACAATGTTGAAATTTTTTTTTTATAAAAGAGAAAAATTTTACAGCTATCTTAAGACTAGAAAAAAGATTCTATATACAAGAGAGGGGGCAAAAGATTTTTTTTATGAAAAATTTTAAAACAAGGAATTCAATAGTAATAGTTTTTTACGAAATATTTACAGTTTTCTTAAAACTAACAATATAGTTTGGTATACAAAAGGGGGAACAAATATTTATGAAAAATTTCTCAGGTGTTTTAAAACTAGGGATATAATTCTATTTACAAGATGGGGGACAATAGTTTTAACAAAGAGTAGAAATTACAACTATCTTAAAACTAGGAATACGGAATACAAATTTGATTTTTTATCGGAGACTTGGTCATTTCCAAAATCGGTGTAGAAGCAGTTGTATGAAGGACAAGGGAGAGAAGGCGTAGATGGTGACCGGGAGAGAAGAGCAAAGTGGTAAGGGCGACGGCGGTTACATAGTGGCAGTCTGGAGCTGATCGGTTCCACAAGGCAGGAAGAAACTTCTAAAAACGAGAAATAGAAAGAGAGGGGCTAAATATTTATCATTTTTATGAAAGTATAAATAAGGGACATATAGGCGAAATCACGATTTGCCAGCATATCTCGGACTGGGACATTGGGTGGTCTACCTCGGGCCCGAAGGGAATCTTTTAACTTAGACCTGGCGTCCACATACCCGGCGCATACCCAGACATCGTGCTCGATGTCGTGATAGCCCTCGTCACAAGCGCACAGACTACTCTCCGCAAGCCCAATACGCCGCAAATGCGTATCTAAGGTGTAGTGGTTGGACATAAGTCGGGACATTACACGAATAAAATCCCGACCCACATCCATCCCCTGAACCAAGGCTTCGTTGATACCTTTGGGATAACCGAATGTAGCCATCGTCTAAGTTCACCATTGCTCCACGAGGTTTGCCAACTGTTGAGTGTTCTCTGACGACAAATACTAAAAAATTCGTTGAAGCAGATTGGTCTTTCGTATATGTCACCATTAAATGCGCCCACCTTTGCTAATGAGTCGGCCTTTTCATTGCCCGGGATAGAGCAATGAGGACTTGTAGCTGTAGTTTTTGTTGCTATTGTTGTTATTTCTATTTTGGTTGTAGTTGTGGTTATTGTTATTGTTGTACTTAATACGGTTCTTATTGCACTTGCTGTCTTTGTTGTTGTAGTTGTAATTGTTATTACTGTTGATGTTGCTGTATCTTGTACCCTGTTTTCTTCTCAATTATTTACTCTTTGCAGCTTTATCTTTCGCTTTTTGTTGCTTAATACGACGCTGTTTACGTAAGTCATATTCTGACAAGTCGGAGCGCCACACTCTTTTCGAACCAAGTGTGCGCCATCCATCTTTTGCCACTTGATTATGCTGCGAACCTGAAATAGCAGTTTTATTTGAAACGACGATCAATTCGTCCATCAGACTGGGGGGAGACATCGCAGGTGTCAAACGAGCATTATTAACACTGGTTTCCAGGGTACTAATTGTCGCGGCAATTGCCCTTAGTTCGTCTAAAATATCGTCGCCAACAGCGCTGGCTTGTGATTTTATTTCGTCAAGAGCATCACGAGCAGAAAACGACTGGTTACCGGTATGTTCGTTACATTGAGACGCCACGTCAATGGTTATTACGTTCAAATTCTGAACTTCGCAGCATATTTTTTTAGATCGCGAGTCAGGTCAGTAGTGAGCTCCACCACGTACTCCTACTGCGCTTCCTTGTGGATTCCATAGATATGTTGAATAATGACGTTATATGATTTACTCCCTATTCAAAAGCAAATTTTCGAAAATCTTCATGCAATTGGCGGAATAAATGTCTCCTACGGGATACACAAGAAAAAGATTTTCTTAACTTGGAGTGAATTTCAGAAAAAAAAATTTTTTGTTGAGTTTTTTGCACTGTAAATAGTACTTCCAAATTGCCCCGCGTGCAGCACCGCCAACTTACCCAAACCGCATATTTTATTAAAAACTATTTAAAAAATAACTTTTGTTTGTGGACAGATCAAATATCTATAGGGATACTGAAAGCTCTTTTCACGCGCTATCGAAAAATATAATCATTCGGGAAATAGATTGAAAATCACCCTAAATAACGCAAAGTATTTAAAATTTAGAAAATTTGCTTGGTATGCTCGAAAACACAATATCACCCACAACTTCCACCAAACAAAACGTTTTGCAACAAAAAGACATTGGTTTCATAAAACTTGAGGTACATAAAAGGAGGCAGCGCTATATGTCTAATAGAAACAGAGAAAAAGCGATTCCGCCAACTTACCCCAACCGCCAACTAGCCCCGGGCTCCCCTATGCCCCTCTAAAGTTTTTCGATGTATGAAGTGTGTGGTGCTGAATTCATGATGACTCTACCATTCTTGATGTGAGAGTGTCCAGGAATGCTCGAGTCTAATAAATGGTAGTAGTCGAAATTAAAATAAATGAAATAAATAATATGAACAAAACAAAAACATTATTGAATTAATAAGATAAATAATATGAATAATATGGATAAAACTAACCCTTTCATGCCAAATATTTTTCTATCACATACATGGTTCCAAAACCGTTTTTCTTAAAAGTGTTAAAGCAGTCTACATTGATTTTTTTAAATCTAAATATTCATTCAAAACGGCTCAATGCGTTAGCATAACTGAGCCGTGGGTCTTTTAATTATTTTACAATAAGTAAAAATAAAAAGGAATTAAGAATGTCTATCTGCCAGATCTTGTTGATGCAGTTTGCTGCTACGTGTTGAGATCCTTTTCCTTTGTGGTGAAGCCGCTTGGGGGTCATTCCGTCTGCCTTCTCTCGCGGTATCGTTCCCGTTCATCGGTACTTCTTTCTTGTTGCTCATGATCAGAGGTTGTAAATCCGTCTTCATCGTAGCGGGTTACAGAATTGGCATGTTGGGGTCTGCCCGGGATATGTGATTAGCGTTATTTGCTTATAGGTCACGCCATCCTTCGGTGATTTGCATTCGATAGTCATGTAAGAATGTATTTTTAGTCACTCGCATCCTCACACTACGAACGCCGTTGGGAATGCCGGTGAAAAAAATTCTCCAAGTGTCATTTGTAATTTATTCTACTTCTCCATATTGCGACATGATTCGTTTGATGTAATCTTCCCTAGTGCGCGGGGCCAAATCATGGATACGCACGTCCACCATGTCGTTTTCCATATACACGGATATCTCGACTCTGGTGTTATTAAATTCGACCTCGTGTTGCATGTTGTTCTTTGCAATGAAGTTCCCTACCTGTGCTAAACTTCTAACCGTGATCCAAACACAGTGTTTAACGTGGTGCAGCTGAATTTACGACACTTCAGCGAGATTCAGCTTCAGTTTAACCTTAACTAACTGTTCCACTTCGTGAACTGTGGGTCTAACACGAGTTTTATTAAAGTCGATCGAAATCATGTTATCCCGTCGCACCGGTACTTTTGTTTCATTCGGAAAACTCATTTCACTCCGCAGCCAGGGACAATGATACAATTTGTGCACTGATATAGAACAAAAGCTGGTTTGATTCACTGGTGCCTCTAGCCTGCTAAAGCGTAGCGATTTTTTTGCTTCTGCTTTGTGCGAGGTCAGAAGATAGACTGAAAGCAGTCTACATTGATAAAATTCATTAGTTTTCAACAATATTTGAAGGCAACGAAGATATATCAAAATATAATTCTCCGGAGCCGGAAGTCGGATGGAGATGGAATTTAATATCAGTTTCCGGGGACGCAACACCTTTCATTTGAGACTAAGTTGATCAAATCGGTCTAGCCATTTTCGAGAAACCAATATAACCGTTATTCTGTATTTGGACGCTTCCGGATCCGTCGATGGTGGCCAAAGAGACTTTGAATAACTGTTGGTGACCTAGATCTACAAATTCAACAGTTGTGTTTACATTTTGGAAAAAAAATCACCTTTTTACATTCATCGCAGAATTCGTTAGAATCGGGATTTGCTGCGTGATCGTACGTTTCACCCTGTAATTCAAGAACCAGAACTCGGATCCACACAAAATTCAACAGCAGCTGATGGACCTTTCATTTAAAATCAAGTTTGTCAAAATCGGTTCAGAAAATTCCGAGAAACCGATGTGGACAAATCAACAAATTTTGTTTTGTAACCATACTCTTCAACTCGTAATCCGGAACAAGATGTCGGTTGAAAATGAAATTCAATAGCAACCTATGAGAACATTATACCTTTCATTTGAATCTTAGTTTGTAAAAATCGGTTCAGCCATCTCCGAGAAACCGATGTGGACATTTTGTTAACAAATCCGCACATACTCACACATACATACATACATACATACATACATACATACATACATACATACATACATACATACATACATACATACATACTTACATACATACATACATACATACATACATGCATACATATATACATACATACATACATACATACATACATACATACATACATACATACATACATACATACATACATACATACATACATACATACATACATACATACATACATACATACATACATACATACATACATACATACATACATACATACATACATACATACATACATACATACATACATACATACATACATACATACATACATACATACATACATACATACATACATACATACATACATACATACATACATACATACATACATACATACATACATACATACATACATACATACATACATACATACATACATACATACATACATACATACATACATACATACATACATACATACATACATACATACATACATACATACATACATACATACATACATACATACATACATACATACATACATACACATATACATACACACAGATATTTTGCGATCTCGGCGAACTGAGTCGAATGTAATATGAGACTCGGCCCTCCGGGCCTCGGTTAGAAAGTCGGTGGATGAAGGAAATGCGGTCGTGAGGGTGGTCCAAGGGGAGGGGAGTGATGAAGGAGGGAGGTGTAAGGGCAAGGCGGGGGGAGGGGCGGGGACGCAATACTCAACTGCATATTTTGCCTTCCATTTGAGACTTGGTTTGAGAAAATCGGTTCAGTCATCACCGAAGAACCGATGTGACTTTAATTGTGGAATATGCCCAGAATTCCGGACTTCCGAAATCGTCGATAGTGGACAATATATTCAATGAATGTTTGATTGGCAATCAATGATCTAGATCTGCGATTAGAAGTAATTTGGTGACCATTTCAATAGTCTTTAGCCTCTGAGGTATTAAGATTGTACCGATTTATATGGGAAATTCCAGTGTATCCTTACTAACACCCCTGTAACTCCGGAAACAAGAGTCAAAACCGAATGAAATTCAGCAGCAGTTAACGGTATTACTGTATCTTTCATTTGAAATCAAGTTTGTAAAAATCGGTAGAGAATTCGTTGGGGAATGAGTGTGATATTAGCTTAGGAACTTGGCGGGTTCCCCGAGGGCGTCATGAACCGTCACAGGTGGCCAATGTGGTCAAAGCTACTTTAAATGATCATTAGTGATCCAGCCCCGCAAACTAGAGTAATGTTACATCAATTTTATTATGTTTTACATCATTTTAACATCATGGTGGTACCAGTGTATATGGGAATTTGCTGTGTGACCGCACTCTTCAACCCATAACTCGAGAGTGAATCTGGTGATAGGGCGAGCACCCAAGTCAGCCACAAATGGTCTGGGTGAGGCGAGCACAAAAGTAAGCCTAGCAAGGAATGAGTAAGATGAGCACACAAGTCAGCCTCGCAAGGAACGAAAAAGGTGAGCACATAAGTCAGCCGCATGTGGAGTGTTTGAGAGTGAATCAAGGTGCGATAGAGAGAGCACCCAAGTAAGCCTCATACAGGACGTATGAACGCGTGAGTGAGAGTGAATGAGTACATTAAGTACAGCCATCCCCCCAGAAGTAATACCGAGAGGTAGTTCCTGGGAGGAACGATGGCGGAGCCCAATGGAGTTTAGTCGGTATTAATGGCAGCGTCACCATTCGAGCCCGACACGCCCCCAGTACACCCCGTGCGGTAGATTGGACACCTACCAATAGCACGTGTACTGGGCTAGGACGTAAAGGTCTTCTCCATTGTAAAAAAAAACACACACACATACATACACACAGACATTTGCCGATATCGACGAACTGAATCGAATGGTGTATGACACTCGGCCCTCCGGGCCTCGGTTAAAAAGTCGATTTTTACAGTGATTGCATAGCCTTTCTTTATATGAGAAAGGCAAAAATCAGCTATATTAAAAAGTAATAGAATTAATAGAATAATTTAAATTTTGTCTAATTAATGTTTAGATGAAATGAATAAAATGAATGACTGAACAAAATTAGTCAGATTATTAAAATGAATAAAATGTGTGAACCCGCAAAATAATATAAAATTTTATAACACGAAAAAAGTGAACAAAATAAATTAAATGAATGATAATCCATGAAATGAATGATCTGGAAAAAATGAGTATATTGAATATTATTCAAAATAGTTAGTTAATTGGGAATCGGTACCAAATGGGGTCATGTTTGGCATCCATATGAAGCGTCGGTGGCCACTGGTTTTGTATAACGCGAGCAGGGTACGTTTCACTCAGTCAAACGTAAGCTATTTCGTTTTCATTCGCAAAAATGTCGCCCAGAAAAGGCACTAAGTTTCACTATCTTTATTTACACACACTTACATTCATGTTAACATACGGTCGAATTTTCTCGAGACTACACGACGTACCCGGTGGCGCGTGCTAATCACATTTGCCTCTGACGACTGACCACGCCGGACGCGGTCGGGCGAGAACTACTTAAAAGACTGACTATAACTTTCGTACGCAAAAGACTTTTTACCAACGCGGGTTTAGATTACTTTCGCGCATCTCTGAGAGAGATGCACGAAGTTTTTGAAAGCATTTCTAATGCTCTCACTAGAACTGTCGGCCGCTAGCCGATTCAATTAAAAACAATGGGTCGTTCCCCGAGGTAATGCCATGCCCCTACTACGGTAGGGTCGCGGCGTAAACAAACAATTTTGTTTTCATTAAACATTGCCTTCGCGTATGCAAAGCGCAGCGTCAATGAAACTTGCTTAACTTAAGGCTTAAGTCTTTATGATTTAACTACCTCATGGAAGCGAGCATCCATGATGTTGGAAAAATGATTAAAATTTTCCCGGGATTGAAACCGGAGAAAATTAGGGCCTCTACATGCCCCCTTACATACTGAGCTTGATGGTTCTTCGGAGAGACGCATCATCAAGACGACTGAGCAGGTCATTAAAAAAAGGAATGTGTTAAAAGTCTTTTGCGTCCTAATACCTAAGATTGCCATTACAAAATTGTGTTTCTTATTCACTATTAGCAAAAAGGAAGAATATTTAAAGTTTTCTTGTCATAGTCATTTCATTTTTCTTTTAACAGTCTAACCTTACGATGGTCCTAGTGTGCACCTCTTACAACTTCCAAACGTTACTTCCACTTTCGGTTCCTTGACTAGGTTGCGTAGTGGTTGTCGGGATTGAGATTTCGGGTCCCTCGTGCGGCAGGATACTTCCAATCGGTTGAGAAGTGACATCCTACTTTGTCCACAGATTGTTGTCCTCTTGGGCTATGGTTGCTTGCCCATACATATTGTTTCGATTCTGTCTTCTCCGTCCACGTTGTTGACTTTTGTTACCTCATATTGCTGATTTCTTCGATTCTGGTTAGAATTCATTTTTTGTACCAACCCGCGATCGACTACATTGATATCGACGTCCTTTACATATTTGTCGACAATGTTTTCTCCCTCAACATTTGGCTTATCCGGGAGATTTGACTGCTTGCTTGCTACCTTCAGGCCTTATTGATTGAGGGCTACTGAGGCGCCATTTTCATGCACACAGATCGGGTTTGCTTGTTCCGACTGTGGCTTTTGTTTTTGGTTTAGGCTGATCCATGTTTAGCCTTCGTTGTCAATACTCGACTCTCAGCTTTATCGAATTTCTCGTCAACTATAGGTTGTCCTGTTTCCTCCGTAGTTTGACCATTCTTCCACCTCCGAGATCCCCTCCATTTTCTTCCCGTCACCACCTACAACCGTTCTTACCAAATCCATCCTTGTCGGACACGTTGGGTAGGTCTCGCGAATACCGTCTCCACAGAGCACACACTACTCTGGACTGCTGCTTCTACTTTGTACAAAATCTCCTATGTTTAGTCATTATTATTTTCTTTCGCTAACTGGATGAACGACCACTTTGTTTTCAACAGATGGAGATGGCTTTTGGTCACGGTTTTAGCCAATATTATTTTATTTTGTCTATCGCCTACGTTTCGAAGGTCTACGCCTTCATCTTCAGGGCAAAACTACAATTAACAACTTGATGACATATAACAATCACAGATTTACAATCAGTACAGAATTACTTACAACAGTTACAATAATATCATAGTCAAGTGATTTTGAACATTGAATCTCAAAACGCAACACGCTACTCTACACTGTAATATCATTAAGTTTGGTTGAAATTAATTTTAAACGGAAATATTTAATTTATCGGAAAGCTTACATAAAGGAACCCCGCGCACATCACTAGCAGACTGAGCAATGAAATGTTTCAATAGAGCAAAAGTATGTGTAATTATCGTCTTGGTACGGAACAGATGGTAGTAGAAACGAAAATTTGACAGATGGGATGAATCCGCAGAGCGAGAGAAACAATGAGAGAAAGAGCAAATAATGGTTATGCTTAATGCGAGAGAGAATGCAACACACCAAATTATTTGTGTCGGTCCTGAAATTTATCGTCGAACCGTCACTGAAAATAGTGCACATTTCTAGAATTTGAAGGGCCGGCAGTCTATTGTCATGATCAAGAATTTTGGTTCTAGACAAATCAAAACTGTGCTCCTTTTCGATCATGTGAACCATTAGCGCCGTCTTTTTGAACTCATCTGCGTTTCCTGTCTCCCGCTCACAGTTTGACGATTTGAAATCGTTGTATCGTTTTATAAGCGAGCGGTGGCCAGCTAGTCGTTGTTTGAGTTGCTGAGTTGTTAAGCCAACGTATGAGCTCTCACAATCTGAACAAGGAATGCGATAGATCACATTCCGCTTAGATTGTTCTGATGTTGGATCTTTTAAATTTGTGAATAGAGAGGAAATGGTTTTCGTACATTTAAAGCTTAAGGAAACATTTTTGTGGTTTCTTTGAATGATTTTAGAGAGGGCAGGCGTGAGACCATCTACATGGTGGAGCGATCGAAATTCCATTTTTTCGCTCTCGGGGATGCGCTCACTCTCAGCACTCACTTGCTGGTTGATGATTCGGTTTATTAATCTGTTTATCAGACCGCTGGGGTAATTATTATTGCGTAAATATTCTCGCACCGTCTGCTTCTTTTCGATTTCAGATTTGCAAGTAGACAGCCGAAATACTCTCGCAATGAACCCCATGGCAGTGTTAAGTTTTTGTGTGAGTGGATGGAAAGAGAGGTAATTTAAAATTCGCCCCGATGCTACTGGTTTTCTGTACCAGTCGGTTTGAATTTTTTGTTCGTTCGTTCTTATTAGGACCATGTCCAGATAAGGCAAACGGTTGTTGCTCTCAATCTTGCACGTGAACTGAATGTGTTTTGATAATTTGACTGCTATAGATTATTATTGTGTTAAAAATATAAACAAACTATTTTTTTGTGCTATCATTATTCTTAGCTTGTAATTTACTATATTTATTTAATTATTCCGATTTCTGTTTGTTTTCAATTATTTACTTTACTCTTTAAAATTTGTCGTCACATATGAAATTACTTTTGTTTGTAGTTTATTTAAAAAGGAAACCGACTAGATTTGACAATCTTCCTAATCTACTCTTGTCGGATATGTATTTCAAGTAAGAACAAGGGTGTTAGTTGTTAGTAAAGGGCGAACACGAAATTATTGCGACACATTCAACAGGGCATAACTTTTTTACCATTGGGTAAAAATCAACCAAATTTTGCACACTTTCTCATTGATGTGTATTGTTTACATGCTGTCAAACTCGAAGTCGTGTTTTTCGATTCAACGAAAATGGAGATGAACCAACGCGAGTCGAGAGAACAAATTCTTTCCAAACACCTGGAATTTCTTGACCTGTCGCACCGGCAGTTGGGAAAAATGTTGAACATTCACCATTCAACCGTCTCCAGAGTGTTGAAGAGGTTCCAGGAGCGGTTGACGTTAGACCACGGCAAAGGAGCTGGAAGAAAACCGGGACCGGAGAACAAAAAGACGGAGGGAAAGGTGAAGCGGATGATTAAAGCAAATCCCAGCGTGTCAAGCCGTGATTTGGCTAAAAAGATCGGCATGTCGCAGAGCTACGTCCAGAATGCAAAGAAGAGAGCTAGACTACATACATACAAGGTACGGAACTTCCCAAACCGCGATGAGCGGCAACAATCGACGGCTAAAACTCGGGCACGGAAGATCTACGAGAAGATGCTGACAAAATATGGCTGCTGTGTGATGGACGACGAATCGTATATAAAAGCCGATTTTAAGCAAATTCCGGGGTTGGAGTTTTTCACCGGCAAGAGCAAGTTCTATGTGGACGACAAATTTAAGAAAAAGAAAATGTCGAAGTTCGCCTGCAAATATTTCATTTGGCAGGCCATCTGCTCTTGCGGACTGAGGAGTGAGCCTTTCGTGACAAAGGGTACAGTAAATGGCGAGATCTACAAATCTGAGTGCCTCGAGAAGCGCCTTTTTCCGTTCTTGCAGCAGCACGACGAAGCTCCGCTATTTTGGCCAGATTTGGCATAATGCCACTATTCTAAAGGTGCCCTGGAGTGGTATGAGGCCAATTCTGTCCATTTTGTTCCAAAGGACTTGAATCCGCCAAACTGTCCGGAGCTGCGCCCGGTGGAGCAGTACTGGGCAATGATGAAGCGGGAACTTCGCAAGAGCAAGAAGACAGTCAAAGACGAGAAGGACATGTTAAGAAAATGGAAAAAAAACCGAGAAACTGGTACCGGATGACACTGTAAAGACTTTGATGGAGGACATCAAGCGAAAATGCGTTCAATTTTACACTCAAGGCTCCATCGATTAACTTTTCTTTTGATTTTTGAAGTATAAAACGCTTTTAATCCACCTAACAGTGTGATGAAACATTTCTTATAACTTTTATCACTCTCTTCGGATATTATATCGTTTAAGAACATTTAGAACTTGATGCTTCGCGATGTTTTTTGATAGAACATACTACATGGGATAGTGGCAGGACTCAGAGAATCGCTCAAATCAGCATAGGACAACATCAGTGCTAGAAATCTCAAACCAACTCAATGGGAAAGCGAAAAATTGGCCCATAAAATAGACATACCAACGAATTATTGTTAATGCTTAATGTAAATAAAATATCTATATTGTGGTGGGAAAACTGAATTT
This sequence comes from Topomyia yanbarensis, assembly GCF_030247195.1. Taxonomy (NCBI): domain Eukaryota; kingdom Metazoa; phylum Arthropoda; class Insecta; order Diptera; family Culicidae; genus Topomyia; species Topomyia yanbarensis. Next base: position 207,262,859 of record NC_080672.1, on the reverse strand, counting down.
TCCTAAAGGGGTTATATATTGTACTAAGCCAAAAAAATCGATTTTTTTTTTAATCGATTTGAAGTTTATACTTTACTCAAATTTCCAACGCGACTGAGAACTAAGAAATCAACGCTTTTTCTTGAAAAGGGCGATACTAGCAGTGATACCATTCAAAGAAAATCAACAGTGAATATTTCCAGACTTGGTTTTATTTCCTATTTAAGAACTATTGTGTTAGATTGCATGATTCAGTGATCGAAACCCAAAACTTCATAAAATATTTGAAATTATTAAATAAAAATGAGTTTTTGCTATTGAAATTGACAAAATGATAGTATCGCCCCTTTGGCGCTTGTTTACTTTTTCGGTCCCACCTATCAGCATTGAAGTTACGCCCTTACGTTTTTTTACAATAACTACCGTTCTACACCACCGATTTCGTCCGTGTTTTTTCAATAGCGATCATTGTTACTATTTACAGCTGGTATCAGCTTGATAATCCTAAAAAAATACGAAAATAACAGTTTCGCCTCTAAACTGCTAGCAAAACAGTATCGCCCTGTTTGTTTGCATGGAGCGTGGAGGGCGAAACTTTAAATAAACAAGCAAAAATACAGTTTCGCCCGTTGTATTTTTTGCTGTAGTTTAAGAAAGCAATATCGTAGAATCAAAAAGTTTAGGTTAATTTGTTGCGTTTCAAAGCCCTCATTCGCATATATGAAAAATGCCTTATGTTTACATTTGTAAGTATCGCCCTTTTCACAAAAAAGCGTTGAAATGAAATCGCAGCTCCTGATATCACGCTATCTCTGAAGTGCATGCGTGCATAGTTCCAAATTTTACTTCGACATCGACTTTTTCTAAAGGTGACTTCCCAGTAGTATCCTTGATTTGAATTATTATCGCTAATCCTAATGCCAAAGAACAAATAAAAACCTCTCGAAAACGAACCGTTTGGGAAAATCATCATCATTACTGGAATTTTCATTTTCACGAAACTTTTTAATAACCTTCCGTCACTTGCGTTAATGCACTGGGTGCACAGTGCTCTGAAAATCTAGCGAAATCGTCTTAGGGCACCAGCGGGTCTAATTCAGAGCTATCTGCGCGGCGAGTTAAATCTGTAAGTAATACTAAAAATTAATTTCTATTCCATAATTTTCAGTTCAGCAATTCGAGAGATCGTGCTCACCGCAAGCCATAAAAAATAGACTACGTTGTGAAGCGATGGTCACTATTTATTAAAAAATCACGGTTAAATAAAAAGTAAAACTATTAAAAATTTTCAAATAGTTTATAATTTTCACAAACTTATTAGGAAAAATTGTTTAATAAGCTTTCGTAATATTGTTTAGGAAAAAAGCTGAAAATTTCAATATTTTCTCCATCTGCAACATATAAACCCTTACGTCTACCAATTAATTGGTATACGAATTGGAATAGGTTCGCCAAATTTTGGAAGAAGTCTATAAAATAACCCCTTGAAAACTACCTAAAAATTGTTGTATTATTATTTATGCGATAAAAAAATCCCCAAAAATGAAATGTACCTATTAATGTGAAACACAGTGAATAATACATACAATAAAGACCCATTTTTATCAGTCTCATGGTGTATTTAGGCTGACAAAATGGGGACATTGACTAAATCGGGCAATTTTTTTTCTTTATAATAAACTGAAGCTGTTAAAATATTCTTCCCGTCCCTTGATGTAGTCTGATAACTATTTCTGATTATGATGAACTTTTTTTTGCATATTTCCATCTTCATGATAAGGAAAACATGCTCAAGAAAGGATTTACTCGAATTCAGTCTTGTTCGTCTGCTAGAGCCCATCAAACATATGTTCATATTTGGCCGATAAAATCGGAGTTTCAATGTGTTATAATAGATATTCAGCCTTCGAAGAAGTTTCTTTTGAACGAGTGTAGAACGACTTTGTTTCTACTTACTTGAAGTCAGCGGCGTAGCCAGAAATTCGGTTTGGTGGGGGTTTGGTGAATATCGATCATACTGTACAAACGGCATAATTCCGAAACCGTAAGTTTTAAAATTATGCAGAAATAATTTTTCAGAAAATAGTAACAGAGTTCGTGTCTTTAGCGAATTTGTTGAGACTTTATTGTAGTCATGAATATTAACCTGAGAAAATTCACCATAAATACTTCTTGGACGATATACCGTCAAAATAATTTTATCAAATGATGCGCTGTTTAACGTTTGTAAAACTCATCGAAGATACTAAACCTCCGAAATTGGCGGTTTCAAAATGATGCTATCTTGACCTTAAATTATTGTTTTTGAACATTTGACCTATACATATAATTGGTCATACAACAAAAATCAAATGCCCATCAAAATCGATCAGAACCTGCTAGAGTCGAATGGAAATCGTCATTTTTCATAAATTTCTCTCTACATTCGGAAAGTGTTATCCTCGTTATTAATCATCGTATTACGTTTTCGTCTCAACTCGACGCATTCCCAAAATAAAAACCTGTTTTAATCCACCTAGTGGTGCAATTGCGCTTGTCTCATTTGTCCAGGCTACGATTCCATGGCTGGTTATGTTCAATACAATGGTGGAAATGAATATTACATGTTCAGTACGACTTGCACATACATACAATGGATCGACAGCCGCGATCTTGAGATGCTATGTGATACTGAATCATCGCTTGAAACCAGCGGCGGATCATGGAGAAAGATCCGGGAGGTCCAGGTCCTGCCGAAAATTTTCAACTTGTTAAGAAATTTTAAACTGGTTTAAATTTCAAAGTAGCAACCCCTTACTGCATACTCCCTCCGGGCCAGTATGATTGACGATTTTTGGAGTGATTGCATAACCTTTCTATATGAGAAAGGCAAAAATGTACCAAAGTCCAAAGAAGTAAATTTTTGTCAAACACCTCAATGTTTCATGCATTTTAAAGTCGAAAATACAAATTTGATTTAGAATATTTTTCATTTCAGTTTATATGGGAATTAGCTGTATGATTGCACTCTTCAACTCGTCACTCCGGAACCGGAAGTCCAATCAATAAAAAATTCAATAGCAGCCGAAGGGAAGGTTGTACCTTTCATTTGAGACTAACTTTGTGCAAATCGGTCCAGCCATCTATGAGAAACAGAGGTCACATTTTTTTCCACATACACACATACACACACATACATACACACAGACATTTTCCGATCTCGACGAACTCAGTCGATTGGCATATGACACTCGGTTCTCCGGGTCGGGATTAGATTGACGAATTTTAGAGTGAATGAGAAAGGCAAAAACATTTTTAGCAAATGTTGAAAGTTATGCATTTTTTGGTGAGCAGTTCTATGTTTCATAGACATTAAATCAATTTTAACTTGGCTTCCTATTAAATAAAGACCCTTATGACAGTACATTTCTACAAAAAAGAGCTCAACTTGAAAATAAATTTGAGGGTTATGATTGATTACAGAACTCTGGAATTTTCTATTGGAATGTTTTTAGGCAGGAATTTGATATTGATGCTATTAGACAACTGTGAAATCAAGACCAATAGATCAGTTACATATCAGGACCCCATTCCGACAATTTACCAAAAGTCCTCATGACGTTTACAACAACAGGTTATCAATCTACGGATCAGATAATTGTTATTGTAATATTGAATTAAATCAGTCTGCATCAATAAATTTTCAACTACAATCCAATATTTTTTTTTGGTGTGGTGGAGGGGGTTGTATGGTGTTAAACCCCAAAACCTTCTTTTGGCTACGCCGTTGCTTGGAGCTATTTATTTCGCTTTCCATTTTCCGATATGTTTCAGATCGATCCGATGGTTATAAGTTAGAATGAACATTTTTGTACTGATAAGTTATCAAGTTCCTTCCAGACAACTTGGAAGTGTTCGGTGATTATTTCTAGCGGTTGTAGATAGTAAAATGAAATACAAAATTCGTTTTATCGAAATAATGTTTAGCTTATTTCAATGGATTATTACTATATTGAACAATAAATAGGCGACAAAGAGTAATCAACAAACAACAAGCCATAATTTTTAAAGTATTCAAAATAGTTATTTAAAGTCTTTAGTAAAGTTATTCGCAAAAGCAAGAGCTACAAATTTGCTGAAGACATCATTTCGATATAATCACTTCTAAGAAAATTTGTGAAAACATTTCACTCATAGGGGGATTAATCAGCAAAACCACAATACCAAATGAAAGGGCATATTGCCTCCATTAAATTCTCCGAAGATACTATTGACCTAAAATAAGCCGTTTTGGCGTTAATAATAGATTTGGTTTTTGGTCATATTTCTGGCAATGGGAAATGATAAAAATCTTTCGTCCGCATTTAATGTTAAATATCTCTTTTGATAATAGTCCGATTTTAACCATCTATAGCTTGTTCGACAGGTATTCGTTAAAGCTGTCTAAAAACATATAAACTGGTAATCTATATTGTCAATTTCGGCAGATAATTTAAAAAAAAACTGCAAAAAACGCCATTTTTACGCATTCAAACATTCATATCTTGGAAACTAAACATCAGAATCAAAAACAAATTAATAGCGTTCATACTGTTTTTAGTTCTTCCATTTAAAATTGGTTTGGATAAGATCGGTTCAGCCATTGCTGAGAAACACGAATGAGAATTTGTCCGTTACATACACACACACAGCCACACACACACACAGACATTGTCCCAAATCGTCGAGCTGAGTCAATTGGTATATAAGACTCGGCCCTCCGGGCCTCGGAAAAAATCTTGAAAGTTTGAGCGAATTCTATACATTTCTTTTATAAGAAATGTAAAACTGTATAAAACTAGCCTAAAATTTTTGTTTGATTTTAAACATTATAAGAAAATTGGCATGACATTTTCGGTGTCGCAATAATTTCGTGTTCGCCCTTTAATTGCCTCCAATTCCTTCTTTTTCCCCAGATGTGATTTTTTTTTGTTCGAGATCTTTTGCTTACTTTGCTCGTTTTAATAATTTCGAGTTCTTTTGCCTGTTGTGCTCGTTTTTAGTAAATTTCTTTTTTTGTAATATTGTTTTAGACTCGAGATGGATAATGTATTTTTTGCCTTTCTCATATAGAAAGGTTATGCAATCACTCTGTAAAACGTCAACCTAATCCCGGTCCGGAGGGCCGAGTGTCATATCCCATTCGACTCAGTTCGTCCAGATCGGAAAAAGTCTGTTTGTGTGTGTGTGTGTATCTGTGTGTGTATGTGTGTGTGTATGTATGTGCGTATGTGTCAAATAATGTCACTCATTTTTCTCAGAGATGGATGGACCGATTTGCCCAAACTTAGTCTCAAATGAAAGGTGCAACCTTCCCATCAGCTGCTATTGAATTTTGGATCGATCGGAATTCCGGTTCCGGAATTACGGGTTTAAGAGTGTGGCCACACAGAAATTTCTCATATAAACTATACGAAAAATTAAAAACAGAATATTTATTTTTGATGCTAAATGTCTTCAAGGTGCATGAAACGTCGAGATTTGATGCAAACTCGAAAAAAAAATTTGACTACGATTCACTTTTATGGATTTTGCCACATGTTTGCCTTTCTCATATAGAAAGGTTTGGCAATCACTCTGAAAAACGTCAACCTAATCCCGGCAAAAAAAAATTTTTGACTCGCATAAGGTTTCTGGATTTTAACAGGGGCGTAGTTGATGGTTTACGGAGAGGGGTTACACCCCCCCTCTACTGTTCACTCCCCTCCCTTAAAAATCTCCTTTAATCACCCCTCAGACCACCACCCCATCCAGCCCTCATACTCCTCCCTTTCAACTCCATCATCTTTGAACCACCACTATATCACAAAGCATACCAATTTAAGCTGGGGAGTCGTTCGTTCATGGGACTTTCGCCCTTCTCACCCAGCCACCCCCGCATGACAAAATGAGTTAGCAAGCAGATAACATTGATCTAATGCTGATTAGGATGATAAAGTATAATATTTTTTTGTTTCAAGTGTTTCACCGTCGACACGTAGCTCATCAAGTTCGTGGCTGGCAAGCCGTTGTGTATAAGTGCAAAGTGTACTAAGAATGTAATGGACATTTCCACAATTATGTTGAACATAAACAGCCTCCGTGCCATAGTTTAGAGGAATGAGAAAGGCACAATTGCACCGCTAGGTGGATTAAAACAGGTTTTTGTGTGTTGCTCGAGTTGTTTTTTTGTAATTGTATTCTTTTCATAATATTTCTTCCATAATATAATTTTTTTTCCATAGTATTTTTTTTCAAAATATTTTTCATAGTATTTTTTTAAAAATGTTTTGTGTCGACAACATTTGTCGAAGCGAGGTAAGTATTTCGTCGGAATACTTGGTTGTCTTCCTTCCTGTCTATTGTGGTTTCGTGTATGTTGCTTCGGCATCTCCCCCTATCCAATTGAGGTTGACCCAAATTGGCAACAAATGGGTTCCGTTTTTGGCAACATTTTTGTTGGTCGTAACAAGTCTTTTAGAAATGTGCAAAACATATTTTTTGTATCAATTTATATCACATTTGACTTCATTTCCAAACATGGGAGTCATATTAACCCTCAAAGGCGCAAACCAATTTTTTTAATGTTGTGAACATTGTCTCATAGCTTCAATACATTACTGTGATAATTTTGAGATGTTTTTCCGCAATGTTGTTTTAAAACAGTGTTATGTATTTAAGGGTTACCTATATTTTACACTATACGTGTTTTATTTAATCATTACAATAAGTGTAGAGATGCATTATTTATGTAGGGGAATGTGTTCGGTTGTCGGAACACTTTTGTTTTTGGCTCACAACATTACTCCAATTAAACAATATATGGGAATAAACATACCAATAGAAAGCTAGAGGCATTAGCTAATAACTTATCGAAGAATTTATTTTCATTTGTCAACTTAAAAAAAAGTTATTAACAATTTAGTAAAATGATAACTGTTTACCATTTTGAAAAATGTGGTCGGTTGTCGGGACCCTAAAAAAATTTACTAAAAATGGAAAAATATGAATGATGATCATCACTGAATCGATTAGTTATAATTAATTAATATCAACAGACACAGTGTGGTCCTAATGATAATTTCTTAATCTATTTAAAAAGTCAAATTGTAATCTGCTACGGGGAATGTGAAGATCGAACTCGGAAGACACTCTATTGAAGGTCCGCTGCAAACCAATGATGGCACCGTTTACTCCATAGTTAGTCTGGCGAAGAGGTAATCGGAGGAATAAATTATTGCGAAGGGCGCGAGGGCGAACGTTCATGTTTATCGCACTGAGAAGCCGGGGCAGTCAATTCGATCTTGTAAAATATCCGAAATCGTCATAGCACGGAATAGATCCCGTCGCGTTCATACTGTTTTTTAGTTCTTCCATTTAAAATTGGTTTGGATAAGATCGGTTCAGCCATTGCTGAGAAACACGAATGAGAATTTGTCCGTTACATACACACACACACACAGACATTGTCCCAAATCGTCGAGCTGAGTCAATTGGTATATAAGACTCGGCCCTCCGGGCCTCGGAAAAAATCTTGAAAGTTTGAGCGAATTCTATACATTTCTTTTATAAGAAATGTAAAACTGTATAAAACTAGCCTAAAATTTTTGTTTGATTTTAAACATTATAAGAAAATTGGCATGACATTTTCGGTGTCGCAATAATTTCGTGTTCGCCCTTTAATTGCCTCCAATTCCTTCTTTTTCCCCAGATGTGATTTTTTTTGTTCGAGATCTTTTGCTTACTTTGCTCGTTTTAATAATTTCGAGTTCTTTTGCCTGTTGTGCTCGTTTTTAGTAAATTTCTTTTTTTGTAATATTGTTTTAGACTCGAGATGGATAATGTATTTTTTGCCTTTCTCATATAGAAAGGTTATGCAATCACTCTGTAAAATGTCAACCTAATCCCGGTCCGGAGGGCCGAGTGTCATATCCCATTCGACTCAGTTCGTCCAGATCGGAAAAAGTCTGTATGTGTGTGTGTGTGTGTGTGTGTGTGTGTATCTGTGTGTGTATGTGTGTGTATGTATGTGCGTATGTGTCAAATAATGTCACTCATTTTTCTCAGAGATGGATGGACCGATTTGCCCAAACTTAGTCTCAAATGAAAGGTGCAACCTTCCCATCGGCTGCTATTGAATTTTGGATCTATCGGAATTCCGGTTCCGGAATTACGGGTTTAAGAGTGCGGCCACACAGAAATTTCTCATATAAACTATACGAAAAATTAAAAACAGAATATTTATTTTTGATGCTAAATGTCTTCAAGGTGCATGAAACGTCGAGATTTGATGCAAACTCGAAAAAAAAATTTGACTACGATTCACTTTTATGGATTTTGCCACATGTTTGCCTTTCTCATATAGAAAGGTTTGGCAATCACTCTGAAAAACGTCAACCTAATCCCGGCAAAAAAAATTTTTTGACTCGCATAAGGTTTCTGGATTTTAACAGGGGCGTAGTTGATGGTTTACGGGGAGGGGTTACATCCCCCCTCTACTGTTCACTTCCTTCCCTTAAAAATCTCCTTTAATCACCCCTCAGACCACCACCCCATCCAGCCCTCATACTCCTCCCTTTCAACTCCATCATCTTTGAACCACCACTATATCACAAAGCATACCAATTTAAGCTGGGGAGTCGTTCGTTCATGGGACTTTCGCCCTTCTCACCCAGCCACCCCCGCATGACAAAATGAGTTAGCAAGCAGATAACATTGATCTAATGCTGATTAGGATGATAAAGTATGATATTTTTTTGTTTCAAGTGTTTCACCGTCGACACGTAGCTCATCAAGTTCGTGGCTGGCAAGCCGTTGTGTATAAGTGCAAAGTGTACTAAGAATGTAATGGACATTTCCACAATTATGTTGAACATAAACAGCCTCCGTGCCATAGTTTAGAGGAATGAGAAAGGCACAATTGCACCGCTAGGTGGATAAAAACAGGTTTTTGTGTGTTGCTCGAGTTGTTTTTTTTTGTAATTGTATTCTTTTCATAATATTTCTTCCATAATATAATTTTTTTTCCATAGTATTTTTTTTCAAAATATTTTTCATAGTATTTTTTTAAAAATGTTTTTTGTCGAAGCGAGGTAAGTATTTCGTCGGAATACTTGGTTGTCTTCCTTCCTGTCTATTGTGGTTTCGTGTATGTTGCTTCGGCATCTCCCCCTATCCAATTGAGGTTGACCCAAATTGGCAACAAATGGGTTCCGTTTTTGGCAACATTTTTGTTGGTCGTAACAAGTCTTTTAGAAATGTGCAAAACATATTTTTTGTATCAATTTATATCACATTTGACTTCATTTCCAAACATGGGAGTTATATTAACCCTCAAAGGCGCAAATCAATTTTTTTAATGTTGTGAACATTGTCTCATAGCTTCAATACATTACTGTGATAATTTTGAAATGTTTTTCCGCAATGTTGTTTTAAAACAGTGTTATGTATCTAAGAGTTACCTATATTTTAAACTATACGTGTTTTATTTAATCATTACAATAAGTGTAGAGATCAGGCATTGTAATTCTCTCTCACTCACGCGAGAAGAAGCTTATCCGATGTCCAAGTTTTCCGAGATAAGATGAGTCGCAAAATTCTCCGTCTCCACAAATAGCATGATAATGATTTTCCGGATAAAATTTATTTGACTTTTTCCTTCTCACCGGAGAAAGTGATAAAATTTTAATTTCGTGGAAATCAATTGAAACTTCAAAAAACACACTTAATTACAAAGAAAAGCGGCAAAGAAGTATGATAGACTTGTGTTGGACCCTGTTGTGTTTGATCATTCAAAAGACAGGTACGACGTGCGGCTAATATTTAAGTTCCGGAAGGAAGGTTGTAGACCAGCAAAGAGACCACGGAATTTACGGGTCGGATTGGCGAATTTGAATCCGAAATATTTCAGTGGACACGAAACTTCGGTAGGGTTCGGTGTAACGAAATTCAAACTTCTGCTACGCGGTCGACTGCACCTTTATTAAAAAACCTTAGCACTTGGGTAGCGTTGAAATTTATTCTTCGTGGTCCGTTCTCGGTGGTGGTTTATTTCAATATGACTGTACCTTGAAGGCAATATTTCAGTTGACGTATACATTTTAGTGTTAGTGGCCGGTCATACATGTATGCAAAATTTCCCTTCACCTAAATTTGTGGGTTCGGCTAATATACAGAAAAAAACATCGAATCCGAACATCGCCCCCACCTTGAAATACAATATTTCAAAACTTAGACTACCTACTGCAATTCAGAGCCCACTATCTTACTAATACTATTGCAGCAGTTGCTTATCTCATTGCTACTATATGTATACCTAATACTATGATCCTATATCTGTTCATAAATTCATTTTGACATTTCAGAAATACAAAGTAAACACTGTAGCGTGGTAGCATTTTAATACTACATATTGCTGTTTCGGTCGATTTCGTCGGGGTTGTTCTCATCTATCTCCAACGTTTCATCGGACTGGGTTGTTTGATCTCCTACTGCTTGATCGTCGGCGGTTTCCAGAGGTAACAAGCATATTTTTGTGACCGGTCGTTTGATGATTCCACGGCTCGTTTTAAGTGAAACTACACGGGTGAGGTTATCCTTCCCTGGATGCACGGAAATGATTCGCGCTAGGGGCCATTTGACTGGAATTTGGAATTCATCCACAATCACAACCAAGCGCCCCGGCTGAATGTCGGTGTTTGGATTGCACGTCCTTGTCACACGTTGCAGCTCTTGCAGGTACTCAGTTCGCCAACAGTGCCAAAATTGCTGATTTATTCTTTGCAGGTGTTGATAGTGGTCCAATTTTCCATGTTTTATATGGCAAATGTCAGGTTCTGGTAGTGCATGCAAGCTCGCTCCGATTAAAAAGTGTGCTGGAGTAATGCAGGACAGGTCGTTTGGATCGTCAGTCATTGGTACAAGTGGGCGCGAGTTCATGCTCGCTTCTATTTGAGTTAGTAAGGTTGCCATATCCTCAAAGTTGAGTTTTGTGTTTCCCAACTGGCGATACATTTGTTTCTTTGCCACTTTCACTGCTGCCTCCCACAGGCCACCAAAGTGTGGAGCCTTTGTTGGATTCAGGTGCCAGACGATAAATTCCTGGGAGCATGCTTCGTGTATAGCGGTTCGGTGATTAAGCAGTGATTGGCGCAGTTCATCCAGCTCATTTTTCGCACCCTCGAAATTCTTGCCGTTGTCGGAATATATATTGGCAGGGCGACCGCGACGTGCAATAAAACGACGAAGCGCACAAAGAAATGCTTTCGTTGATAAGTCGCTGACTAATTCTATGTGTACAGCCTTTGTGCAGAAACAGATGAAAATGCAGATGTATGCTTTGACGGCTGCAGCACGCTTATGAATTGGCTTCAAATATACCGGACCGGCAAAGTACACACCGGTTGTGGTGAAAGGTCTGCTAGGTGTGACTCGATGAACAGGTAGTTGGCCCATCTGCTGCGCAATGGGAACAGGACAGGCTCGGGCGCACTGGTAGCAGTTTCGCAACACACTCCGAACCAATCTTCTGCCATTGACAGGCCAATAAGTTTCTCGCAAAGCACTGAGCGTTAAACGTCCCCCTCCGTGTATTAACTTGAGGTGATAAAAGTTGGCTATCATGCGAGCGTAAGGGTGGAAGTTTGGTAGGAGGGCTGGGTGTTTGGATAGGTATGGCTGTTCTGACAGACGTAGTCTCCCCCCCACTCGGATGGTACCTTCAGGATCTATGAACGGACATAGCGCACGTATGTGCGAGCGTTTCGAAAGGATTTCAAATTGTGTATTTCTTCTTTAAATGAATCAGCTTGGGCTAGTTGGATTAGACGTGTATTCGCTGCTGCTATGTTCTGGACGGATAAAAGCTGATTAGGTGGTTGATCAACAAACGGGACTGGTTGTGATCTGGTTTTTGCTTGCGCGTTTTTTATGAATTTGAAGCAATATGCGACGATTCGAACTAGGCGTTTGTAGGAGGAACACAAGTTGAAAATAGAATTGTGAGCTGGGTGCGAGCTCACAACTGAAACGATTTGCTGTTTTCGTCGTTCAATTCCCTGCTCAGGATAATCGGGAATATTCGTAATTGGCCAACCGTTTTGTAGAAATCCGAGCCAATCAGGTCCGTTCGTCCACAACTTGCTGATTAAAAATTCGTCAACTTCCATTCCTCTCGATACTAAATCGGCGGGGTTTTGTTTGCCAGCTACGTGATTCCAGAAAGATCCCTGAGTAGTCGTTTGTATTTCCGAGACCCGATTTGCAACGAATGTTTTCCATACGTTCGGTTCTGACCTTAGCCATTGTAGTGTTACCATTGAGTCCGACCAGAAATATGAAGCAGTTACTTCTATGTTGAGGGCTTGAATGACGCAGCTGTGAAGTTTCGCAGCCAAGTCTGCTGCACATAGCTCAAGGCGCGGGAGCGTTACACGTTTCAATGGTGCCACGCGTGATTTGGAAGCCAACAGCTTTACGCGAATATTGCCGTGTGTGTCGATGGAGCGTGCGTAAATACAGCAGCCGTACGCTTGTTCCGAAGCGTCGGCAAAGGTGTGTAACTGTACTTTTGAATTTGGGAGCAGAGCGTAGCGATCAATACGAAAATTGGAGAGTTGTTGGAGTTGCTGTACATATCTTTTCCATTTCACTTGTACCGGCTCGGGAATTTCGTCATCCCAACCGCAAGACAACGACCAAAGCTGTTGCATGATTATCTTGGCACGAACGATCACAGGCGAAACTAAACCCAGTGGGTCAAATAGTTGCGAGATAGCGGAAAGGATTGAACGTTTTGTTAGCTTGTCTGCTTTCTGGCGCATTTCAGGGTCAAATCGAAGTGTGTCGTATTTTGGTTCCCAACATATTCCGAGAGTTTTAACTGTCTCTTCAGTGTCGAATCGATGTTCGTTCTGCACGGCTATCTTATCTTCATCTAAATCCTTCAGAACCCGTTGCTCATTTGAAGCCCATTTGCGTAAACTACATCCTCCCTTGCCGAGCAGATCAATGAGCTCGTTTCGCACGCATATTGCTTCCGTTATTGTTGATGCCCCTCCAATGAAGTCATCCACGTAAAATCCCTTCCGCAAGGCGGGTGCACCGTTTGGGTAGGCTGATCCTTCATCACAAGCAAGTTGCTGGAGCGTACGCGTGGCTAAGAAGGAGGATGGTGCCATACCATATGTGACGGTCAGCAACTCAAATATTTGAATAGGCTGGTCGGGATGGAAACGCCAAAAAATGCGCTGCAGGGCTGTATCTTCTGGGTGGAGCAGAACCTGTCGGTACATTTTTTCTATATCAGCTACTAGTGCAACGGGGTAAGTTCTGAATCGAAGAACAATAGCAACAAGATCGTCTTGCACAACGGGACCTACGAGTAGTGATTCATTCAGCGAGAAACCAGTGCTGGTCTTGGCAGAGGCATCGAATACCACCCGCACTTTAGTAGTAGTGCTGGCATCTTTAATTACTGGGTGGTGCGGGAGAAAGCAGTATGCTGCCGAAGCATTGCAATCTTCATTTTCAACAAGGCGCATGTGCCCAAGAGAAAGATATTCTGCCATAAATCGATGGCATTCGTCTTTCAACTGTGGGTTCCTTTCTAGTCTTCGTTCAAGCAACTCGAACCGTTTTCGAGCTATCGTTTCAGAGCAACCTAACATCGTCTCGAAATTGGGGTGTCGTGGAAGGCGAACTACGTAGCGCCCTTCTGGTGTTCGAGAAACAATTCTCGCGTAGAATTTCTCGCATTCTTTCTCCTGTGGTGAACGATCGGTTCTAATTGGCAATTCTTCCATCTTCCAAAATTTTTCTAGCCTTTCATCAAGCGAAACCAAGGGCATCGATCGGATACTGCACGTGAACGTAGAACTTGGAGAATCTTCGGAGTTAACAGATCCTGATACGAGCCATCCAAAAACGCTGTCGATTAATAGTGGCAAGGACTTGGACAGTTCGATCCTTGCTGCGGACGTAAAAAAGGTGAAAAAATGTTCGTTGCTGATGAGCAAATCAATGCTACTGCCGTTGTTGAATCCTGGATCAGCAAGGAATAAGTCATCAGGAATTTTCCAGTGGTCAACAGGAAAGTTTTGGCCAGGCAGCCTTGGAATGATTTTCTCTAGTATAATAAAATCTATGTTGCTTGTGAAGTGTTTCCTTCTGGAACGGATCTGTGTCGTCACGGATTCTGTTGCCAGTTTTGGGTGATCCCCAATACCATTAACGATTATGCTTGTTTTTGTACGCCTTAGTCGCAGAAGTTGAGCCATTTTCTCTGTTATCAAATTAGCCTGTGAAGCACAGTCCAAAAGTGCACGAACCAGATGTTCCTTCCCATAGCAGTCCACAATGATAACCACCGCAGTGGGCAAAATAACGTTCTTCTCCCGGGTTCTTAAAGGCATACAGTTTATTTCAGTGGATTGACAAACGGTAGTCATGGCTGACAACACAGGTTCGGTAAGATCTTCGTCACACTGAGTGACATGCACCGTTGCTCGAGTTGGTTGTTGAAACCTCGACGACCTTGAGTCAGGAACCGCTCGCGCATAGGTTTCATCGTAGCCTGGGTGAATCATTGTATGGTGACGCCTTCCACAGACGCGGCAGTTGTCTTGAGAAGGGCACTCTCGAACATAATGGGTACTTCTAAAACAATTCAAGCACAATCGCTTTGAATTGACAACATTCAATCGATCAGAAGTCGACATTTTGGTAAACTTGAAACATTTCAAAAGTGGGTGACGCTGTTCGCAAGCGTGACATTTAAGCGAAGCGCTACCAGAAGCAAAATTCGCTGAGTTTCCGCGACCATCGGATTTTGAAGCAGCCACGTGAGAGCAAACCACGGGGTGCTGTGGAGCGTGGTGATGATTTACGGAAATAGATTCAAGAACACGATTCCTACGATGCAAAAAATCGACAAGATTCTTGTAGGTCGGTTGATTCATGGTTGATGCGTAGTCCTCCCAAGCCTTAAGCGTGTCGTCGTGAAGCCGTGAGCATAGCAAATGCTCAAGAATTGTGCTCCATGCTTCTGTCGGTTCTCCCATCTGGTTCAATCCCTTGACATGTCTCTCGAAGACATCGACAATCGTATGCAACTCAGCAGCGGTTTCTCTTTCCATGCGAGGAATGTCAAATAGCGCTTGTAGGCGTCTTTTTTTCATCAGATATTCATTGGAATATCGATTAACCAGCGTATCCCACGTACTCACATAATCTGCAGCGCAGATATCAACGGACTCGATCAACTGAGCTGCTTCACCTTTCACTGCAGCTCTTAGATAATGAAATTTTTGAATGTCTGGAAGATCCCGGTTCGTATGAATCAACGCATAAAACGTGTCATAGAATACACGCCAATCCTTATAGTCGCCAGAGAACTCCGGCAGTGATATCGACGGCAATTTTAGACCCCTGATTGCGGAAGGACCCCGAGGGAGTGAATTTTGGAGTAGCGATTCATTAGGAATAACGGGAGTAGGTAATTTGGACATTAGGCCAGCTTTTATTTAAAAAAACTGTCTCTCAAACGAGGATCTGTGCTCTAGATTAGTAGCCATACCTTCTGCGCTCGTCTCCAGCTCCTCTAGCGTAGATTGCACTTCTTCTAGCTCTCGTCGAATCTCGTTGAGGTCCTCCATGCGCAGTGACACCTCGAACCTGTCCCGTTCCTCGTCGAAGGCGTCTAGAAATTCCATAGCTCGACTCAGAGATGATGTTAGCGTCGATCGTCGCACCGTAGCACGGTGCTTCTTCGTATAGTCCTCCATCGCAGCAGGTCAATGTCACCTTAATAATGCTTAAATATGCCTTGTATAAAATAACTCAGGAATCTGGATTACTACCGACGGCTTCAAGCGAGCTTCAGTATAAGGTCACGTGGCGAGGAAAATCTTCACAATGGCGTTTATATTTGGAGGGCTTCGTATCCAATTGCTAGCTAATAGCAAATGTCGATTGTGTCCTAACGTGGCTTGGTTTCCCGGATTGGGACTGACGGCGATAACTATAGCAGGAGGAACTCCAAAGTTCTGATGATCGGCAAAAACTCGAAAGGAAAAATAAACTAAAGGGTACCTGGGTTTACAGGCTATGGCGTTGGAATTACAATTACCTGACGCCAATTTAAAGTAGGCGTTGTATTTGATTAATCTTCAATGGCGATCAGCTATGGCGCTCATAAACGGCTTGGTCTCTCGAACTGGGAATGGCTGCTGTCCTTTTAGCAAGTGGCGGCTTGGTAGGTACACCTCAAAGCTCTCGGCGATGACAAACACTCGAAATAGAAATCGAGAATCTAAAGGGCATCTGGTGTAACAGCACGAGGCGTTGGAATCATAATTACCTGACGCCTATTTGTAATAGGCCTTGTATTATAATAGCAAACAGCGATGGCGCCCAAGCGTGGCTTGGCTCCCTGGAACTGGAATGGTGGCAAACAACGGCGTCGAATTCACGTCTCACAATTGCGCCCGGAACCACCTTTTCGGTCAATCCCTAATTAATTCGGCTGCACAATCCTGGTCACGGCACCAAATTTATGTTGGACCCTGTTGTGTTTGATCATTCAAAAGATAGGTACGACGTGCGGCTAATATTTAAGTTCCGGAAGGAAGGTTGTAGACCAGCAAAGAGACCACGGAATTTACGGGTCGGATTGGCGAATTTGAATCCGAAATATTTCAGTGGACACGAAACTTCGGTAGGGTTCGGTGTAACGAAATTCAAACTTCTGCTACGCGGTCGACTGCACCTTTATTAAAAAACCTTAGCACTTGGGTAGCGTTGAAATTTATTCTTCGTGGTCCGTTCTCGGTGGTGGTTTATTTCAATATGACTGTACCTCGAAGGCAATATTTCAGTTGACGTATACATTTTAGTATTAGTGGCCGGTCATACATGTATGCAAAATTTCCCTTCACCTAAATTTGTGGGTTCGGCTAATATACAGAAAAAAAACATCGAATCCGAACAACTTGTTTTTTCGTGTTTTGGAATAACGGCAGCAAAGCAGCGAACGCAAAGAGGATACCATGATAAACTCATTCACTCATTCTCCGGCTGTTTTATTTATCCGGAGAAATAACACGTTGTATTTATCCGGAGAAGTTGTGTGAGTGCCAATAACTTTTCGTGTGAAATGTGAGTTTTTATTGTCACAGTAGCAAACTATCGGGGCGCATTTACTCATATGAGCGATAAATGCAATGCCTGGTAGAGATGCATTATTTATGTAGGGGAATGTGTTCGGTTGTCGGAACACTTTTGTTTTTGGCTCACAACATTACTCCAATTAAACAATATATGGGAATAAACATACCAATAGAAAGCTAGAGGCATTAGCTAATAACTTATCGAAGAATTTAAAAAAAGTTATTAACAGTTTAGTAAAATGATAACTGTTTACCATTTTGAAAAATGTGGTCGGTTGTCGGCACCCTAAAAAAAATTACTAAAAATGGAAAAATATGAATGATGATCATCACTGAATCGATTAGTTATAATTAATTAATATCAACAGACACAGTGTGGTCCTAATGATAATTTCTTAATCTATTTAAAAAGTCAAATTGTAATCTGCTACGGGGAATGTGAAGATCGAACTCGGAAGACACTCTATTGAAGGTCCGCTGCAAACCAATGATGGCACCGTTTACTCCATAGTTAGTCTGGCGAAGAGGTAATCGGAGGAATAAATTATTGCGAAGGGCGCGAGGGCGAACGTTCATGTTTATCGCACTGAGAAGCCGGGGCAGTCAATTCGATCTTGTAAAATATCCGAAATCGTCATAGCACGGAATAGATCCCGTCGCTCTTGCAATGTATCGAGTCCAATAAGCAAACCCCGGCTTTCATATCTTGGCAGCTGGTGAGGGTTGCTCCAAGGCAATCGACGAAGGGCAAACCGAACAAATCTGCGCTGTACTGCCTCAATTCGATGGACACCGTTGAGATAATGAGGGTTCCACACAACTGAACAATATTCCAGAGTTGATAGAACGAGTGAGCAGTAGAGAGATTTCAAGCAGTAAATATCTGAAAAGTGCTTTGATATTCTCATTATGAACCCCAAACAGCGACAATATAGCTGATATGCTGTTTATACGTCAGTTGTTCATCGAGAAAAACTCCGAGATCTTTGACGCAATTCGCTCTGTCAATTGTGGATTCAGCTAGACAGTAATCGAATCGAATTGGCGTTTTTTTCCTCGAGAACGTAATGACCGTACATTTCTTGGGGTTTAGGGTCAATCGGTTGATCTCGCACCATTCCGCAAAGGTTTCCAGTTGGCGTTGAAGGAAAGCTGCATCATCAGTATTCCGGATTCTATGGTATAACTTGAGGTCGTCGGCGAAAGACAACCGTGGTCCTTCTAAACAAAAGTTAACGTCGTTGAAATACAGAAGAAAAATCAATGGACCAAAATGGCTGCCTTGCGGAATACCAGATGAAGCAAAGAACTCTTCGGATACACAATCAACTATCTTGACTGCTAGACGACGATCACTGAGATACGATTGCATCCAACGGAGAATATTAGTACCAAAGCCAAGTCTATCCAATTTTGCCACTGCAATAGCGTGATTTATGTTGTCAAAAGCAGCTGAAAGGTCCGTGTAGATAACGTCAGTTTGAAGGCCGTCCGACATAGCATCTGTAACATATGTTGTGAACGACAGAAGATTCGTAGATGTTGAACGTTTCGGCATAAATCCATGCTGAGTCTCGGAGATATACTGTTTGTAGTGGCTGGAGATGGGTTCCAACACAGCCATTTCAAACAGCTTAGGAACTGCGCTTAGCGTTGTAATACCACGGTAGTTGTCAACTACCTTTTTATCACCTTTTTGTGAACTGGAAACATGAAGGAGGATTTCCAGAGTTCGGGAAATAGTCCGGTTGTTAGCGACAATTGAATCAGATGACAAAGAGGTTCAATTAGACCGACAGAGCATTTTTTTAGAATAATAGTTGGTATACCATCTCGGCCTGCCGAGGTTGAAGCCTTCATTTTGCTAATCGCCAGTTGTACCATATTATTGTCGATATTGATAGAGTGCAAAGACTGGTATGATTAAGGTACATTGAGAGCCGCGCGTGAAGCCTGGGTCGGTGTCAGTTTCTCGTTGGAGAAAACACTCGCGAGCTTTTGAGAGAATAGTTGGCAGATCTCCTGTAAACTAGAGCTCATACGTCCTCCATAGCTCATCGTTGAAGGCAACCCGGATGCCTTTCTTTGCTCGTTTACATGCTTCCAGAATGTTTTAGGTTCGGACTTCAACTTACGTTGCACGTTTCGCAAGTAATCGGCATGGCAACGCTTCGATGTCTTTTTATAAACTTGGTTAACAAGGACGTAGTGTTGTCGCAACACGTAGCCCCCAAACTTGGAGTACTTCTTCAGAGCGGCTCTTTTAGTCGCTTTTAACCGTCTCAGCTCGGCAGTGTGCCACGCTGGGTGCTTAGATTGAAGGCCACTTCTTTTGGGTACATAGCGATCGATAGCATAGCTCATAACATTGGAGAAGGTCTGCACTGCAACGTTGACATGATCATTGTCGAGAATTTCAGTCCAGTGGATATTCGACAGGAAGTCAATAATGCTATTATAGTCGGCTTTTCTAAAATTATAGCTGACGGTGTCAGAAGCATTGCAGTCATGCTTCACTCGAATCGCTTCAAGCAATATATGCAGGGGAGGGTGGTGTCTAACAGTCTTTACCAGGGGAACGGTGCTGCGGTAACTTTTGGCGCGTGGTCAGATTTGCTCGAAAAACAGAGATCAAGGATTCTGTTGTTCTCGTTCACCACATTATTCGTTTGGCGCAGCAGATTTAGACTGTAGCAGTCAAGCAAACTGGTGATACCAGCATGAAAAGATGACAGTTCGGGATCAGCGAACATAAATCCGTCAGAAGCAGAGCGCCATTTTAATCCGGAGAAATTGAAATCACCAACAATCAGGATCTCATCAACCGGGCTTGCTTGAGCGGAAATCCGTTCCAGTGACTCAGTATGTGAATCAACCAATGTCGAATCGCGAGTGCGGTCCGGTGGAAGATAATCCACGCAAAGAAAAAAGATGGGTGGGTAATGTCTGCGACATAACCGGAGAGATGTAGAATACATAAGGAACACGTTCTTCAAATATGTTGATATTCATTGGAATTTTCGGACAAAAGGTGATTTGGGCGAGGAATATTTCAAATTATTCTTTACAAAAATGATGGTGGTCCTGACAAGGACCGTTTTTGTTGGCGTTGTTGGCCTTGGTGGGGAGATGCGCTGGCTTCGATTTTCGTTGGATGCTTCTGACTTCTTACTATTTCCGGGCTTAGCTGTTGTCCAGGAGGTGATTCTGACATGATTGGTGTAGGTGTAGGTCGTCAACCGGTTATAATTTTTCAAGCGTTGTTTACATTTGAAATTAAACCACTGGATCAATTAAAAAAAGTATTGGTCTGTGATATGAAAAGTACGAAATATATCTTCGGGTTTCTGCATTGACGTTTTTGACAAATACAAGATCAATGCATGTGCCTGCAAGTGTAGTTGCTTGTGATGGATCAGAGATCAAACGAAGCTTGAAACATTCATTCATAAAATAAACAAATTTCAAATTCTCTTGTTTTGAAACATCTATGTTGAAGTCGCCTGAAACGACCATTGGAACATTCTGATTTCTAGACTAAATATTCTACATTAAAAGATGGGTGGGTAATGTCTGCGACATAACTGGAGTGTCGTAACTACACTTGTGACGTTAATCCAAATCTAATGATATGCAACGAAATTACGTTTGCATGTGAAATTTTCAAATGATTCGTTATAATTATGGTTAAAAATTCTAATTGGGAATTCTTTTCCATCACCAACTATTTTTCTTTTTTTCGAATCTACAGCATTCTTTGAAAATATTGTTGAAATGTTATTGATGAAAAACTGAAAATGCGTTTGGCAACACTGCTCACTAAATGGATGGTGGGAAGACGCACATTCGTTTTGATTATGCTAGTATTAGTAGCAGGAAAGAATGAAAAGGAACATAGCCCGAAAACGAGCAAGCGAGAGAGCGATAGTAATTCGTATTCGCTCTACTAAACTAAAAAAAGATGGGTGGGTAATGTCTGTGACATAACCGGAGCATCGTGACTTCACTTCGAGACGTTAATTTAAATCTAATGATTTATGCAGTTAATCAAAGGAGGCTGCCAAAAAGTTCGAATAAAAGCACGCGACTAGTGTACTTTGCACGTTCTATATTTTATCAACACTAGAGAGAATCGAAAAAATAATTCAAAGTGTAATAGCAACATGCAATTGTGGCAACACTGGCCATGGGATGGTGGGGAACACGCACATTCGTTTAATTTATGATGTATTAGCAGCAGAAAGGAATGGAAAAGCAGTGCGCGAAAACGAGCGAGGATAATTTAAATTCTCTTTCTATCCACATATCGTATTTCTAACCTACTTGCTGAAAATTGTTAAACACCTCAAATGGATATTTCAGTTTAACTCTTATTAGAACACAATTAATTGGTCCTGAAAAGAACCGTTTATTGTTTTATTGCGGGAGCATAATTCAGACGCACTCCCCGCGACACGGTGAGCCAGTTTAATATATTTGGCCTGAAAGTTATGCGTTTGGTGCAGTATTTTGCATTCTCGAACAAACCAGGCGCACTATTTTGCATTCTCGAACCAGTAGGCATCGTTGGCTTCTCGGGGCATCATTACGACTGAGGTTTGTAAGCGTAGCTCGACTTTGCAGTCCTGTACAATCTCACGAACCAGACGCTGGAACGATAGCCTACAGATTAGTTGCCCTTTAGTTGGGGCGAAATTCTTGCAGGGCGACAGTTCCGATGAGTCACCAGTAGCTGGGGCACTGTTTCCGTCCATCGCCATTGCCAACTGCTTTCCTTCGGTGGACTGGCTGCTTGCTAGTGCTTGAACGAATACGAATGATGAGAAAAACCGACTGACCAATATTCATATATAAACACACGAGAAAGCACTACTATCGCTCTCTCGCTCGTTTTCGTTCCATTCCTGCGCCTTTCCTTTCCGTTCGGCTACCAATACTAGCATAACCAAAACGAATATTCTGTCTTTCCATCGCCTTCAATGTAGTGGCCAGTGCTAGCAAACTTGCATGTTCAGTTTTTCAATAACAACATTCAAACAATATTTTCAAAGAATGTTACAGATTTGAAAAGAAGGAAGGAAAATATTTTCACAAATTTAAATTCTTTTGTGTTATTTGTTAGCGCTGATAAAGGCTATTTAGTTTGCTACTAGCAAGGAGCTGCACAAACAAATCGATTTATGCAGTTAATCAACGGAGGCTGCCAAAAAGTTCGAATAAAAGCATGCGACTAGTGTACTTTGCACGTTCTATATTTTATCAATACTAGAGAGGATCGATAAAATAATTCAAAGTGTAATAGCAACATGCAATTGTGGCAACACTGGCCATGAGATGGTGGGGGAACATGCACATTCGTTTAAGTTATGATGGTATTAGCAGCAGAAAGGAATGGAAAAGCAGTGCACGAAAACGAGCGAGAGAGGATAATTTAAATTCTCTTTCTTTCGTTCCACACATCGTATTTCTTATATAGACGCTGGAACGATAGCCTACAGATTAGTTGCCCTTTAGTTGGGGCGAAATTCTTGCAGGGCGACAGTTCCGATGAGTCACCAGTAGCTGGGGCACTTTTTCGGACCGTCGTCATTGCCAACTGCTTTACTTCGGTGGACTGGCTGCTTGCTAGTACTTGAACGAATACGAATGAGAAAAACCGACCGACAGATATTTATATAATCGCGCTAATATGCACTACTATCGCTTTCTCGCTCGTTCTCGTGCCGTGCGTGAGCCTTTCCTTTCCGTCCGGCTTCTAATGGCCTAACCAAAGGAGTATGCCGTCTTTCCCCCACTAACTGCTCTCGTCAAGCAACCAAATACGAATAATCATAAAACAAACATGTAGTGGACCTATATATAAACTTTTCATTATTTTATTGTTCGGTTGGTCCACCATTTTGACGGCTCTGTGCGGGATGGGCTGAAAATTTTCACTTTTCCGAGTCGTTTTCGAAAGATTTTTCAAAACACAATTTTTTGTTATTAGTGCATGTTATACATACTTAAAATTTTAATACAGCATAGAGGAACATATTTTCAACAAATTGGCCTAAAAATCAAATCATTCTGTTAAGTATGATAAAAGTTATTAACGTTCAAAATCTGACGCGGTGCCGCAGCCGATATTTTGAAACGGGACCCCTATATTGAAAGCTTAAATGTATTCTACATTAAAAGTGCGTAGCCAGCCAGTTTGATTCGCACCCACACCTGCTCGACACAGACCCCCAAAGTATCGTCAATCAGTTGCGCTTTCAATCGACGATGGATAGCCACAAGTACCACGCCGCCGGTAGCCTTGAGACTGTTGCGTGAGTTGCGATCAGTTCGGAAAACATCGTAGTTGGCACCAAATGCTTGCACTGACAGAGTGTTATCGCTAAGTCACGTGTCTGTGAGGGCGATTATGTCGAAGCATTCATCCGAACTTGCTACCAAATAATCTTCGATTACTGAATTCATACCACCGGCATTCTGGTAATATATTTGTAGGTTTGAATGCCGCAATTGACTGGAAGCGAGGAGCTGATCAATGCTTGCATTAACAAAATCAGGTTCGTACTTGCCATTGGTATCGATTTGGAAGACCCCTTCACCACTTCTGCACACAGGACCGAGACGACTGGTGAACGCTGGCTGCAATGGCTCGACTGTGGCAGGGGGATCAAGGGCTTCCATAGTGCTAGCTGCAGTGCGTCCCAGGGTGCGATGAGTCATACTAGCATAGCATAGAGTATTTAGTCCTTCTGTGATCGTTGTAGAGCCGAATGTGCTATGAAGAGACGTGCTCGTTACGATGGGATCCAAATTTTGTTTTTGACATTGAAGATTCACAGCGGCGGTAGAGTTGTGTTCATCAGCAGACTGTAAGTGAAATTTACATTGAGGGCGTGCAGCATCTTGTATTGCTTCGGAAGGACATATACTTTTCTTGGCTCTACCTGACACAGAAGATGTTGCCGATTCGCCAAGTAGACCTAAATCGCTCGCCGGGATACAAGAAGTTGGACAGATGAGTTTATCCGGAACAGCTAGGCGCTACTGTCCACCACCAGATGGATTCTTCTCCGCCGCAATCCTGATGATAGGTCGTTGGATTTTTGAATTGGTCACAAATTCACGGAAGTAGATGTTCTCCGGCCAAAAGTCTTTGGACAAAGCCTTATCCCTGTATGATTTGCTAACGCCAAATTTGAAAGTAATGAAGCTCAAAGATAAGAGATCCTTGTCCTTAGGAACTAGACGAACTATTCCCGGTTGCAGATTCTCCCCCAGACAATCTCACAAGGGTAGAAACTTCATCATCCGTCGTGCTGAGATCAAACGCTGACAAGTAAACCCATAACAGCTCCTCAGGTGGTGAAATTGTTTTTATTGATTCAAACGCAGCTTTGGATCCACGAATATTAGGAATTTTTGTTTTGAGCGAATCATCTGCGCGTTTGCGCTAAGGCGTGTTTGAAACTGGTTTATATATAGCAATTCATTTCCAAGTTGTTATAGTTGGGGATAGCGGTTTTGAGTCAACTTTAACCGAGAGAGCTTTGACGACATCTTTCAAATCAGCTATGTCGTTCGTTATAGATTTCAGAGAATTGTCGTCAGGCACTATGTCGCAACAACGCGAAGCCATTCTACGGAAATTATCATTCGAGAATAAGTCAGCACAGCCGTTACACATCCAGAATAGATTCCATGGGTGGGTTGCCAGGACGTCACGAACGTCATAATCCATCTTGACGCATATCATGTGGAACGAATTTTCGCAGTATCCACGACATGTGATTCGATCAGAATCATTAACCACTTTCGAGCAGTTGTTACAAGCCATGCTTTTGATGTAGAAATAACGCCTAGCGGGTATGCAATATGCGCAGGAAAACGCTAACGGGTAACGTGCGTCAATGGAAGCGAACTTGCACGCAACGTGCGACAACTCAACTACCCACCAGCAGATGTCGCTTTTGGCGAAAAAATTGAGCGTAACGTACTGTGCAGTGATAATGTCAAGTGAAAACAAAAATCACAACCAAAAACAATCACTTTCACGAATCACACCGGCAGATATAATCGTGCTTGAAGTTACGAAATTTCAATGCACACGTACTACTGAATAAAACGACATAGAGATAAAACGATAATAAAAATAATCACGAGTGTAAAACACTAAAAAATCAAAAAAAAAACAATCACCTCTATTGACGACCGGAATATAGCAAACAGTGATGCCAATAACAATCACGATTCAAAGGGAAAAGGAAATTTATTCAGTTCAATACCCATCAAAGGCGTTATAAACATCATTCTTCATCAGAACCACAATATGCGTATGTGAAAAACTAGTGCGAATATTACGCACTGCTAATGCACTGACGGATCGCATTCACTGTCATTGAGTTAGTTTCAGGCACTCCAGTTTTTTACCAATTGGTACGTTATTATTATTTGCTATATGATAAAATTTTTATATGAATAGTTTAATCAACATAACAGAAACACAGTGAAGGTTTAACGTACGGTTACTGAAGACCAACATGAACCACATGTTTCATGCAATAAGCACACTACTTGTAAGTAATTCTGTACTGTACTGAGAAATTAAACCACTGATAGATATCTGTACTTACAGGCTTCAACCTTTAATAAATTCATTTTGCTATCAAAAAGTGTGTGTTTAGTTCTACAGGAACAAACTTCAAAAAAGTATGGAAAATAACGATGATGTATTAAACATAACCCCACTTCCGGATAATACGTTCTGCTGCATAGCGTGCGAGAGACCAGACTCAGCAGACAATCCAGTGCAGTGTGATAAATGCCACAACTGGTGGCATTACTCATGTGCTGGGGTCACTGATTCTATTGTGAACCGAGATTGGATTTGCCCGAGATGCCTTCCCGCTCCATCGAAATCCACTTCGAACAAATCGTCGTCCAGTCGGAAGGTCCGTTTGGAACTTAGCCTTAAACGGCTTGAAGAACAGAAGGAGCTAGCAAAAAAACAAATGGAGCTGGATCTAGAGAAGCGTTTCATAGGTGAAAAGTATCAGTTGATGGAGTCAACACTTATAGAAGAAGAGGAAGTGGGTAACCGCAGTGTTCGGAGCCGTGTCGATGCAATCGAGACCCGGGAAAGAGCCAAACAAGTTTCTGAGTGGGTTGATCAGCATGCCATTCGATGTCTCGGCAGAGCAGCTGGTCAGTGCGGTCAGGGGAACCCGGTCGTAATCGTAAATGACGATGAAAACGCTTTAGGCGTGTTGGGATTGATTCAAAACAACAACAACGATCGGACACCGCAAGCTCAGGATAACGTCCCAATAAATTTGAAACCCACAATTCCGGTTATACAGATGCTCCAGCAGCAGCTGCGAAAATGCCAGGAAATTACGGCACCAACTTCCGAACAATTGAAGCAGCTGCAAGAAGAGCTGTATAGGTGCCTGGTTCAGTTACAAAGGCAGGTTCAACCTCCCAATCCCTAACAATTGTTACAGCCGCCACCCAAATTACCACAACAATTAGCTGTACGAGGAGCAGTTCCTAAAACAGCCCCGAAGCCAACGACGGTACAGTATAATGCAGTAACTTTAGGGAAGCAACAAGGATGGAATGGAAACCATGGAAGTGTCAATCTTGAAGCTAATCCCCCAAACTACGTTCCACGCGTCGCGTATTCTGGTACAGAAAACTTTGTGACATCGTTTGAGCAGGTGCATAATTTGAATGCGCGCTCAAACTTATATCAGAATCCAGTGCCGCCTCCGGGCGTCCCACCTAGACAGCCTCAGGTGCAAAGAGCCTCACCGGAACAAATAGCTGCCCGACAGGTGATGCCGCGCGATTTACCGGAGTTCTCCGGAGATCCTGAAGAATGGCCGATCTTCATTAGCAGCTTTAACAACTCTACATCAGCCTGCGGATATAACCATGCGGAGAACCTTTCGCGATTACAGCGTTGCTTGAAAGGAGATGCTTTGAAATCAGTACGGTACTACTTGCTGACTCCAGATTCTGTACCAGACGTCATAAAAACTCTTCACACCCTCTACGGTCGTCCAAAAGTCATAATCAACAAGTTGATTAGAGGTGTGCGAGAGTGTCCAGCACCGAAAAGCGAGCGACTGGAAACCCTTATTGAATTTGGGATGACAGTACGTAATTTAACGCAACATCTCCTTGCTGCAGGCCAATATGTTCATCTTTCGAATCCAGTTCTTCTGCAGGAACTCGTCGAAAAACTACCGGCAAATATTAAACTACAGTGGGCTCAACACTTGACCTATTTTCCCGCCGCAACGTTACAGACGTTTAGTGACTTTATGTCATCTATGGTGGATTCAGTCAGCAAGGTAGTTCTGTATGCTGGTAGTCAAGGTAAAACGGAGAGGCATAAGCCTAAAGAAAAAGGATTCCTGCATACGCACGTTGAGAAAATCGAATCCGCTTCGCATAAAAAAATCAACGGTGATTTCAATAAATCTTGTTTAGTTTGCAGTAAATCAGGGCATCGTCTCAAAGAATGCTCTGAATTTAATGACAGTACCGTAGAAAATCGTTGGAAAACTATACACACCTTGAAATTATGTCGAAGTTGCTTAAATGCCCATGAACGCCGAACCTGTAAGAATTCCAATCGGTGCGAGATTAATGGATGTCAATTCCATCACCACCCGCTACTGCATTTGGAGAGTTCAGGTGCCAACAAATCACAACCTATTGCACCGATTGAAAATCACATGTACCACCACTGTGGACAATCAATTTTGTTTCGGATCGTGTCGGTAACTTTATTTGGTGCTTCAAAGTCAGTTGATACATACGCCTTTTTGGAC
This sequence comes from Topomyia yanbarensis, assembly GCF_030247195.1. Lineage (NCBI taxonomy): Eukaryota > Metazoa > Arthropoda > Insecta > Diptera > Culicidae > Topomyia > Topomyia yanbarensis. Next base: position 207,234,880 of record NC_080672.1, on the reverse strand, counting down.
GAAGGATCATCCACAACACTCATGGAGCAAAGCATAACTGAACTGCTGAATGTGAAGGGACCTATTCTGCCAATATGCTTGAAACGGACCGGTAATATGACGCGTTTGACGATTGAGGTGGCTGGCATCGGAAACTAAAACGCTATGTTTTGAAAAACGCCCGAACGGTTAACCGTCTCGAACTCCCTACGCAAACGTTAAGATTTGATGAACTGCAAAAGAGGTTTGCATACCTGAAAGGGCTAAGGGTACACAGTTATGAGGCTGCTAGGCCACAGTTACTGATCGGCCTTCGGGACTTATCGTTGGCGGTACCGCAAAAAATCAAAGAAGGGTGTGGTCCTATTGGCGCCAAGACTAGGCTGGGGTGGTGCGTTTACGGACATTTATCAGGCGAACGCAGAACAGATGAATACAATTTTCATGTCTGCGAATGTGAAAGCCTTAACAGCACCGTAAAAGACTACATCAATGGAGAAGACTACGGTGTCAAAATAGTCGAGCAACAGCTGTCAGAAAATGAAAAACGAGCCAGAACTATTCTCGAGAAAACAAATCTCCAGGTAGGTGACAGGTTTGAAACAGGCCTTCTTTGGAGATATGACCACATCGAAATGCCAGACAGTTATCCAATGGCCCTTCCACGCCTCGAATGCCTCGAGAGACGCATGGAGCGAAACCCAGTTCTATGGGGAAACGTACGACGACAGATTTTGAATATCAACAGAAAGGCTATGCCCATCGTGCCACAGATGCAGATCTAGCAGCCGCAGATCCGAGACGCATCTGGTATTTACCGTTGGGGGCAGTCCTAAACCCTAGGAAACCGGAGAAAGTACGGCTGGTGTGGGATGCAGCTGCGAAGGTTGACGGGATTTCTCTGAACTCCGTGCTTCTCTCTGGTCCCGATCTGCTGACACCACTACCCACAGTTTTGTACAGATTTCGTGAGTACCCGATAGCAGTAACTAGTGATATTAAGGAGATGTTCCATCAAATTTTGATAAGTAAACCGGACCGGCATTCTCAACGTTTTCTGTGGCGCGAGAATAAGGAAATGTCTCCAGACGTCTTTCTCATGAACGTGGCCACGTTTGGAGCGACAAGCTCACCAACAACAGCGCAGTTCATCAAGAACAAAAATGCAATGCAGTTTGCAGTCCAATTTCCTAGAGCTGTGGATGGTATTGTGAGGGGTCACTATGTGGACGATTATCTCGAGTTTTGAGACGATTGCAGAAGCGAAAGCAGTGTGTAGCGAAGTCAAGCTGATACATTCAAAAAGGGGGTTCAACATACACGATTGGTCATCCAACAGTAAAGAGATTCTGAGATACCTCGACGGCGCAGCAAGCGATGAATCAAAGCTCCTAATATCACCGAAAAATAACGACGGTGAGCGTGTTCTTGGCATGCTTTGGCACACGGAGGATGATGCGCTAGGATTTTCGACGACCTTCAGAGATGATATAAAGTCGCTGTTGGAACTGGGTACGAGGCCGGCAAAAAGACAAATTTAAAAATGTGTCATGAGCCTATTTGACCCACTTGGACTTCTCGCAACCTTCCTAGTTCACGGTAAAATACTGCTGCAAGATGTTTGGCGTACGGGAATCGCATGGGACGAACCCGTTAATGATCAAATCTTTGACCGCTGGAAAAGATGGATTGAGCTCCTGTGGAAGGTTGGCGAACTCCGTATTCCTCGTTGCTATTTTCGGAACGTTGACGCCTCTATATACGAGTCACTACAAGTGCATGTTTTTGTAAATGCTAGCGAGGTTGCTTATCCTGCATCGGTATACTTCCGAATCGTAAACCCCGATGGCGTCCCACTGTGCACCTTGGTGGCTGCAAAAACCAAAGTAGCTCCACTAAAACACGTTTCGATACCGCGCTTAGAACTGATGACCGCGGCACTAGAAGCAACGTTGCTGTCTTCAGTCACCGAGAGTCATACGGTTCCGGTGTGCCAACGCTTTCTTTGGACGGACTCAAATACAGTGTTATCTTGGATACGTTCCGACCACCGCACGTATCGTCAGTTTGTGGCTTGCCGTGCAGGCGAAATCCTGGCCATGACCAACGAAAACGAGTGGAGATGGGTGCCGAGCAAGCACAACGTGGCTGATGAAGCAACCAAATGGGGCAAAGAACCGTGTTTTGAGGCAAGCAGCCGCTGGTATATTGGACCAGCCTTCTTATATCTGCCGGAAGACCAGTGGCCGCTATCGAAGCAACCTATTGCTGCTACTAGAGAAGAGCAGCGCCCTTGTTATCTTCATCAAGAGATTCAATTGACAGCTTGGATTGATTTTAACCTTTTTTCGAACTGGAACCGCCTCTTACGAACGGTGGCCTATGTGGTACGATCAATCAACATTTTTAAGAAGAGGAATTACAGCTCCAGCAGTACTGTTCAACCGACGAATTACCCCAAACACAAAGAATGCAGAAGGGCGGAGACGTTGATATGGAAGCTTATGCAAAGGACTGCGTATCCAGATAAAGTGGCGCTTCTTTCTAACAACAAACTTTTACCACAGGATGAACGTACAGCACTTCTAAAAGCAAGCGATCTATTCACATTGACACCGATAATGGATACAAACGGTGTTATTCGAGTTGACGGTCGTATCGGTTCAGCCAAAATAGCACCCACAACTGTAAAATACCACTACCACCGCCAGTATCGACACGGAAATTCAGAGACAGTTTTCAATGAGATGCGTCAGCAATACTACATAGTACGTTTGAGAGTTCTCATTAAAAAACGAACGAAAAGATGTCAATGGTGCAAAGTGTACAAAGCACATCCGGCTATTCCGAGCATGGCACCACTACCGGCAGCACGTTTATCTCCTTATATACGTCCGTTCAGTTTCGTCGGACTGGACTATTTCGGACCCATTTTAGTCAAAATCGGACGATCAAATGTGAAGAGATGGGTAGCGCTGTTCACGTGTCTCACAATACGCGCCGTACACGTGGAAGTTGCTGATGATTTGTCAACACAATCGTGCATCTTATGTATTCGTCGCATTGTGTGCCGTCGAGGAGCACCTCTGGAAAGCCATTCCGACAACGGACGAAACTTTGTTGGAGCCGAACGTGTGTTAAAGGATCAAATAAGGCGGATCGAATCTGAAGCTGCGGCGACTTTCACCAAAACCCACACAAAGTGGGTATTTATTCCACCTTCAGCACCTCAAATGGGAGGGAGTGCATGGTACGATCCATCAAAGCCGACATGACTAGCCTGCCACAAGATCGCAGATTCAACGATGAAGCATTGCAGACAATGTTAATTGAAGCGGAAGCTATAGTTAATTCCCGTCCGTTAACCTACTTGCCACTAGACTCAGCTGAGCAGGAAGCACTCACCCCGAATCACTTCCTACTGGGTACTTCAAGTGGTCTCAAACAACCTGCAGCCTCCATAGTAACTCCAAGAATCATTCGTACCAGTTGGGCCATGATTCAACGCAATTTAGACCATTTTTGGACAAGATGGTTACGTGAATATCTCCCCACACTCACTAAGCGGACTAAATGGTACGGAGAAGTGAATCCGATGAAGACAGGAGATCTGGTAGTTATCATCGATGAGACACTTCGGAATGGCTGGACTAGAAGACGTGTGCTAGAGGTAATTAATGGGCCGGATGGTAGAGTGCGTCAAGGCAACGTTCAGACATCCAGTGGCCTTTTCCGTCGTCCAGTGTCTAAACTAGCCGTATTAGATGTGGTACAAGATAGTAAAGATGAGTTCATTACTCATCCTTACGGGAAGGGGTATGTAGACGCATAGCATTTCATCAAATCCGGCAACCCGGCCCAGCCTAGGCACCCGTCATCGGCTTACTCGTGTCAGATGAACAACTTGACAGTCATTGTGTGACAGCACAGAATAAAGAACGCAGCAAACATCATTGAATGTAGGATTAATTTCGGATTAATGGTATAGAAATTTCTGTACAGCTTTTACGAAGATCAATTGGTACGTTATTATTATTTGCTATATGATAAAATTTTTATATGAATAGTTTAATCAACATAACAGAAACACAGTGAAGGTTTAATGTACGGTTACTGAAGACCAACATGAACCAAATGTTTCATGCAATAAGCACACTACTTGTAAGTAATTCTGTACTGTACTGAGAAATTAAACCACTGATAGATATCTGTACTTACAGTTTTGAAGCCTTTAATAAATTCATTTTGCTATCAAAAAGTGAGCGTTTTGTTGTACAGGAACATCTGGTTTCTGCCAAAGGCTACATAAGGGTGCAGACAGTGCCGGCAACCGAAGACTTTCCCCTATAATATGGACAAGTTGCAAGTGATTTTTACAACAAAAATGGTTTTCTTCAAACCTAAATATCTTCAAGCATTGCTGTTCGATTTTCAATCTATCAATTCCATTTGAAAGATCAACGATGGGTTAGTTATGGAGAAGCAATAAATTTATTAATTTTTACAGAGTGATTTAAATAAGATTACTTTATAAATTACTTGATAAATTTATTCTCAGTTCGAAATACTATGTTTGAATTCAAAAACAAGATAATATTGGCATATATTTTAGTTTACTCAAAAATTCTCTAGCGAAGCAGTAACTATTTAACTTGAATTATATTTTTTTCCTCATTTCATTTGTCTGCAAAAGGCCCACCTTGCCCCACTTGTTTCTCTTCGTGGTTATAAAGTTAAAGGTTTTTACTAGTCACAAACAAAATTCCTTCTGCCACTTCGTGGGTTATTACAAAATTTGTGGAACATTTTTTTTAATATTTTTGATGAAAAAAATTTATCACTCTTTTAAGCATTTTTATTATTGTATATTTTCGATGGTTTAAGAATGAAACATTTATTTCTAGATATATTTTTCATAAACAAATGTTAAAATTCATTTTCCCGAGTATTTTTTTTTGAATGTCATGTAGCGCCATCTACATAGGTTATAAAGTAGAAATGTCTTCAGTACATGTGTTAGAAATATCAAAACAAACAACTTTGCCGAAGAAAGTTTTTTGATAGAACACCTCTATCAAAAGACAAAACTGATCTAGATCAGTTTCTACTTATATAGATTAAAACCAAAGTCGTCAAAATAATGATCATTTCCATCTATGATGCTTTGCTAAAGACACTAATCCTCCAGGATATATACCCAGGGCGGTAGAGGTTTTGAGCGTCGAAAGCTTACCCTACTGTACGACGTCTGAATTTGATAACAAAATGAATAAAATTGAATTTGCTTATTTTTTCTTTCATCTCATTTCATTTCACATATGATTAAAAATCCTTGAAACATTTTTGAAGTCGTAAATTGAAAATCCAAAATTTAAAAATAAGGTTCCATTTTTGGTACGGTTCAGCTTTTGGCAACTGAAAAAAAAAATAAAATTGTTGCCAAAAACGGAATCCTACTGTACATTGCCAACCATTCGGTTATGAAGAAAAAGTACACTGAAATATTACTTACCATAATCAACTCTATCGACTCTAGAAAGTGTCTGAAAATTGCAATTGCCGAGGTGGACTGATGCGCGACTTTATAAAACCTTAAAAATATAAGATCCCTTCCATGAAAAAATCTTTTGCTTGTGTTTATCATAAATATTTGTTTTCTTGCTTAAAAAATGGCTTAGGTGAGTAAAAAAAGAGAAATAATATTTTACTTCTATCGAGAGTGTTGTATCTCCCATTATATAAATTATACATATTTGTTTTCATTTGTTTTCGTCGTTGCGTATGTGATGTTTTCCCTCAGAAATTTGTATTATTTTTTTCATGTGTCTTAGGTCGTTGCGTTCTATTTGTCATTTCTCTTTTGTTCAGTACCATTTATTATTTAAGTTTCATTATATGCATGTTTTAATCCCTGTTCTATAACATGTTTTCAAATATATTATTTCTGCAGTGTCTGTCTCGACTGCAATTTGTGATAAATTTACCGCTTCTGGCATGTTTTGCCGATTTCATAAACTCTTTTTCATAGATTGCTCTAACTTCAATCTTTCGATGATCAATAATTTTGCTCTAGCTCTGGTTCTCTTGACTCTGGCTCAGGCTCTCTACTTTCATTTCGGCTCTTGTTCGATGACTCTGGCCTTCTTATGTTTTCATTTTATATAATGTGTTCGGCTCAGGTACTTTGACTCTGGCTCCTCTGTTTATTCATAGTTCGGTCCAGGTTTCTCAGACTCTGATCATATCATATATTCCATTTTATTACTCTTATTCGCAACTTTCCCTTCCATTACTTCTTTTCATGTATTTAAATTATGCGTGTACTTGACGCTGCAAATTAATACCCATACTTTCTATGACTGTCTTCTTGACTCTTCAATAATTAAAAGATTTCCCACTTCTTGGCTTTATATTTTCCGCAATTTAAATTGCTCTTTTTGTCAGACACTACTCTTTTTTTATCTAATACTTCTGATCAATTCTTTATGCTTTCTTCAATTAATTCTTGTGTCTTTGTATGATGTGTTGTCATTCGTTCGTTATGTTTGTCATTTATTTCTCTTATTTTAAATTTAAATGTACAGTAGGATTCCGTTTTTGGCAACAATTTTATTTTTTTCAGTTGCAAAAACCGGAACCGTGCCAAAAATGGAACCCTATTTTTAAAGTTTGGATTTTTAATTTACGACTTCATAAATGTTTCAAGGATTTTTAATCATATGTGAAATGAAATGAGATGAAAGAAAAAATAAGCAAATTCAATTTTATTCATGATTTTATAAAATTCAGACGTCGTACAGTGGGGTAAGCTTTCGACGCTCAAAACCTCTACCGCCTCCTGGAGGATTAGTGTCTTTAGCAAAGCATCATAGATGGAAATGATCATTATTTTGACAACTTTGGTTTTAATCTAGATAAGTAGAAACTAATCTAGATCAGTTTTATCTTTTGATAGAGGTGTTCTATCAAAAAACTTTCTTCGGCAAAGTTGTTTGTTTTGATATTTCTAACACATGTACTGAAGACATTTATACTTTATAACCTATGTAGATGGCGGTACAGGACATTTAAAAAAAATATTCGAGAAAATGGATTTTAACATTTGTTTATGAAAAATATATCTAGAAATAAATGTTTTATTCTTAAATCTTCGAAAATATACAATAATAAAAATGCTTGAAAGAGTGATAAATTTTATCATGACATTTTAAGATTGTTTTCATCCAAAATATTAAAAAAAATATGTTCCACAAAATTTGTAATAACACACGAAATAGCACCGGGTGTTTCTTTGTGACTAGTAAAAACCTTTAACTTTATAACCACGATGAGAAAAAAAGAGGAGCAAGGTGGGCCTTTTGCAGACAAATGAAATGAAGAAAAAAATATAATTCAAGTTAAATAGTTTCTGCTTCGCTAGAGAATTTTCGAGTAAACTAAATATCTATATGCCAATATTATCTTGTTTTCGAATTCAAATATAATATTTCGAAGTAATCTTATTTAAATCTCTCTTTTTAAAAATTAATAAATTTGTTTCTCCATAACTAACCCATCGTTGATCTTTCAAATGGAATTGATAGATTGAAAGTCGAACAGCAATGCTTGAAGATATTTAGGTTTGAAGAAAACCATTTTTGTTGTAAAAATCACTTGCAACTTGTCCATATTATAGGGGAAAGTCTTCGGTTGCCGGCAGTGGTCGGTTGTCGGCACCCCTATGTAGCTTTTGACAGAAACCAAATATGGACATTCTGATATATATTATTTGTGTTATATATTAGCGCGATCTTTTTGTGCCGATTGCTGAAGCAGACTCGAATGTTCTGTTCTACAACCAATATATTTTTTGAACAAGTGAAACTCTACTCAAAAGTTTTTTTTGATGATTTGCTTAGTGTTACAGAAAGAAGTAAATCGATCGAAAAAGTATGCGCATTGAATATTTACGATGTGAATTTATTCTATTTTGTGTTTCAATGAATGGCGCCGAAATGTTCGCCCCAAGTTTTCTTTTGATCAGTTTTCAAAAAGGTTACTAAAATCGGTTGTCAGCACCCAAACATGGTCGGTTGTCGGCACCCAATTTTTTGTGGCAAATGCTCTCAATAACCTAATCAATATGGGTATTTTGGAACGGGCTTTACGAATAGATACCAGAGATCGATCTTTGGCACCATTCTGAAAACCAGGAAGGCGACTTCCGGTTTAGCGTTTTACATTTACATGAAGAAAGCCCACCTGGGCGTGTTTTCACCGCCAGGTAGCATCGTATATACCAGATTGTCACGACCAGATAATTTGGTGGGGAGCTCGGGGTTACCCTGTAGTCCCTCTCCCGTTTTGACTGACTTCTATCTGATCTGTCTGAAGCTTTGGTAAAAAACTGGAGTGCCTGAAACTAACTCAATGGCAGTGAATGCGATCCGTCAGTGCATTAGCAGTGCGTAATATTCGCACTAGTTTTTCACATACGCATATTGTGGTTCTGATGAAGAATGATGTTTATAGTGTTTTTGATGGGTATTGAACTGAATAAATTTCCTTTTCCCTTTGAATCGTGATGATCATCATTCATATTTTTCCATTTTTAGTAATTTTTTTTAGGGTGCCGACAACCGACCACATTTTTCAAAATGGTAAACAGGTATCATTTTACTAAATTGTTCATAACTTTTTTTTAGTTGACAAATGAAATTAAATTCAACGATAAGTTATTATCTAAGGCCTCTAGCTTTCTATTGGTATGCTTATTCCCATATATTGTTTAATTGGAGTAATGTTGTGAGCCAAAAACAAAAGTGTTCCGACAACCGAACACATTCCCCTACATAAATAATGCATCTCTACACTTATTGTAATGATTAAATAAAACACGTATAGTGTAAAATATAGGTAACCCTTAAATACATAACACCGTTTTAAAACAACATTGCGAAAAACATCTCAAAATTATCACAGTAACGTATTGAAGCTATGAGACAATTTTCAAAATATTTAAAAAGATTGGTTTGTGCCTTTGATGGTTAATATGACTCCCAGGTTTGGAAATGAAGTCAAATGTGATATAAATTGATACAAAAAAATATCTTTTGCGCATTTCTAAAAGACTTGTTATGACCAACAAAAATGTTGCTAAAAACGGAACCCATTTGTTGCCAAAATCGGAGTGTGCCAAAAAGAGAACCAAAACCAAAAACGGAACGTGCCAAAAACGGAATCTTACTGTAATAATTATATTCGTGCGTATTTGCAACCATTGTCGTATAAATACTTAGATAATATAAATGTGTACACGCGTTTGCCCAACTATGTACATTTTACTTAACGGGATTGAATTTCCACAAGGTGTCGACTATTGGAGAATCTTTCACTTTCCATCGGTGGAAAAGCCCTTTTTCAAGATGGCTCGAAAATGTAGCCTCTAATGATTTCACAGCTCGGTCATTACCCCGTAACTGATTACTTTCGCTTTCGCCTTCAGCTAAGCTATATTGGTTGTCGCTATTGTTTTCTCCGGTTTACTCCTTAAAACCGGAGTCTGCGGAATGTTCGTCATTGACATAATTCCCATAATTATACCCAAAGTAGTTATTTTCCCTCAACGGGCTTTTATCAAAGCCAATAACATGTTGAACTTCCGTTATGTTTTCTGATCCGCATTCTGGGATCACACTATTTATGTATCTTTCTTCGTTGTGTTCTTGTTCATCCTCATCAGAAATTTTTGCCGCGCATGTAACATAATTATTGTCTTTCTCTTCTTCTAAGTCAACAACATTTTTCGTTTCACTAACTTTCTCATCATCATGAGTTTCAACATTACTATTCGTGATCGCTTGCTCTGTTTGGCACGCTTCCACAACTATAATTGTGCATTCATGCGTTATCATTGTGGGTGTTTCATTATCCCCTACTTCCAGTTGATCTTCATTATCTGTCAAATTTATTGCTTCTAATTCGTCATTACGCACTTTCCCAAAATCTGTGGTAGTGCAAACTTTATCTTGCTGATGCAATATCACATTTTCATCAGATAACATTTGAACTGGATTATTACCGTTTTCCGATATGGTGAAAGACCGTTCGAGGTCATTATATCTTCTATCATGATTTATTAAATTATTATTTGTGCTTTCTTTATTATTTATAGCGTAATTCACACTTTGGGTGGGCAATGTTAATATATTAAACGAAAGCTTTCAATTCCTGCTTCATAGGAAAAATATAAAGATGGTTTAATAAACAATTTATGTATTCAAAACCGCTTGTACCACTATAGGAACACATGTACCAATAGTGGAGCAATCGCTAATTTCGGTTCCTATTGTTGCAAATCCCATTGATTTCTTATAGGACTTGCAACTATAGGTACACTATATCAACTATAGGTGCAAGAAAGCTCAAAATTCAAAGAAAATCATTTTTTTCAATAGCTATTTGAACAAATTTCAAGGATAACAGTTTTATTGTTGCATAATTTTAGTGCGATGAATCGATAAAAAATATTTGTGGATGGTTGGTACCTAAGTTAGGTGTATAAGTAACTACTGCAACTATTGGTACACTTTAACTATAGGAGCACCCACCATACTTCGTTACTTTGGCCTCCATAGTGACCCACTTGTTCGTAGCTAACATATGGTTCTTGTTTGCTAGTGTCTATATTCTGATCATAATCGAACCAGTTGGTTCTCGCATGCATTTGCGGTGAATGATCATATTCAATTTCTTGCGTATAATATTGTACCGGAAGATTTTCTTTCAAGTTTTCGAAGTCTCCCATTATCGAATTGCTACAATTGCTAACGTTTTCCTCGTTCGGGAATTTTTCGAATTTTTTATCATTGTAATTTGTTGCGCTGAAGTCATCTTCAACGTCTCGATTAATCGGATCATTTGGTTTGACAAAACGATAGTGATTATTGTTATAGCAATCCTGCTGACTAGATTGATCAACGTAGCAATCATATTCATCGAAGCTGGTGCAATAGTTTTCCGGTTGTTTCTGTTTAGCCCAACGCCACGACTGCAACCGTTTTTCAATATTTTAAAGATGGTACATACGAACACTATCCTCTTCTAAAAGTTCTATCAGCTCTTTAAACGAAGCTGTTCGGTAGCCTCTTGCTGAATTCTTGAGGTTTACGTTTTTCAAACCAGCTATAAACTGTATTGTCAAATTTTTCTCTGCATAAGAGCCCGGTTGCTGGTCCTGTTGGGTGTAAAATTCATCAATTTGATCCATGATACAGAGTGCTCTATCGGCGTACTCCGTAAAAGATTCATTAAAATTTTGCTCTAAATCTTCAATTTGCAGTGCGATTGCTTCTGCAGATATTTTCATACCAAATTGCTCTTTTAAATTTCGAGCCATTTCATTGCAGGTCTCGGCTTTTATTCGTCTTATTAATTTAACCGCCTCACCTTTCAGTTTTATCAACACTACATTCAGTAGGTACTTCTGGCTTTCTCCTTTTGGAATTTCATCGGCAAAATGGTGGATTTGGCCTAAAAATGGCACCAACTCATGGGCTGAGCCGTAAAATTCTGGGATGCATTTCTGCCACCGTTATCATTCCTTCCAATATTCATAGTGGCAAGTTCGAACTTAATCCCCCTCATATAACTTAGATGGGCTTATGTATCACCATGTTTCCAAAAACAAAACAAAAATATTTTCCTCATTTCTGCACGTGATTCATGAAGCAATTAATTAATCACTTTGCGCAAAGCAACGTGTGATATAAATATAGCCTTGACCGTGGTCAACACGGCACATAACAGTGTTTTTACCCAAAGGTAAACACCGTATTCTAATGGCCTGCATGGTTTTCAGTTATGTTCGCGGTCAGGTTATTGAAACCTGACCTTCAATTTTCGTCGCTTGCATTTATATACAAGGCCTTTCTATTCGGGGCTTCCTTCTTCATACGCGTCGTATTTAAGTGTGCTTTTGTTTTAATGTTTGTATTGTATAAGGAAAACGTATATCGCTGTGTCCAAGCTTGGCCGAGATCTGAGTTGCAAGCGGTGCACTATGTCACAAAGCTGTATTTAGGAAGACAAAACTGTTTGCGCATAAACCATTGGTTTTAGATATATAGTATCTTCGGCAAACTTTTTTAGCACTTTCTGTTTAAAATATCAACTTTTTAGATATGTAAAATTCGGCTACATAATATTCTATAAGGTTATAAAACAATCAAATTGAAGCAACTTTTGTAAAGAAACTATGTAGCTATCTCTAATGGTTTATGTGCTATGATTTTTGCAATATTTAAGGTAGGGTGGTTCTTTTAAAAATAGTTTTTTCTTAATTTCTTTTTATGTGTTAATTTATCGCTAATGCTTTGTTCTAGAGGTTTTTAGAACTTTTGTAAATACACATTTTTGCCGAAGCAATAAAGTTTCTATCTCTTTTGTTTGCATAGTTACAGGCGATTTTCAAAACAAAAATGGGGTTTTTCAACTTATATATCTTCCAACATTGCAAATTAATTTTCAATTCTTTAGTGTCATTTGAAAGATCGGAACTTTTTTAGTTTTTGGTGAAAAAACTGCGGGAGCGTTATTTCTATAAAAAAATTTTTTTTTAAATGATGTATTTTTCAACGAAAATCGTTCATAACTTTTCAAATAGACGAGATAACAACTTTGTTACTTCAGCAAAAATATGCTCCTTAAAACCGGAGTCTGCGGAATGTTCGTCATTGACATAATTCCCATAATTATACCCAAAGTAGTTATTTTCCCTCAACGGGCTTTTATCAAAGCCAATAACATGTTGAACTTCCGTTATGTTTTCTGATCCGCATTCTGGGATCACACTATTTATGTATCTTTCTTCGTTGTGTTCTTGTTCATCCTCATCAGAAATTTTTGCCGCGCATGTAACATAATTATTGTTTTTCTCTTCTTCTAAGTCAACAACATTTTTCGTTTCACTAACTTTCTCATCATCATGAGTTTCAACATTACTATTCGTGATCGCTTGCTCTGTTTGGCACGCTTCCACAACTATAATTGTGCATTCATGCGTTATCATTGTGGGTGTTTCATTATCCCCTACTTCCAGTTGATCTTCATTATCTGTCAAATTTATTGCTTCTAATTCGTCATTATGCACTTTCCCAAAATCTGTGGTAGTGCAAACTTTATCTTGCTGATGCAATATCACATTTTCATCAGATAACATTTGAACTGGATTATTACCGTTTTCCGATATGGTGAAAGACCGTTCGAGGTCATTATATCTTCTATCATGATTTATTAAATTATTATTTGTGCTTTCTTTATTATTTATAGCGTAATTCACACTTTGGGTGGGCAATGTTAATATATTAAACGAAAGCTTTCAATTCCTGCTTCATAGGAAAAATATAAAGATGGTTTAATAAACAATTTATGTATTCAAAACCGCTTGTACCACTATAGGAACACATGTACCAATAGTGGAGCAATCGCTAATTTCGGTTCCTATTGTTGCAAATCCCATTGATTTCTTATGGGACTTGCAACTATAGGTACACTATATCAACTATAGGTGCAAGAAAGCTCAAAATTCAAAGAAAATCATTTTTTTCAATAGCTATTTGAACAAATTTCAAGGATAACAGTTTTATTGTTGCATAATTTTAGTGCGATGAATCGATAAAAAAATATTTGTGGATGGTTGGTACCTAAGTTAGGTGTATAACCCACTACTGCAACTATTGGTACACTTCAACTATAGGAGCACCCACCCTACTTCGTTACTTTGGCCTCCATAGTGAACCACTTGTTCGTAGCTAACATATTGTTCTTGTTTGCTAGTATCTATATTCTGATCATAATCGAACCAGTTGGTTCTCGCATGCATTTGCGGTGAATGATCATATTCAATTTCTTGCGTATAATATTGTACCGGAAGATTTTCTTTCAAGTTTTCGAAGTCTCCCATTATCGAATTGCTACAATTGCTAACGTTTTCCTCGTTCGGGAATTTTTCGAAATTTTTATCATTGTAATTTGTTGCGCTGAAGTCATCTTCAACGTCTCGGTTAATCGGATCATTTGGTTTGACAAAACGATAGTGATTATTGTTATAGCAATCCTGCTGACTAGATTGATCAACGTAGCAATCATATTCATCGAAGCTGGTGCAATAGTTTTCCGGTTGTTTCTGTTTAGCCCAACGCCACGACTGCAACCGTTTTTCAATATTTTAAAGATAGTACATACGAACACTATCCTCTTCTAAAAGTTCTATCAGCTCTTTAAACGAAGCTGTTCGGTAGCCTCTTGCTGAATTCTTGAGGTTTACGTTTTTCAAACCAGCTATAAACTGTATTCTCAAATTTTTCTCTGCATAAGAACCCGGTTGCTGGCCCTGTTGGGTGTAAAATTCATCAATTTGATCCATGATACAGAGTGCTCTATCGGCGTACTCCGTAAAAGATTCATTAAAATTTTGCTCTAAATCTTCAATTTGCAGTGCGATTGCTTCTGCAGATATTTTCATACCAAATTGCTCTTTTAAATTTCGAGCCATTTCATTGCAGGTCTCGGCTTTTATTCGTCTTATTAATTTAACCGGATTTGGCCTAAAAATGATACCAACTCATGGGCTGAGCCGTAAAATTCTGGGATGCACTGTACTGCCTCCAGCATAGGAAATCGGTAAGCATTTCTGCCACCGTTATCATTCCTTCCAATATTCATAGTGGCAAGTTCGAACTTAATCCCCCTCATATAACTTAGATGGGCTTATGTATCACCATGTTTCCAAAAACAAAACAAAAATATTTTCCTCATTTCTGCAAGTGATTCATGAAGCAATTAATTAATCACTTTGCGCAAAGCAACGTGTGATATAAATATAGCCTTGACCGTGGTCAACACGGCACATAACAGTGTTTTTACCCAAAGGTAAACACCGTATTCTAATGGCCTGCATGGTTTTCAGTTATGTTCGCGGTCAGGTTATTGAAACCTGACCTTCAATTTTCGTCGCTTGCATTTATATACAAGGCCTTTCTATTCGGGGCTTCCTTCTTCATGCGCGTCGTATTTAAGTGTGCTTTTGTTTTAATGTTTGTATTGTATAAGGAAAACGTATATCGCTGTGTCCAAGCTTGGCCGAGATCTGAGTTGCAAGCGGTGCACTATGTCACAAAGCTGTATTTAGGAAGACAAAACTGTTTGCGCTTAAACCATTGGTTTTAGATATATAGTATCTTCGGCAAACTTTTTTAGCACTTTCTGTTTAAAATACTAACTTTTTAGATATGTAAAATTCGGCTACATAATATTCTATAAAGTTATAAAACAATCAAATTGAAGCAACTTTTGTGAAGAAACTATGTAGCTATCTCTAATGGTTTATGTGCTATGATTTTTGCAATATTTAAGGTAGGGTGGTTCTTTTAAAAATAGTTTTTTCTTAATTTCTTTTTATGTGTTAATTTATCGCTAATGCTTTGTTCTAGAGGTTTTTAGAACTTTTGTAAATACACATTTTTGCCGAAGCAATAAAGTTTCTATCTCTTTTGTTTGCATAGTTACAGGCGATTTTCAAAACAAAAATGGGGTTTTTCAACTTATATATCTTCCAACATTGCAAATTAATTTTCAATTCTTTAGTGTCATTTGAAAGATCGGAACTTTTTTAGTTTTTGGTGAAAAAACTGCGGGAGCGTTATTTCTATAAATTTTTTTTTTTTTTTAAATGATGTATTTTTCAACGAAAATCGTTCATAACTTTTCAAATAGACGAGATAACAACTTTGTTACTTCAGCAAAAATATGCTCCTTAAAACCGGAGTCTGCGGAATGTTCGTCATTGACATAATTCCCATAATTATACCCAAAGTAGTTATTTTCCCTCAACGGGCTTTTATCAAAGCCAATAACATGTTGAACTTCCGTTATGTTTTCTGATCCGCATTCTGGGATCACACTATTTATGTATCTTTCTTCGTTGTGTTCTTGTTCATCCTCATCAGAAATTTTTGCCGCGCATGTAACATAATTATTGTCTTTCTCTTCTTCTAAGTCAACAACATTTTTCGTTTCACTAACTTTCTCATCATCATGAGTTTTAACATTACTATTCGTGATCGCTTGCTCTGTTTGGCACGCTTCCACAACTATAATTGTGCATTCATGCGTTATCATTGTGGGTGTTTCATTATCCCCTACTTCCAGTTGATCTTCATTATCTGTCAAATTTATTGCTTCTAATTCGTCATTATGCACTTTCCCAAAATCTGTGGTAGTGCAAACTTTATCTTTATCTCTGATGCAATATCACATTTTCATCAGATAACATTTGAACTGGATTATTACCGTTTTCCGATATGGTGAAAGACCGTTCGAGGTCATTATATCTTCTATCATGATTTATTAAATTATTATTTGTGCTTTCTTTATTATTTATAGCGTAATTCACACTTTGGGTGGGCAATGTTAATATATTAAACGAAAGCTTTCAATTCCTGCTTCATAGGAAAAATATAAAGATGGTTTAATAAACAATTTATGTATCCAAAACCGCTTGTACCACTATAGGAACACATGTACCAATAGTGGAGCAATCGCTAATTTCGGTTCCTATTGTTGCAAATCCCATTGATTTCTTATGGGACTTGCAACTATAGGTACACTATATCAACTATAGGTGCAAGAAAGCTCAAAATTCAAAGAAAATCATTTTTTTTCAATAGCTATTTGAACAAATTTCAAGGATAACAGTTTTATTGTTGCATAATTTTAGTGCGATGAATCGATATAAAAATATTTGTGGATGGTTGGTACCTAAGTTAGGTGTATAACCCACTACTGCAACTATTGGTACACTTCAACTATAGGAGCACCCACCCTACTTCGTTACTTTGGCCTCCATAGTGAACCACTTGTTCGTAGCTAACATATTGTTCTTGTTTGCTAGTATCTATATTCTGATCATAATCGAACCAGTTGGTTCTCGCATGCATTTGCGGTGAATGATCATATTCAATTTCTTGCGTATAATATTGTACCGGAAGATTTTCTTTCAAGTTTTCGAAGTCTCCCATTATCGAATTGCTACAATTGCTAACGTTTTCCTCGTTCGGGAATTTTTCGAAATTTTTATCATTGTAATTTGTTGCGCTGAAGTCATCTTCAACGTCTCGGTTAATCGGATCATTTGGTTTGACAAAACGATAGTGATTATTGTTATAGCAATCCTGCTGACTAGATTGATCAACGTAGCAATCATATTCATCGAAGCTGGTGCAATAGTTTTCCGGTTGTTTCTGTTTAGCCCAACGCCACGACTGCAACCGTTTTTCAATATTTTAAAGATGGTACATACGAACACTATCCTCTTCTAAAAGTTCTATCAGCTCTTTAAACGAAGCTGTTCGGTAGCCTCTTGCTGAATTCTTGAGGTTTACGTTTTTCAAACCAGCTATAAACTGTATTCTCAAATTTTTCTCTGCATAAGAACCCGGTTGCTGGCCCTGTTGGGTGTAAAATTCATCAATTTGATCCATGATACAGAGTGCTCTATCGGCGTACTCCGTAAAAGATTCATTAAAATTTTGCTCTAAATCTTCAATTTGCAGTGCGATTGCTTCTGCAGATATTTTCATACCAAATTGCTCTTTTAAATTTCGAGCCATTTCATTGCAGGTCTCGGCTTTTATTCGTCTTATTAATTTAACCGGATTTGGCCTAAAAATGATACCAACTCATGGGCTGAGCCGTAAAATTCTGGGATGCACTGTACTGCCTCCAGCATAGGAAATCGGTAAGCATTTCTGCCACCGTTATCATTCCTTCCAATATTCATAGTGGCAAGTTCGAACTTAATCCCCCTCATATAACTTAGATGGGCTTATGTATCACCATGTTTCCAAAAACAAAAAAAAAATATTTTCCTCATTTCTGCACGTGATTCATGAAGCAATTAATTAATCACTTTGCGCAAAGCAACGTGTGATATAAATATAGCCTTGACCGTGGTCAACACGGCACATAACAGTGTTTTTACCCAAAGGTAAACACCGTATTCTAATGGCCTGCATGGTTTTCAGTTATGTTCGCGGTCAGGTTATTGAAACCTGACCTTCAATTTTCGTCGCTTGCATTTATATACAAGGCCTTTCTATTCGGGGCTTCCTTCTTCATGCGCGTCGTATTTAAGTGTGCTTTTGTTTTAATGTTTGTATTGTATAAGGAAAACGTATATCGCTGTGTCCAAGCTTGGCCGAGATCTGAGTTGCAAGCGGTGCACTATGTCACAAAGCTGTATTTAGGAAGACAAAACTGTTTGCGCTTAAACCATTGGTTTTAGATATATAGTATCTTCGGCAAACTTTTTTAGCACTTTCTGTTTAAAATATCAACTTTTTAGATATGTAAAATTCGGCTACATAATATTCTATAAAGTTATAAAACAATCAAATTGAAGCAACTTTTGTGAAGAAACTATGTAGCTATCTCTAATGGTTTATGTGCTATGATTTTTGCAATATTTAAGGTAGGGTGGTTCTTTTAAAAATAGTTTTTTCTTAATTTCTTTTTATGTGTTAATTTATCGCTAATGCTTTGTTCTAGAGGTTTTTAGAACTTTTGTAAATACACATTTTTGCCGAAGCAATAAAGTTTCTATCTCTTTTGTTTGCATAGTTACAGGCGATTTTCAAAACAAAAATGGGGTTTTTCAACTTATATATCTTCCAACATTGCAAATTAATTTTCAATTCTTTAGTGTCATTTGAAAGATCGGAACTTTTTTAGTTTTTGGTGAAAAAACTGCGGGAGCGTTATTTCTATAAAAAATTTTTTTTTTAAAAATGATGTATTTTTCAACGAAAATCGTTCATAACTTTTCAAATAGACGAGATAACAACTTTGTTACTTCAGCAAAAATATGCTCCTTAAAACCGGAGTCTGCGGAATGTTCGTCATTGACATAATTCCCATAATTATACCCAAAGTAGTTATTTTCCCTCAACGGGCTTTTATCAAAGCCAATAACATGTTGAACTTCCGTTATGTTTTCTGATCCGCATTCTGGGATCACACTATTTATGTATCTTTCTTCGTTGTGTTCTTGTTCATCCTCATCAGAAATTTTTGCCGCGCATGTAACATAATTATTGTCTTTCTCTTCTTCTAAGTCAACAACATTTTTCGTTTCACTAACTTTCTCATCATCATGAGTTTCAACATTACTATTCGTGATCGCTTGCTCTGTTTGGCACGCTTCCACAACTATAATTGTGCATTCATGCGTTATCATTGTGGGTGTTTCATTATCCCCTACTTCCAGTTGATCTTCATTATCTGTCAAATTTATTGCTTCTAATTCGTCATTATGCACTTTCCCAAAATCTGTGGTAGTGCAAACTTTATCTTTATCTCTGATGCAATATCACATTTTCATCAGATAACATTTGAACTGGATTATTACCGTTTTCCGATATGGTGAAAGACCGTTCGAGGTCATTATATCTTCTATCATGATTTATTAAATTATTATTTGTGCTTTCTTTATTATTTATAGCGTAATTCACACTTTGGGTGGGCAATGTTAATATATTAAACGAAAGCTTTCAATTCCTGCTTCATAGGAAAAATATAAAGATGGTTTAATAAACAATTTATGTATTCAAAACCGCTTGTACCACTATAGGAACACATGTACCAATAGTGGAGCAATCGCTAATTTCGGTTCCTATTGTTGCAAATCCCATTGATTTCTTATGGGACTTGCAACTATAGGTACACTATATCAACTATAGGTGCAAGAAAGCTCAAAATTCAAAGAAAATCATTTTTTTCAATAGCTATTTGAACAAATTTCAAGGATAACAGTTTTATTGTTGCATAATTTTAGTGCGATGAATCGATCAAAAAATATTTGTGGATGGTTGGTACCTAAGTTAGGTGTATAACCCACTACTGCAACTATTGGTACACTTCAACTATAGGAGCACCCACCCTAATTCGTTACTTTGGCCTCCATAGTGAACCACTTGTTCGTAGCTAACATATTGTTCTTGTTTGCTAGTATCTATATTCTGATCATAATCGAACCAGTTGGTTCTCGCATGCATTTGCGGTGAATGATCATATTCAATTTCTTGCGTATAATATTGTACCGGAAGATTTTCTTTCAAGTTTTCGAAGTCTCCCATTATCGAATTGCTACAATTGCTAACGTTTTCCTCGCTCGGGAATTTTTCGAAATTTTTATCATTGTAATTTGTTGCGCTGAAGTCATCTTCAACGTCTCGGTTAATCGGATCATTTGGTTTGACAAAACGATAGTGATTATTGTTATAGCAATCCTGCTGACTAGATTGATCAACGTAGCAATCATATTCATCGAAGCTGGTGCAATAGTTTTCCGGTTGTTTCTGTTTAGCCCAACGCCACGACTGCAACCGTTTTTAAATATTTTAAAGATGGTACATACGAACACTATCCTCTTCTAAAAGTTCTATCAGCTCTTTAAACGAAGCTGTTCGGTAGCCTCTTGCTGAATTCTTGAGGTTTACGTTTTTCAAACCAGCTATAAACTGTATTCTCAAATTTTTCTCTGCATAAGAGCCCGGTTGCTGGCCCTGTTGGGTGTAAAATTCATCAATTTGATCCATGATACAGAGTGCTCTATCGGCGTACTCCGTAAAAGATTCATTAAAATTTTGCTCTAAATCTTCAATTTGCAGTGCGATTGCTTCTGCAGATATTTTCATACCAAATTGCTCTTTTAAATTTCGAGCCATTTCATTGCAGGTCTCGGCTTTTATTCGTCTTATTAATTTAACCGGATTTGGCCTAAAAATGATACCAACTCATGGGCTGAGCCGTAAAATTCTGGGATGCACTGTACTGCCTCCAGCATAGGAAATCGGTAAGCATTTCTGCCACCGTTATCAATCCTTCCAATATTCATAGTGGCAAGTTCGAACTTAATCCCCCTCATATAACTTAGATGGGCTTATGCATCACCATATTTCCAAAAACAAAACAAAAATATTTTCCTCATTTCTGCACGTGATTCATGAAGCAATTAATTAATCACTTTGCGCAAAGCAACGTGTGATATAAATATAGCCTTGACCGTGGTCAACACGGCACATAACAGTGTTTTTACCCAAAGGTAAACACCGTATTCTAATGGCCTGCATGGTTTTCAGTTATGTTCACGGTCAGGTTATTGAAACCTGACCTTCAATTTTCGTCGCTTGCATTTATATACTGTGATTTTTTAGGTCACAATATCGTCGCTTTGGTCACTGAGCCCAGCTTGTATATATTTGTAAATATTGTTATTTTTTTTGTCGTATAAATAAATAACAGTGTACGGTCTATCTCGTGTATTTGACGACGCGTGTTCTTTGTTTATACTTTAAAATTATTGTTCGTAAATGTCTAAGTAGAATTTAAACGTCAAACCGTTACTACTCCGTGCTTGCATGTTTGAGTCGCGTTTAAGTTCTGCTTAATAGCCCAGGTTGGTGTCAAATGTAGGTTTCGTTATTTATTTGTTCAGAGATTTATTTACTTATTTATTTATATATTTATGGGCTTATTTATTTATTTATTTATATATTTATTTATATTTGTTATTTATTTTGCTTGTTTATTTATTATTCATTTTGTTATTATATTTTTTTGTTATAATTGTTCAATATTTAAAAAAATAATCAAGGAAACAAGTACCGCACATTAAATATTCTTGATAGCTTTTGTACTAAAAATATTTCGTGACACCAACCAAAACGATAAAATTTTTGTAAATGTCAACCGTCATCGTCCTGTCATCTCATCATCACCATCATCAAATGCGGGGTGGGATGCGAGGAGGCGCGGTGGGTATATTTTGGAAAACGGACAGGGCAAGGATAAAATCTACCGCGAAAAAGGAATGCGGTCTCTAATAGTTCATCGGCCCGGAGGAGTGAAGACCAGCAGCAGCGATTGTCACCGTTATTAAGTGACCGCGCGTTTCCAACGTAAAAAAGTGCAGTGATAAGCAGATCCGTGGGATCTTGTTTTCGCCGTTCAGAACCACCACACGAACGTTAAGGTTCTGTCCGGTCAGTCGAGTGGGATCAGTGTGGTTACCGGTTTCCGTGTAGTGAACGTACTAGTACGACGCGAGTGCAAGAACGGTCTGTGATTGGCAAGTCATTTACGCCATTGTAGATGCCAGTACCCAAGTTACCGGAGGGTAGGCTCTACTAGACCGAAAACGTAAATCCCACTCGACTTTGTGTTAGACACTCGTGTTGAAGATAAAGTGCGCATTGTACCACTCTCCGGGCCCAATAGTGAAACGCAGGCCTCCGCTACAAATAGGCCGAGTTGCTGCTTCGTCTGGAGTCCCCTGTCGCCATCGTCCGTCAGTTCCTGCATCAACATCGAAGCCCGCCCCGCATCCAGCCAGCAGCAAGTCGACCAACGTCATCACGGCCGCAACGTTGTACCAAGAAGAGAATTTCATCAAATAAAAGCGCAAGTAAAACTAATTTGACTGTTTTCAATAGCTCTTCTGGCTCCGATATAAAAAAAAATAGTGATAATAAATAAAAAGTGTATGGTCTGAATATTCAAGCTGTGTCGTCCATTTTGTTTATAGTGTAGTCCTTTTTGGTACTTGTTTCCGCTTGATATTACGATTCGCTCAGTGACCATAGTGTGGGAAGAAAAGTCCGCCCAGTGTGAATTTCTCCAGGAGACAACCGTGAAACGACCCTAATAGCTGGTGAGTACAGTGTGGCCCCACCACCACAATAAGAACGTTACGAAACCGATACGTAACAATTGGTGCCCAACGCAAAATAAAAGAAAAAGTGATTTGTTTCCAAGACCAGAAGCAAATCCCTTTTTCGTTGTGTCTCCCGGAGAAATTCAATTCACATTATTCACTTCATTAATCGCGAAGTCATTGGGTCGATATCCGATCTGGAAGTTGATTCTGAAATTTAATTGTGATTAGTGGAATTGCGAATTGTTGCGAGTGATGAAAAATTGTATATCTGGCACGCCGTCGTTTGCTAGTGCTTGAGTAGAAAAATTGATCGTTTGTTTTGAACATATTTCATACACAGGTAGCATTGATCGGATTGAATTTGACACTTACTAATACCATTACATTTGTTTCTTGTCGGGTTTTTGTTTACTTTTCTAGCGGGTGTTAAAACTATTTGTGGTTTGTGATAATTTTGTTATTTTTTGCCTTTTTATACAATGGCAATGGCACAGCTCACATTCGATCAAGCTAGTGAGCTGATCCAAGGTTGGTATTTTGATATGAGTGTGGAGTTTTTAGCCGACGATGAACTGAATTATGAACTGACTGCCCGTTCTGTCAGTTTGTCTATCGGTCTCGATCGCTCACAAAAACGCAAGTGGCTGCGAGACCAGTTGAAGGTGGAAAGGGATGATCCGTCGGGAAAATGCCCACGAAGAGTAGTGGGTGATCCTACTGTGGAAGTCGAGGTTTGTACGCATAAGTTTATCGAGTTGAAATCGTGTTTGGAACAGGATGATGAGGAAAAGAAGGTTTGTTCCACTAGAATGGTACACGTCGGTATGCGTTTAGTGACTGTGTTGAGGGACTCGCGGGGGTCGCCTAACTTGCACAGTCAATTGCAAAATACTGTGGTTGAATTAGCGGAGGTTCTTGAACATTTCTTTCGAGGTTCTGCTTCGTCTTTGCAGAGTGATCAGCAAGAGGGAAATGATATTTTAGCTCTGTTGGATGCAGACAAAGCAGATGAAAATCCTAGACCGAGACTTTCCGTTCTTAGTCAGGATGACCTTGATTGGATCCATTCGTTGCAAGCGAGAATTACGGATCTAGAAGCCGATTTAGCCCGACGAAGAGAAGTAAAAGATGCTGTAACTCAAACTCTTCCCGATCATGCTCAATTTACTTCATATTCACAACACCCCGATACAAATTTCAGAACATTTCAAAACTATAATTTTCCGCCTATAAAGCCTTCCAATTCATTCGATACTTCATCTAGTTACCATAATTTTCGAAATATCCCAGATCGTACATTACATTCTAACAATATACCAGTTCCCAACAATACATACAATATTCCCTATCACCCGACGAGAACTTCTAATCCTACTGGAGCAAATCCCGAAATGTACAACCATGCTTCGGCTATCCCATCTTTCCCTAAACGAAATTCACCTCCCATGTATAGTGGTGTTCTACACAATCCGTACCCCGCACCGTACCACAACCGTCACACTCTTCCTGTGTCCAAATGGAACATCACTAAATACAGTGGTGACGATCAAGGGCTGAAGTTAAATGAGTTTCTGGAAATTTTACAGGCTTTATCCCAAGCTGAGCATGTGTCGGAGGTCGAGCTTTTCGAGTCGGCTGTGCATTTGTTTGTTGGTTCAGCGCTCAAGTGGTATATGGCACAAAGAACCACTGGTAGATTGATGAATTGGCAGCATTTGGTATTTGAATTAAAACGCACCTACATGCACCCTGATTTGGACGCGTTGATCAAAATGAAAATTTACCAGCGTCGTCAACAAAAACATGAATCTTTCCACGAGTACTATTTCGAAATCGAGAAACTGTTCAGAACCATGAGTGTTCAGATTCCCGATTACGAAAAAGTACAGATTCTACAGCAGAATATGCGAGTAGACTACAAGCGACAAATGACATTTATTCCGATAGTCGACCTTGAAACACTTGTTGCTGCTGGACAGAAATTAGATGCATTAAATTTCTCGGCATACAACAGGGTTTTCGGGACGGACAGGAATGTCCAAGTGGTCGAAAGCTCTGAAAACAATTCGAAGAAAAAAAATAAGAACCAATCCCAGACTCAACAGGTGATAGATCAAACCGCAGCAGTGTCTCAGGTCAACCAAAATAGAAACAATTCACACACATCCATTAATTCGTCTCGTCCCAATCAACTTTCCAACAAAAACAACCAATCCTTACCGAACACCCAAACAAGTCAAAATTCGTCTCAAAATACCGCCCGACCAGACCCGATCGCGGTGCCATCTGGGTTCAATTCTCGTCCACAGTTCACGTTGGAAGAATTGATAAACACGCACATTCCCCCACCGGCCAATACCTGCTACAATTGCAGGAGGATTGGTCATCACGTAGCGATGTGTAGACAGCCTCGGGGCATATTTTGCAGTACGTGCGGTCTTCGCGGTTTTCCGACTAACTATTGCCCGTTTTGTTTAAAAAACGGACCAAACGCGAACCAAAATCGTCGTTCGCAGACACCCAACGCGTAAGTCAAGACCGTTTTCTTCAACGTACGCCTCCCCCTTACTGGGTGCAGGCCACCAGAGATATTTACCCAGAGTCTACGGAAATTCTTCAAATTACCTACCCTGTCCCCCACGATAACCGGCCGTACGCACACGTAAAGATTTACGGTTACCCGGTACGTGCTCTCCTGGACAGCGGTAGCAATCATACGCTTATTAGCGAAACCCTTTTTTCGCAATTGAAGTACAAAAAGTTGCATCGTCCCTCCAAAAACGTGATTCTACGGTCTGCAAGTGGAGACGAACTGCAAATTCAAGGTCAGGCTCATCTTCCATTTGTAAAAATAGTTCCTACTTTGGTAGTTGCAAATCTGTCCATAGATTGTATCTGCAGAATGGATTTTTGGAGGAAATTCAAAATTCAGCCCGCGATGCAAAACTGTGGAGGGATTGAGTCCACGGCGTCGGCATCTATTACCGAACACCGTAGTTCTGCAAATATTTTGACCGATGATGAAATTATGGTGATCGAGAACGTCAAAAAACTTTTCCTTCCTGCTCAAGAAGGGAAATTGACCCTGACCAACCGAGCTCAGCATCGTGTCGTGTTGGGAGAGGAATGGAAAAATAAACCACCAGTCCGCCAGTTTCCATACGTGATGTCTCCGAAGACGCAGGATCTGGTAGCCGTCGAGCTGGAACGATTGTTGGGTTTAGGGATTTTGGAACGGAGCAACTCGGATTGGTCGCTTAACTGCGTGCCGGTCATCAAGCCCAACAAAGTTCGGCTCTGTTTGGACGCGCGCAAGATTAACGAGCGGACTGTTCGGGATGCTTATCCGTTGCCTCATCCCGGTCGAATTTTAGGTCAACTTCCCAAGGCTAAATACCTGTCCACGATAGACCTGTCTGAAGCGTTTCTCCAGGTTCCATTGGACCAAGAATCGCGGAAGTACACGGCCTTTTGTGTACAGGGCAAAGGGCTATTCCAATACACACGGATGCCTTTTGGGTTGATCAACAGTCCTGCTACGTTAGCACGACTGATGGACAATGTCCTGGGCCACGGGATGCTTGAACCGTACGTCTTCGTCTATCTCGACGACATTGTTGTGGTGACGGAGACATTCGAACACCATGAACGCCTTCTAGTGGAGATTGCACGTCGCTTAAGGGAAGCAAACTTAAGCATAAACCTAGAAAAGTCTAAGTTTGGAGTGTCTGAGATTCCCTTCCTGGGATATCTCCTTAATACAGACGGTCTTCGAACCAACCCGGAAAAAGTTCGTCCTATTGTCGAATACGAACGGCCCAATACCGTAACAAAACTAAGGAGATTCCTAGGAATGGCTAATTACTATCGGCGCTTCATCTTAGACTTTAGCGGCGTGACCGCTGCACTCACAAACCTTCTGCAAAGCAAAACGAAAACCATCCGTTGGAACGATGACGCCGAACAGGCATTTTGCGAAATCAAAGAGCGGCTGATATCTTCACCAGTCTTGGGCAGTCCTGATTTCAGCAAGGAGTTCTGTATCCAAACGGATGCTAGTGACGTGGCGGTAGCTGGGGTTCTCACACAAGAACAGGATGGGATAGAGCGGGTCATTTCATTCTACTCCCATAAACTGACAACGCCCCAGAAGAACTACCATGCCGCAGAAAAGGAAGCGCTTGCAGCCATTCTCGCCATCGATGCATTCCGTGGGTATATTGAGGGTTACCATTTCACCCTAATAACCGATTCTTCCGCGCTGACCCATATACTCAGTACAAAATGGAAGGTCGGGTCACGATGCAGCCGATGGGCGTTGAATCTGCAGCAATTCGATATGACCGTCAAGCATCGCAAGGGCAAGGAGAACGTGGTTCCGGACGCCCTCTCGCGAAGCATCGCAGCTGTTCAAGAATCGTCGTGGTACGCGTCAATGTCCGACAAAGTGGCCCGCCGACCCGATGATTTTGTAGATTTCAAGATCGACGATGGTAAACTCTTTAAGTTTATCACCGTGAGCGATAATCCCTGTGATACTCGCTTCGAGTGGAAAATGATTCCCCCGCCCACCGAAGTTCCAAATATTCTTCGACAGTACCACGACGATTGCTTTCATCCAGGCTACGACAAAACCCTTGCACGGATCCGTCAAAGATTCTACTGGCCTAAGATGGCAGTTGAAATACGGCGGTACGTTCAACAGTGTGGAATGTGCAAGGAAGTCAAAGCTTCTTCCGTCCCTGTTGCACCTGCCATGGGAAACATGAAAATTGCCACCCGCCCTTGGCAGATCGTATCAGCGGATTTCATTGGCCCTCTCCCCCGCACTCGTCGCGGTAGTCAGCACATTTTGGTAGTTTGTGACTACTTTTCGAAATGGGTGATGGTTCAGCCTGTGAGGAATGTCAGTAGTGCCCCCATGTGTGCGATTTTGAAAGACCAATGGTTCCTGAGAAACTCGGTTCCTGAAGTGATAATCACTGACAACGGAAGCAGTTTCATTTCCAAAGAGTTCAAGGAGCTGTTGGATCGTTTCAAAGTTGCCCACTGGCTCAACTCACGATATCACTCACAGGCAAACCCGGTCGAAAGAGTCAACCGAACTATCAATGCTGCTATCAGGACATACGTGAGGAAGGACCAACGCCTTTGGGACACTCGTGTGTCGGAGATCGAGATGGTTTTGAATACCAGTGTTCACTCGTCGACTGGATTCACACCATACTTCATTAATCACGGTCACGAGTACTCTGAAGTTGGCACCGATCATTTACTCACCCGTCTCGATGTAAAGCTGACTTCGGAAGAGATGGAAGAACGACGATCGAAAATGTTTGAGCGAATCTACGACCTTGTCCGCAAAAATCTGGCGAAAGCTCACAACGCTTCCCAACAGCGCTATAATTTGCGGCACCGCAAGTTTGCACAAGCTTTCGTAGAGGGACAGCTGATATACCGCAGAAACATGAAACCGTCTAGTGCAGCACAGAACTATAATGCCAAATACGGCCAACAATTCCTTCCATGTCGTGTCAAGGCGAAAATCGGATCGTCTTCCTATGAGCTGGAGGATTTGAACGGCAAAAGTTTGGGTATTTGGCCAGCTGTACATTTGAAACCCGGTTAGCTAGTTCTTCGCTCCACCGCGGAATGAATTATAAAAAAGCACCATCGATTACACTTTATTTACAAAACCAAAACAAATAAAATAAACACACGAAAAAAACACACACAGCTGCACAGCACAGTGTCAGCCAACTATCCGTCCTCCTGAATCCTCCACCGATCTCAAAAAAACGGTGCAAACTTCGACGTTATATCTAAAATAAAACAAAAAAAAACATAATTAGCAACAAAAATACTTACCAACATCACGAATCATCCTTTTTTTTCATCACTACATAAACAATCAGCATTAGTCAGCTGAGTATGAGTAGCTGTGACAGATCGGATAATAGACAACCTGACGACAGGGTTGTGCTGGGTTACGACGGGGTTACATTTGCCCGCCGCCAGTTTTAAGTCGACTTTACACTCTAAGCGTGAATGGGTTAATTCTGCGTAACTTCATCTAGTTTTCTCCCGCGTGTCGAGAGAGTAAAAGAAGTTCGCAATGAGTTAACCATTTCACAAAAGTAATAGTCTTTCCGACTCTTGAAAAAGAGTCCGGTAAAGCACAAATTTAAATTTAGGGGCCCCTAGCATAATTAAAAGTTAGTGTTTAGTGTTATTTATGGTATGAATGTGAGTGTAAATGAAGAGGAATGAAAGGCTAGCAAATTGAATTCTGAGTGAGTGTGTGCGGTATGTAAGCGGTAGTGTTAGATGTTTCGTCCAAGGATAGCCCTTGTGACGGTAATGGTAGCAGAAAGAAATGTCAAATTCCGTCTGATTTCTTTTTGGTAATTTTCCGCCATTTGAAGCGTATCCGATCAATAATTCTACTCAGCAAATGCAGCGACGGCTTTTATTCTGACGCATTATAGGCAATTTCGACAGTGAAACTTTCACAGCTGTTTTGGGATTGATGGATGGATTGAATCGTTCCTGATTGTGACAGATACATCGGTGAGTGCGCGAGACTAAAAACGGACAGGCTCACTTCCTCAGAGTCAAGTAATTTCGTGGGACAGATTCCTCTGGCCTTTGGAAAAATCATTCCACGGAATTAAAACTGGCACTCGGGAAGAAGTAGTCGCGTTTGAAGTCGGCATTCATTCGAGAAAAAAAAACCATTTGGGTTTTTTTTTACCCGAGTCGGGGAAAATTGTGACCTGTGATTTTTTAGGTCACAATATCGTCGCTTTGGTCACTGAGCCCAGCTTGTATATATTTGT
This sequence comes from Topomyia yanbarensis, assembly GCF_030247195.1. Lineage (NCBI taxonomy): Eukaryota > Metazoa > Arthropoda > Insecta > Diptera > Culicidae > Topomyia > Topomyia yanbarensis. Next base: position 207,205,309 of record NC_080672.1, on the reverse strand, counting down.
AAATATTGTTATTTTTTTTGTCGTATAAATAAATAACAGTGTACGGTCTATCTCGTGTATTTGACGACGCCTGTTCTTTGTTTATACTTTAAAATTATTGTTCGTAAATGTCTAAGTAGAATTTAAACGTCAAACCGTTACTACTCCGTGCTTGCATGTTTGAGTCGCGTTTAAGTTCTGCTTAATAGCCCAGGTTGGTGTCAAATGTAGGTTTCGTTATTTATTTGTTCAGAGATTTATTTACTTATTTATTTATTTATATATTTATGGGCTTATTTATTTATTTATTTATATATTTATTTATATTTGTTATTTATTTTGCTTGTTTATTTATTATTCATTTTGTTATTATATTTTTTTGTTATAATTGTTCAATATTTAAAAAAATAATCAAGGAAACAAGTACCGCACATTAAGTATTCTTGATAGCTTTTGTACTAAAAATATTTCGTGACACCAACCAAAACGATAAAATTTTTGTAAATGTCAACCGTCATCGTCCTGTCATCTCATCATCACCATCATCAAATGCGGGGTGGGATGCGAGGAGGCGCGGTGGGTATATTTTGGAAAACGGACAGGGCAAGGATAAAATCTACCGCGAAAAAGGAATGCGGTCTCTAATAGTTCATCGGACCGGAGGAGTGAAGACCAGCAGCAGCGATTGTCACCGTTATTAAGTGACCGCGCGTTTCCAACGTAAAAAAAGTGCAGTGATAAGCAGATCCGTGGGATCTTGTTTTCGCCGTTTAGAACCACCACACGAACGTTAAGGTTCTGTCCGGTCAGTCGAGTGGGATCAGTGTGGTTACCGGTTTCCGTGTAGTGAACGTACTAGTACGACGCGAGTGCAAGAACGGTCTGTGATTGGCAAGTCATTTACGCCATTGTAGATGCCAGTACCCAAGTTACCGGAGGGTAGGCTCTACTAGACCGAAAACGTAAATCCCACTCGACTTTGTGTTAGACACTCGTGTTGAAGATAAAGTGCGCATTGTACCACTCTCCGGGCCCAATAGTGAAACGCAGGCCTCCGCTACAAATAGGCCGAGTTGCTGCTTCGTCTGGAGTCCCCCGTCACCATCGTCCGTCAGTTCCTGCATCAACATCGAAGCCCGCCCCGCATCCAGCCAGCAGCAAGTCGACCAACGTCATCACGGCCGCAACGTTGTACCAAGAAGAGAATTTCATCAAATAAAAGCGCAAGTAAAACTAATTTGACTGTTTTCAATAGCCCTTCTGGCTCCGATATAAAAAAAAATAGTGATAATAAATAAAAAGTGTATGGTCTGAATATTCAAGCTGTGTCGTCCATTTTGTTTATAGTGTAGTCCTTTTTGGTACTTGTTTCCGCTTGATATTACGATTCGCTCAGTGACCATAGTGTGGGAAGAAAAGTCCGCCCAGTGTGAATTTCTCCAGGAGACAACCGTGAAACGACCCTAATAGCTGGTGAGTACAGTGTGGCCCCACCACCACAATAAGAACGCTACCAAACGATATGTAACAATACAAGGCCTTTCTATTCGGGGCTTCCTTCTTCATGCGCGTCGTATTTAAGTGTGCTTTTGTTTTAATGTTTGTATTGTATAAGGAAAACGTATATCGCTGTGTCCAAGCTTGGCCGAGATCTGAGTTGCAAGCGGTGCACTATGTCACAAAGCTGTATTTAGGAAGACAAAACTGTTTGCGCTTAAACCATTGGTTTTAGATATATAGTATCTTCGGCAAACTTTTTTAGCACTTTCTGTTTAAAATATCAACTTTTTAGATATGTAAAATTCGGCTACATAATATTCTATAAAGTTATAAAACAATCAAATTGAAGCAACTTTTGTGAAGAAACTATGTAGCTATCTCTAATGGTTTATGTGCTATGATTTTTGCAATATTTAAGGTAGGGTGGTTCTTTTAAAAATAGTTTTTTCTTAATTTCTTTTTATGTGTTAATTTATCGCTAATGCTTTGTTCTAGAGGTTTTTAGAACTTTTGTAAATACACATTTTTGCCGAAGCAATAAAGTTTCTATCTCTTTTGTTTGCATAGTTACAGGCGATTTTCAAAACAAAAATGGGGTTTTTCAACTTATATATCTTCCAACATTGCAAATTAATTTTCAATTCTTTAGTGTCATTTGAAAAAACGGAACTTTTTTAGTTTTTGGTGAAAAAACTGCGGGAGCGTTATTTCTGTAAATTTTTTTTTTTTAAATGATGTATTTTTCAACGAAAATCGTTCATAACTTTTCAAATAGACGAGATAACAACTTTGTTACTTCAGCAGAAATATGCGCCATACAAAGTTCTAAAAGTGCTTCATAAAAAGTATTTACGATAAATCAATGTACAAAGTCGCAAATGAGAAATAGTTATATTAAGGGGTCACGTTTTCATCGCTCAATCGCTTATGGTAAAATCAACTGAGAAATAGTCAATGTGTGTGATAATGCCAAAAGTCACAGAAAATCTATTCAATATGTGACACTTTTTGAAAATAAAACAGTCTACCGTCAACTACATGTTAGCGTGAATTTACAATAGTGTTAATAGCGTACTATAGTAAACTCTAAATAAAAGTTATCTATTATGTGGCTAATAAAACAAGCACCGTCATCATGCATTATGTAGATGCTAGGGAATTATGCTTTATGAGTTATTTTACCAGTTCGCTGTTAGCGATTTTCAGACCTCTTACTTTTATTTGTTTTGAAGTAACAAAGAATTGAGAATCTTACCGACAACCGTCATTATAGTCGATATATAATTTATACTTTCAAACATTGCATAAATGTTTTATAATTGCTTGTAAAAGCATACAATAATTTCCGCTGCTATGAATAACAAACTCGCTTCAAGCTTTTATTTTAAGATAACAAGACGTGAACTAAAAGATTTTCTTTCTAGCACTCGTTTTGAGCACTAGTCCAAACCAAAAAGGATTTACTTAAGAGAGCATAGATAACTTTTGTTGGCCGATTTAGAATTAACGATAGTTTGCAACTAACACTACTATAAATCCACGCAACCATTAAGATGTACAGTAGACTGTTTTTCAAAAACGTTTACCAATCCAATAGAATTGCCATGACTTCCGGCATTATCACACACATTGGCTATTTCTCAGTTGATTGTACCATAAGAGATTGAGCGATGAAAACGGGACCCCTTAAAATCACTATTTTTCATTTGTCATTTCATACATTGTTTTTTTGTAAATACTTTGTTTGAAGTACTTTTAGAACTTTGTATGGCGCATATTTTTGATGAAGTAACAAGGTTATCATCTCGTCTATTTGAAAAGTTATGAACGATATTTGTTGAAAAATACACCATTTTCAAAAATTAATTAATTTTTGACAGATTATTTCGATTCGCTCCCGCAGTTTTTTCACCAAAAACTAAAAAAGTTCCGATCATTCAAATGAAAATCGCCTGTAACTATGCAAACAAAAGAGATAGAAACTTCATTGCTTCAACAAAATTGTGTATTTACAAAAGTTCTAAAAACCTCTAGAACAAAATATTAGCGATAAATTAACGCATAAAGAGATATTAAAAGAAAACCAATTTTTCAAGAACCACCGTACCTTAAATATTGCAACAATCATAGCACATAAACCATTAGAGATAGCCACATAACTTCTTCACAAAAGTTGCTTTAATTTGATTGTTTTATAACTTTGTGGAACATTATGTAGCTGAATTTTACATATCTAAGAAGTTGATACTTTGAACACCCTAACCACAAGGACCACCCTAAATAAACTAATATAAAAGAATTGGCAAGATAGGGCTAAAAAAATTTGCCAAAGATACTATATATCTAAAACCAACGGTTTAGGCGCAAACAGTTTTGTCTTCTTAAATACAGCTTTGGGACCATAGTGCGGTGTATTTAATTTTTCGGCGCGTTCCTACTCATTAGCTATGCTTCCCTAGTATTGGGTGATAATGTTAATTTATTAATTCAATAGTTTCAGACGAACTTTTGATTCAGAAACTAACAAATCGGATGCATTATCCGATTTGTTAGTTTCTAATATAAAATAATTGGTAAGATAGCGCTAAAAAACATACGTCTCCCAACCTTTGAACGGAACGGATCGTTATATTTCACAGCGGTGCTGGTGTGTAAATTTCAGTGAGTGAAGGTTATCCTTTGTTCGTTCGTTAGCTGCCGTTCTGCTGGTGCCGGCAGTAAATCCAGTACATTGTTTTCGCTGGTGCGGAATAATCGACGTTGTTTGCAGATAAGTTTTGCTTGATTTTTTTCTTCGTTTGCTTTCTTTCCTTTTCCCTACTTTTACTCTACCTTGTAATCAAATAAAAATACACATTCCCGTTTATATAACGCTCTGCCCTTGTGCTTAAATGGCCGAGGGCGAAATACCATCTGATGTAATCATGGAAATCCCTGATCCCACTAACACTCGCATTGCTCCCCGTATAAAGCAGTACCCAGAAGGTTCCTCTGGGCCATGGGTGGTATATTTTCGGACCGGAGAGAAACCGGTTAATATATTAAAACTTTCTCGAGATCTGACTGCTAATTACCCGGCCGTAACTCAGATAACACGTGTTCGGGCAAACAAGATACGTGTTTCAGTGAATCATCTCGGCCAGGCAAACGCGATTGCTTGCTGTGAGCGCTTTACGCGGGAATTTAAAGTGTACGTGCCTTGTGTGGCCGTAGAAATCGATGGGGTAGTGTCCGAACCGGGCCTGAAATGCGAAGAACTGTTGGAGCACGGGCTGTTGGTTGCTGCTTTTAGGACCTCTCACTTGAACAGATTAAGATCTTGGAATGCAAACAATTGTGTACCGCAAACACCGACGGAGGTAAGACTACCTACTCTCTATCAGGCTCGCTTCGGGTGACATTCGCCGGGTCCTCTCTTCCCAACTACATCTTCCTTGACAAGGTTCGCCTACCAGTTCGCCTGTTCGTACCGCGGGTCATGAACTGCAGCAATTGCAAGCAGTTGGGCCACACAGCCACATATTGTGGAAATAAGAAACAATGCGGCAAATGCGAAGGAGAGCATGAGGATAACTCTTGCGATAAAGAAACTGAAAAGTGTATTTGCTGCGGGGGCCCTTCACATGCTCTTAAATCATGCCCTGCGTACAAGCAGCGCGGGAATAAAATTAAGCGCTCCCTTAAGGAACGCTCGAGGCGTTCTTACGCAGAAATGCTAAAGAATGCTTCGCCATCTGTCCTGTCCGAAAATACCTATGCTGGTTTGGCTAACGTTGAGCAAGAATCTGACGACCCACGAGAGGGAACATCTTTGGTTAACCCATGGGAATCCAGGAAGAGGAGAAATCTAGCCTCCCCTAGATTGCCTCGTAAGGGTGTCAAGGTGTCGTCCCCTCAGAGTGCGCCAACTACAATCAATAAATCCAACGGAAGTGATGCACTAAAGCCGAATCAATTTGCTCCAGGACTTGGAAATATTAATTCTAACAAGGAGTGTCCACCACTTCCAGGGACACCAAAAACCCCAAGTGTCCCCTTTTTTCCAACAGACACTCAGTCCAGTAACGGACTAATGAAATTTTCTGACATAGTGGACTTAATTTTCACAACATTCAATGTTACTGATCCTCTTAAAAGCATTCTGATACATTTTCTCCCTATAGTGCAAACATTTTTGAAGGAGTTGACTGCTAAATGGCCCCTCCTTGCAGCGATCGTATCCATCAAACGAGGTCACTGATTCGATCACTGTCTTACAGTGGAATTGCAGAAGTATCCTCCCGAAAATCGATTCCTTCAAATTTTTACTAAACAGTTTAAAATGTGATGTTTTCGCATTATGTGAAACTTGGTTAACTTCCGATATAAATATCAACTTCCACGACTTTAATATAATTCGTCTGGATCGAGAAAACCCTTACGGAGGGGTACTTTTGGGGATCAAAAAGTGCTATTCTTTCAACCGAATTAACCTCCCTTCGACACCAGACATTGAAATTGTCGCTTGTCAAGATCTAATCAAAGGTAAAGACCTATGCATTGCTTCCATCTACATTCCTCCTAGAGCCTCGGTAGGGCACCGAACGCTTTGTAATATCACGGAATCTTTACCGGCACCGCGGCTAGTTCTAGGAGACTTTAACTCGCACGGTACGGTATGGGGTTGTCTTCACGATGATAATAGATCAACATTAATCCAAGATCTTTGCGACAATTTCAACATGACCATCTTAAACACGGGAGAAATGACGCGGATTCCTACACCACCAGCACGCGCGAGCGCGTTGGATTTATCACTATGCTCGACATCGCTACAGTTAGATTGCATGTGGAAGGTGATCCCTGATCCCCACGGTAGCGATCATTTGCCTATCGTAATTTGAATTGCTAACGGTTCAAGACCATCGCAAACAATCAATATCTCGTATGACCTCACACGGAACATTGATTGGAAGAGTTACGCGATCGCGATATCCGTTAAAATCGAATCCACCCAAGAGCTTCCTCCGGAGGAAAAGTACAGGTTTTTGGCTGGCTTGATTCTCGACAGTGCGAATCAAGCTCAGACTAAACCAGTACCCAGCGCGAATACCCATGGACGGTCTCCCACCCTGTGGTGGGATAAAGAGTGCTCAGAGCTGTACGCGGAGAAGTCCACTGCATATAAGGCCTTCCGGGAAGACGGGTTACCCGCTAGCTATCTACAGTACGCGTCGTTAGAAAGGCGAATGAAGAGTCTAATGAAAGCCAAAAAACGCAGCTATTGGCGCCGGTTCGTCTACGGGTTAACGAGAGAAACAGCGATGAGCACTCTTTGGGGTACGGCTCGACGTATGCGTAACAGTAATAGTACCAACGAGAACGTGGAATATTCAAACCGTTGGATATTCGCTTTCGCCAAGAAGATCTGTTGGGACTCTGTCACGGTACAGAAAACGTACCGCGCCGCGTCTCCTCACGATACCGCGAACGAAACACCGTTTTCGATGGTGGAGTTCTCACTTGCTCTCTTATCATGCAACAATAACGCCCCAGGGTTAGACAGAATCAAATTCAACTTGCTGAAAAATCTGCCTGACACTGCAAAAAGGCGCTTGCTGAACTTATTTAACAAGTTTCTTGAGGGTAACATTGTCCCTCATGACTGGAGGCAAGTGAAGGTCATCGCCATTCAAAAACCAGGAAAAACAGGCTCCGACCACAACTCGTATCGACCGATTGCAATGCTGTCCTGTATTCGGAAGTTGTTCGAGAAAATGATCTTGTTTCGCCTCGACAATTGGGTTGAAGCAAATGGCTTACTGTCAGATACACAATTTGGCTTCCGCAAAGGCAAAGGGACGAACGATTGCCTTGCGTTGCTTTCTACAGAAATCCAAATGGTCTGTGCTAACAAAGAGCAGATGGCATCAGTCTTCTTGGATATTAAGGGGGCTTTGACTCAGTTTCTATCAACATTCTGTCAGAGAAGCTGCACCAGCATGGTCTTTCACCAATTTTAAATAACTTGTTGCTAAACCTGTTGTCTGAAAAGCACATGCACTTTTCGCATGGCGATTTAACAACATTGCGATTTAGCTACATGGGTCTTCCCCAGGGCTCATGTCTAAGTCCCTTACTCTACAATTTTTACGTGAATGACATTGACGATTGTCTTGCCAATTCACGCACGCTAAGGCAACTTGCAGACGACGGGGTGGTCTCTGTTACAGGGCCCAAAGCTGCCGACTTGCAAAGACCATTACAAGATTCCTTGGACAATTTGTCTGCTTGGGCTCTTCAACAACTCCACGGAGAAAACTGAGTTGGTTGTTTTTTCTAGGAAGCGCGAGCCGGCGCAACTCCAGCTTCTATTAATGGGTGAAACGATCAATCAGGTCTTCACATTTAAATATCTCGGGGTCTGGTTCAACTCTAAAGGTACCTGGGGATGTCACATTAGGTATCTGAAACAGAAATGCCAACAAAGGATCAATTTTCTCTGGACAATAACTGGAACATGGTGGGGTGCCCACCCGGGAGACCTAATCAGGCTGTACCAAACAACGATATTGTCAGTGATGGAGTACGGGTGTTTCTGTTTCCGCTCCGCTGCGAACATACACTTCATCAAACTGGAGAGAATCCAGGTTCGTTGCTTGCGCATTGCCTTGGGTTGCATGCACTTGACCCATACGATGAGTCTCGAAGTGCTGGCGGGCGTTCTTCCGCTAATCCGATGCGACATTCTGAACCCGTTGGCGATTCAAAATTTCGAGAGGCTCGTCGAGCTTAATTCTCAAACCCGTTTTATGTCCTTATTCTTTGACTACATAGCACAGGGCATCAATCCTTCGTACAATCCTAACCGTGTCCGTTTCCTAGATACTTCTGATTCTACTGTATTCTTCGACACCTCCATGAAGGAAGAGATTCGTGGAATCCCGGACCATATACGCCCGAAAATGATCCCCAATATATTTTATAATAAATTCACTTTTACACTGACTGATCAAATCTTGATGGGTCCACTGGCTTCGGTATCTTCAGTAATACTATCACCGCTTCATTCAAGCTCAATGATCCTGCTTCAGTTTACGTCGCAGAGTTAGCTGCAATTCAGTACACCCTTGGGATCATCGACACTCTGCCCACAGATCACTACTTCATCGTTTCGGACAGCCTCAGCTCTATCGTGGCTCTTCGTGCGGTGAAACCTAAAAAGCATTTCCCGTATTTTCTGGGGAAGATACGGGAGTCCTTGTGTACGTTATCTGAAAAATCTTATCAGATTACCTTTGTTTGGGTCCCCTCTCATTGTTCTATCCCGGGCAATGAAAAGGCCGACTCATTAGCAAAGGTGGGCGCATTAAATGGTGACATTTACGAAAGACCGATCTGCTTCAACGAATTTTTTAGTATTTGTCGTCAGAGGACGCTCAACAGTTGGCAAATCTCGTGGAGCAATGGGGAACTTGGACGATGGCTACATTTGATTATCCCAAAGGTATCAATGAAGTCTTGGTTCAGGGGGATAGATGTGGGTCGGGATTTTATTCGTATAATGTCCCGACTTATGTTCAATCACTACACCATGGATGCGCATTTGCGGCGTATTGGGCTTGCGGAAAGTAGTCTGTGCGCTTGTGACGAGGGCTATCACGACATCGAGCACGTTGTCTGGGTATGCGCCGGGTATTGTGACGCCAGGTATCAGTTAAAGGATTCCCTTCGGGCCCGAGGTAGACCACCCAATGTACCAGTCCGAGATTTGCTGGCAAATCGTGATTATCCCTATATGTCCCTTATTTAAACTTTCATAAAAATGATAAATATGCCCTTCTCTTTTTATTACTCGGTTTTAGAGTTTCCTTCTGCCTTGTGGAACCAATCAGCTCCAGAGTGCCACTATGTAACCGCCGTCGCCCTTACCACTACGCCTGCATAGAAGGAAACTGAAGCGAGAGCGACTCGAGGTCCGATGACTTTTGAAGGATTCCCCGCGGGGCCGAAGAATACCATCCGCCAATCCGGTACTCGACGACTTACTAGACTGAGGCGCAAATTTGTTTCGCTGATCCCCCCTGTGTGAGCGAAAGTTGCAAGTTTTTCTCTTCTTTCCCTGTCACCATACGCCTTCTCTCCCCTGTCCTTGATACAACTGCTGCTATACTGATGTGGAAATAAGCCACCCTCTGAATATCTTGACCAAGCATAAGTTTTCGTTAAAAAATCAAATTAGTATTCTGTATTCCTAGTTTTAAGATAGCTATAATTTTTACTCTTTATTGAAACTCTTGTCCCCCATCTTGTAAATAGAATTGTGTCCATAGTTTTAAGATATCTGTGAAATTTCTCATAAATATTTGTTCCCCCTTTTGAGTACTAAACTACATTGCTAGTTTTAAGATAACTGTAAAATATTTCGTAAAATACTATTACTCCCCCTCTTGTATATCAAACTGAATCCCTTGTTTTAAAATTTTTCATAAAAAAAATCTTTTGGCCCTCTCTTGTATATTGAATCTTATTTCTAGTCTTAAGATAGCTGTAAAATTTCTTTTCTTTTGTAAAAAAAATATTTTAACATTGTAACCTCCTAGTTTTAAGATATCCAAAATGTAAAAACAAAAGAATTTGGCACCGCCAAGCTAACGCATTTGTGCCTATCAAATAAACGAAATGAATAAAAAATAGTGCTAAAAAGTTTGCCGAAGATACTATATATCTAAAACCAACGGTTTAGGCGCAAACAGTTTTGTTTTCTTAAATACAGCTTTGGGACCATAGTGCGGTGTATTTGTTTAATTTTTCGGACGGCGCGTTCCTGCTCATTAGCTATGCTTCCCTAGTGTTGGGTGATAATGTTAATTTATTAATTCAATAATTTCAGACGAACTTTGGATTCAGAAACTAACAAATCGGATGCATTATCCGATATCTTTGTCATTTATTTCTTAATTCTTTGGCATTTTCTTTTCGTGCCGGATGATGGTTGATATATGATCTATCGCAAAGCTATAAATAGCCATGCGTCGCTTGTCTCTAATAGCGTGAGCGAAGGAGACAATTCTGATCACCTGCGAGTCGTTCGCGCCTTCGTATTTACAAATTAAATTATTTGAACTTCTCCGGCTTTATGTTTACTTGGCAGGAGGTTGGGTTGCATTAAATGCTTTTGTGGTGAGACGGTTTTCATATTGAATGAAACGTTGGACAGCTACTTTCGCGTATCACCTACTTTGTGCTGCTCCGGGCCATGATACCCTGGTAGCGCTTTCTGTGGATCTTTAATTAGTAATCCTTATATCCTTAAGGAGGGTTGATATTAATAAAAAAAACTGACCTGATAGCTTGGACTCGCCATTTCTATCGGTATGTTTATGTTCGATCCTTAATATTTTTTTTTGGTTGTCAGTACCTTACATTTGTCATGGAGTTAATTTGTAATCAATTTGATTACAAATCCGTCTGAAAATAAATGATCTTATCGATCTACAATCGAAATATTTTCAGTTTAGGGTATCGATGTAGTATTCGGAGCGAAACCACGTTTGTCTCCAATTATCTTTGGATACGCAGGTTTAGGTGCTTTCTTTCATCGTAGTGTATCCAATAAGTAAATTTTTGAATTAGGCATAATCATAAGGTGAAATTTTGTTAGTTGTCTTGGATGTTAAAGGACAATTAGCATTACCAATAAAATTAACCGTTGTGTGTCCGACGCGGTACCCGAGTACCTTTTTAAGTTTCAATTAATTAAATTCCTATGTTTTATCCATAGTTGTAAATTGAAATTTTGTGACATATTTTAAGATTTCGACAAATCAGATTTCCTAATATTTCCCATAATGATTTGATTGTTTCTTCCATCGTATTTATTACGGAAAAAATATCTACGGAATCGTATTATCGTGACTACAATATTGATCCCAATTTATGTTTAATTTAACGAATTTGAATGCATCCATTTTTAATTCAGACTTAAACGTACTTCACGATACCTGCGTTCCGTTTCGCAAATTTAGACACCACTCAAAAAAAATTGCAACTCTTGACATAGCTTACTTGTCGTATCATAGATGGAAATCTACGCACAATGATGATGACTTTAGTGCTTATAAACGACTAAAAAATCAGTCACTTCCATGGTATTTGGAAACAAAACCAATGTTATTATAATCATATATTATCTTGCAAGATTATTCGAATTGGCATTCAGTTATTTTTTCACAAGAATGAAAAAATCTGTACTTTGTTCATTAAATTAGAATGCAGCCATCACGACACATGTACATAGTAATCATTTTCTAAACACCTACCTGGAAGAGTAATTGATAAAAAACATTTCGAAATCTTTTGCTTTTTTTTTGGAGCGAATGCCTAATATCACGAGCGTCGTTTTCCTCATTCAGAGCAAAAGGAATGCAAATGAAAAGTATGCACCGATTTAGAATTTACGCACGTTTTGCAAGGGGCTGGTAATATGGAAATTTGCCCGATTCTAGCAGAATAAAGACCTATGGTTTTAGCACTTACCTTTTTACATCTCTTACAAAAGAAATGTATAGGATTCGCTCAAACTTTGAAAACTTTTTCCGAGGCCCGGAGGGCCGAGTCTCATATACCAATCGACTCAGCTCGACAAATTGAGACAATGTCTGTATGTGTGTGTATGTGTGTATGTATGTATGTACAAAATGTCATGTAATTATCTCAGCAATGGCCGAACCGATCTTAATGAAATTAGTTTCAAATGAAAGGCCTAACATTGCCATTTGACACTATTATTTTTGATTTTCGATATGTTGTTTACTTTCTGAGATATGGGCAATTTTGTCAAAACACAGCAGGTTTTTTGCGAATAACTTTTGAAAATTACAATATTGTCCAACAAACTTCACATTTATAGAAAGCTTGTTAAAATACCTTTCTAACAAGCTATAGATTGTCGTGCACGAGCGGCGGAGATATTAAACATTTTGTATTTTTAGTCCTCGCTTACCAATTTCCACTAACTAAAAATGAGATTGTTTCATACAGAGTATTGCTTTACTGGTGTTTTAGGGGCAAAACTAAACCGATTTTGAATATCGGGGTATGAAAACACATCTACGTGATTCAAGGAATTCGATGTTGAGAACATTTTGTGAATTACCTTTATAATAAATTAATTATTTCGCAAAAATCAATATATAAGTTCACTTCAAAGACAAAATAATGTGTTGATAAAGAAACAGTGAGTTCTAGTATTTATCTCTTGGATTAGGCATTACGTTCAATCATGAGGTAAATGTTGGATGGTATATCAATACACAGATCAACAAGTAATTCACCTAGTAGTGAGATAAAAGATTTCTCATATAATTATACTCGTGGCGTCACCGAAAGCAACTGTATGTTTGAAGCCCAAAAGTCTAGCGAAAATTTAGCTCTTTTCCTTTTACTACACACATTAATTATGACAAGAATGAAAGAATTCAATATATCATAATAATATACCTATAAAATAATGTCACTGCATTAACCATCATTTGCGATTCCTCACACGCCCCCACCCATCTCTCTCTCTCTCACTCCTTCTCTCTCTGTCTCTCTCTCTTCTATCGCATCTATCTAGCTATTTCTGTATCCATTTCTAAGTTGTGTGATAAGATCTTCTGCTAATCTGAAATATTTATTAATTGTAATTGCGAAGGTTTGAGAAAACAAAACTATTTTTTGTCTGCTGCTACATCAACTCAATTTTAATTCAATTGTATTCAAAGCCTGTATCTACACTATAATTAAGGAAATTCATGGCTATATCCGAAAAATGGTTGGCTTAACTGGGTAATATGAAAGTTTGACGATGAAAATTTTCAAAAGAGACATTCCACGTGCGGTATTCAAACTATTCGTATCTCTATTGAAATATATGCTCAAAGACTGAAAGCTGAAGCCAGCAGGATTGGTCTTGCCATCAACGTTTCGAAGACAAAATACATGAAAGGAAGAGGTTCTAGAGACGACATTGTAAACCTCCCACCCGAGTTCGGATTGACGGTGACGAAATCGAGATGGTCGACGAATTCATGTATTTGGGCTCACTGGTAACCGACGATAATGATAACAGCAGAGAAATTCAAAGACGGATCTTGGCGGGAAATCGTGCCTACTTTGGACTCCGGAGGACGCTCCGGTCGAACAAAATTCGCCGCCGCACGAAGTTGATTATCTACAAGACGCTGATTAAATCGGTGGTCCTCTACGGCCACGACAGCTGGACTATGCTCGTGGAGGACCAACACGCCGTTGGAGTTTTCAAACGAAAAGTGTTGCGTACCATCTATGGTGGCGTGCAGATGGAAGACGGAACGTGGCGCAGACGAATGAACCATGAGTTGTATCAGCTGCACATTCGTTGTATTGGTACGAACTTTCATGAAAAATAACGGATCAAAGACCAAAAATATCCACGAATCAGATCCAGGAAAAGAAGTCTCCCAAAGTACCCACTCTCGATGAGGGATGCAACTGCAATGTGTCTTCTAACTTATCGTCGTCCATATTTGGATATACTGAGTAGTTTGCACCATTTCTTTTTCACAGTATTGGTCTGTATAGGACTTATTTATCCATATTTTCTGCACGAGAATTCGGAACGAAACAATATGAAAGCTATGAGGATGAATGGAAAGAGACTGCATTGCAATCAACTGAATGCACGGCTTTTATGCTATCGACATAGCCTAGACATTTCACACTATTTACTTCAATGCAAATAAAAACTTTGAAATACCTACCTGTCTCATTCACGAATCGCATTCTCCCTGTCGTTCTCTGTTCAAGGGGCTTGAAAGCACATGTAACCTTGTCTCACTTTACTATATTCAATTGCGTTTTAAAATACAGGACCAGTAAATTCTATTCTGTACATAAATCTTTTTTTCGGGAATATGTAACCAAAAAGTAAACTTCGAATCCCAAAGCAAATTGAACGTTCCAGGTTCCTGATAAATAATTAAGGTCCAACAATAAAGTAGAAACACCAGATAATCTTAAAACGACGCCGTCAAGTAAAGAAGCATGAAAACAAAAAGAATAAAACCAAAAAAAGATGGAAGCTCTAGAAAGTCCATTGCATATTTATTAGCCTTTTCTCAGAAGATGGGATTTTCAAAACATTTCAAAACTTTTTGATGCAATGGTTCTCAAATTCGTACAATCCGGTTTATTCATTTTCTTAATTCAAAAATGTTTTTAGCTTCAAATATATGACCGCTTCATTTTAATTAATTATTTCATACCGTATCTTTTTATTCGTTTTGTTCATCTGCGTTCATTTTACTTATTTTATTCTTTTCATTCTTTGGATTTACTCTGACCAGTTTATTCTTTTTGTGCATTTTTCTCATATCATTCATTTCATTGTTTTCATTGTATGCATTTTATTCATTTTTTCCAGTTTTTTCATTTTTTTCAGTTTCTTCATTTTAATAATCGGACTACTTTTTCAGTTTCAATCATTTCATCAAAATAATTCATTTAATTCAATTTATTTCTTTATATTAATTTATAACCTTTTACCATTGTTCAATTTTTCATTTTAATCAATGCATTTAATTCTGCCAATTTTCTTCTTTTTATTCATTTTATTACTTCAGCTCATTTTGTTTATTTGATTCGTTTGTTTTATTTATGCATTTCATTTATTTTTTACTTTATTCATTTTGTTCATCCATTCTTTTTATTCATTTGATCCATTTCATTAATTTGATTCATTGTATTCACTGGATGAATTCAATCAATTTGATTCATTTAATTCATTTGATTAATTTGATTTATTTGATTCATGTGATTCACGTGATGCATGTGATTCATTTGATTATTTTGATTCATTTGATTAATTTGTTTCATTTGATTCATTTGATTCGTATGATTCATTTGATTAATTTTATTCGTTTGATTCATTTGATTCATTTGAATCATTTGATTCATTTGATTCATTTGATTCATTTGATACGTTCGATTCATTTGATTCATTTATTTATTTATTTATTGTCGTCAAACAAGAGTAGACCGTTTTGTTACAACGATAAGATATAGTATACACTTAAAACATAAAATACTAATAACTAAACTAAACACTATCTGGTTTACATAGCACTACTTTAGGATGTTCTTTATAAGCGAATAGAATTGAAATATTTTTTTAATTTGCTTTTTGTCATTGTTAAGTCAATAGCTTCGCAGTGCTTGTTGTAAGTTGCCATCATCTGATTTAATGGTCCAAACTTGGCATAATTTGTACGATAATTGTTTGTTATAAATGTATTTCGGATTCGTAACTGCCGGGAAGGTATATAAAAATTAAGTTTAGATAGAAGTTCGACTGAATCAATACGACACGAAATTATATCGTTTAGAAATGAAACCATTGCATATTCTCGGCGCTCTTTTAGTGTTTGGATGTTAATGAGCATACAGCGAGCTTTATAAGATGGGAGAGGAAATCGTGTCCAACCTATTTTGCGAAGTGCAAACAATAAAAATTGCCTTTGTACTGATTCTATTCTTTCTTCATGTGTGATTGAGAAAGGTGACCAAACTATGCTACAATATTCCAGTATTGACCTTACATACGAGATGTATAATGTTTTAATTGTATATGGATCCTTAAAATTGTAACTAAAACGCTTTATAAATCCAAGCATGTTATTTGCTCTATTGATGATTGTGTTGTAATGGTCAATGAATGTTAATTTTGAATCTAGAATGACTCCCAAATCTTTAACTCTTTCGCACTTTTGTACCACTTGATTTCCTAGAGTGATTGAAATGTCAGGTGTATTTCGTTTCCTACTAAAAGTTATTGCATTACATTTTTTTACGTTTAGTTGCAGAAGGCTTTTGTTACACCAGAGGTAAAACATATGTATTTCTTCCTGTAATATCTTTATGTCTTGTTCGTTCCTAATTTCTAAAAAGAGCTTCATGTCGTCGGCATAGATAAGAACTTTTATGTTTTTGAGAATGTATGATATGTCGTTTACGAATAAAATGAACAAAAGAGGGCCTAGATGGGAGCCTTGAGGAACTCCTGATGTGACTTAAATGGGATTCGATTTCTTCCCTTTAAATCTAACTATTTGTTGACGGTTAGTTAAATATGATTCGAGCCATTTGAGAAGACCTGATTCAATTCCTAATTTTTTCAGTTTGAATAATAGCAAGGGTATGTCGATACGATCAAATGCCTTGCTAAAGTCCGTGTAAAGAGCTTCAGTGTAGTTTCCATTCTCCATTGCAATCAATGAGTAGTTAACGAATTCTAGTAAATTTGTATTAATTGAACGTCCTTTGAAGAACCCATGCTGCATGTTAGTAATTCTGTTTTTGATTTGATTGAATAGTTTTTCGTTAACGATTGCTTCAAAGAGTTTAGGCATACATGACATAATGGCAATTCCTCGGTAGTTACATATGTCAGATTTTTTGCCACTTTTAAAAATGGGTACCAGGTACGAGCTTTTCCATAAATTGGGGAAAATGCCAGATTCAAGCGACATGTTAAAAAGCCAAAACAGAGGAGCTGTGAGTTCCAACGCTAAGTTCTTCATAAATACGGGTGGGATCCCGTCAGGTCCAGAACCTTTGGAGGCATCTAGTTTGTTTAGAGCCTCCATAATATCTTGCACACTGACATGATTGACGCCAATGTCTGTGGTGAATTCTGGGAAGAAACCGAAATATTCGCGATCACGATCTTCTTCAGAAAATGTGGTATAGATGTCTTGAAAGAAGGTTGCGAAAAGATTGCAGATTTGTTCCGCGTTGACACCGACATTTTCTTTAAGTTTCATTTTTGAAGGGAAGTTTTCCGATTTTAAATTATTTTTAACATGATTAAAGAAATTTTTTGGGCAAGATTTTATTTGAAGTT
This sequence comes from Topomyia yanbarensis, assembly GCF_030247195.1. NCBI lineage: Eukaryota > Metazoa > Arthropoda > Insecta > Diptera > Culicidae > Topomyia > Topomyia yanbarensis. Next base: position 207,187,926 of record NC_080672.1, on the reverse strand, counting down.
CGGGTTTTGAGTTATACTCTTCAAATGCTATTTTAATGGATAGGTTTAGTTGATCGCAAATGTCCAAATAGTTTTCCCGATCTCGACGAACTGAGTCGAATGGGATATGACACTCGGCCCTCCGGGCCGGGATTAGGTTGACGTTTTTCAGAGTGATTGCATAACCTTTCTATATGAGAAAGGCAAAAATGTGCCAAAATCCAAAAAAGTGAATCGTCGTCAAATTTTTTTCGAGTTTGCATCAAATCTCGACGTTTCATGCACCTTGAACACATTTAGCATCAAAAATAAAAATTCTATTTTTAATTTTTCCTATAGTTTATATGAGAAATTTCTGTGTGGCCGCACTCTGAAACCCGTAATTCCGGAACCAGAATTCCGATCGATCCAAAATTCAATAGCAGCCGATGAGAAGGTTGCACCTTTCATTTGAGACTAAGTTTGGGCAAATCGGTCCAGCCATCTCTGAGAAAAATGAGTGACATTATTTGACACATACGCACATAGATACACACACATACACACATACACACACACATACACACACATACACATATACAGACTTTTTCCGATCTCGACGAACTGAATCGAATGGGATATGACACTCGGCCCTCCGGGCCGGGATTAGGTTGACGTTTTTCAAAGTGATTGCATAACCTTTCTATATGAGAAAGGCAAAAATGTGCCAAAATCCAAAAAAGTGAATCGTCGTCAAGTTTTTTTCGAGTTTGCATCAAATCTCGACGTTTCATGCACCTTGAACACATTTAGCCACAAAAATAAAAATTCTATTTTTAATTTTTCCTATAATTTATATGAGAAATTTCTGTGTGGCCGCACTCTGAAACCCGTAATTCCGGAACCAGAATTCCGATCGATCCAAAATTCAATAGCAGCCGATGGGAAGGTTGCACCTTTCATTTGAGACTAAGTTTGGGCAAATCGGTCCAGCCATCTCTGAGAAAAATGAGTGACATTATTTGACACATACGCACATACATGCACACACACACATGCACACACAGACACACACGCATACAAACTTTTTCCGATCTCGACGGACTGAGTCGAATGGGATATGACACTCGGCCCTCCGGGCCGGGATTAGGTTGACGTTTTTCAGAGTGATTGCATAACCTTTCTATATGAGAAAGGCAAAAATGTGCCAAAATCCAAAAAAGTGAATCGTCGTCAAATTTTTTTCGAGTTTGCATCAAATCTCGACGTTTCATGCCCCTTGAACACATTTAGCATCAAAAATAAAAATTCTATTTTTAATTTTTCCTATAGTTTATATGAGAAATTTCTGTGTGGCCGCACTCTGAAACCCGTAATTCCGGAACCAGAATTCCGATCGATCCAAAATTCAATAGCAGCCGATGAGAAGGTTGCACCTTTCATTTGAGACTAAGTTTGGGCAAATCGGTCCAGCCATCTCTGAGAAAAATGAGTGACATTATTTGACACATACGCACATACATACACACACACATACACACACATACACACACACATACATACATACACACACATACAGACTTTTTCCGATCTCGACGAACTGAATCCAATGGGATATGACACTCGGCCCTCCGGGCCGGGATTAGGTTGACGTTTTTCAGAGTGATTGCATAACCTTTCTATATGAGAAAGGCAAAAATGTGCCAAAATCCAAAAAAGTGAATCGTCGTCAAATTTTTTTCGAGTTTGCATCAAATCTCGACGTTTCATGCACCTTGAACACATTTAGCATCAAAAATAAAAATTCTATTTTTAATTTTTCCTATAGTTTATATGAAAAATTTCTGTGTGGCCGCACTCTGAAACCCGTAATTCCGGAACCAGAATTCCGATCGATCCAAAATTCAATAGCAGCCGATGGGAAGGTTGCACCTTTCATTTGAGACTAAGTTTGGGCAAATCGGTCCAGCCATCTCTGAGAAAAATGAATGACATTATTTGACATATACGCACATACATACACACACACATACACACACATACACACACATACACACACATACACACATACATACATACACACACATACAGACTTTTTCCGATCTCGACGAACTGAATCCAATGGGATATGACACTCGGCCCTCCGGGCCGGGATTAGGTTGACGTTTTTCAGAGTGATTGCATAACCTTTCTATATGAGAAAGGCAAAAATGTGCCAAAATCCAAAAAAGTGAATCGTCGTCAAATTTTTTTCGAGTTTGCATCAAATCTCGACGTTTCATGCACCTTGAACACATTTAGCATCAAAAATAAAAATTCTATTTTTAATTTTTCCTATAGTTTATATGAAAAATTTCTGTGTGGCCGCACTCTGAAACCCGTAATTCCGGAACCAGAATTCCGATCGATCCAAAATTCAATAGCAGCCGATGGAAAGGTTGCACCTTTCATTTGAGACTAAGTTTGGGCAAACCGGTCCAGCCTTCTCTGAGAAAAATGAGTGACATTATTTGACATATACGCACATACATACACACACACATACACACACATACACACACACACATACACACACATACAGACTTTTTCCGATCTCGACGAACTGAGTCGAATGGGATATGACACTCGGCCCTCCGGGCCGGGATTAGGTTGACGTTTTTCAGAGTGATTGCATAACCTTTCTATATGAGAAAGGCAAAAATGTGCCAAAATCCAAAAAAGTGAATCGTCGTCAAATTTTTTTCGAGTTTGCATCAAATCTCGACATTCATGCACCTTGAACACATTTAGCATCAAAAATAAAAATTCTATTTTTAATTTTTCCTATAGTTTATATGAGAAATTTCTGTGTGGCCGCACTCTGAAACCCGTAATTCCGGAACCAGAATTCCGATCGATCCAAAATTCAATAGCAGCCGATGGGAAGGTTGCACCTTTCATTTGAGACTAAGTTTGGGCAAATCGGTCCAGCCATCTCTGAGAAAAATGAATGACATTATTTGACATATACGCACATACATACACACACACATACACACACATACACACACATACACACACATACATACACACACATACAGACTTTTTCCGATCTCGACGAACTGAATCGAATGGGATATGACACTCGGCCCTCCGGGCCGGGATTAGGTTGACGTTTTTCAGAGTGATTGCATAACCTTTCTATATGAGAAAGGCAAAAATGTGCCAAAATCCAAAAAAGTGAATCGTCGTCAAATTTTTTTCGAGTTTGCATCAAATCTCGACATTCATGCACCTTGAACACATTTAGCATCAAAAATAAAAATTCTATTTTTAATTTTTCCTATAGTTTATATGAGATGTAGCGTAGCCGCCGGGTGGCCACTGGTTTTATGGGCAGGGTGGAAGTAAGCTATTTCGTTTTCTTTCATTTAAATATCGCACAGAAAAAACACTAAGTTTCACTATCTTTATTTGTTTTGCGTTACACCTTCAGGCACATACCTACATGTTCACATACGGTCGAATTTTCCGCTTAATTCTACGACGCACCCCGGTTTTCGCGTGCTAACTCTAACTTATATCGACTGACCGACACGCGCACGCCTTCTATCCGTGCGGTCACTAATTGCCTTAATACGACTGACTACAACGACTGAACTCTTCGACTTGCTTATCCGACTTACTTCTTCGCCAGCGCGCCTGTTGCGCGTGCGAACCCTAAGTAACTTTTCACGACTCCCCTCAACGACTGACTGACCTCTTCCAATCTGACGCAAAAGACTTTTATCATTTTGTCTGTGTATACTTCTCTCTGAGAGAGTCTCAGACCTAAACAAAACATTCTTTCCACGCTCGCGAGAGTAAAGACCCCGGTGGATGAATCAGTAGTTCACTATGACTCATACTCGGAAGCCTTTACTTTCTATAATAGCGTCGTCGTCTGCTGCTGGCAGCAACAAACTGAGTTTAATTAAACAAAGTGTTTATTCTTTTCCGTAAGCGTATGGCTTGGAAAGCGCGAGTGCATCAAAATATCAGCTTAGCTTAAGGCTGTATCTGGTGATGTAACCCAGGAAATTAGCTTCCATGGTGCACCACTTGGAGAAATTTTCCAGGGTTGATGCTGGCCGAAAACTATGGGCGCTGCATGCCCCCTTACTTACTGAGCTTGATGTTGCCTCGGAGAGACGCATCATCAAGACGTTTGCGCGGGTCATTAGAAAAATTTGTGTCAAGAAGTCTTTTGTGTCCTAACTCCTAAGATTGCCATTACATAAATAATATTTGTTATCACTTTTGTCAAAACCAAATATTTATAATTTTCTATCATTATTTGACATTTTCTTAACATCCTAACTTTACGGTGGTCTGTGCACCCCTGCTGTCCTTCTCGCGGCTCGTCCAATGCTTATACCGGTGTTTTCACCAGTGTGCTGCCTGGCTGCTTCCTCTCGGGTCGATAATGGTTTTCGGGACTTTGATCTCGGGGCACCTCCTCTGGTCCTGCACCCGCCTAGTGGTATACTGTCTTCATATTTCGTTTATATTCGCACCAGTCAGAGTTTGGTGTTTCTGACTGTGCCTTCCATTCGCCTTGCTTCGGGATGTCCAACCACCAGTGTCTAACATGACGGTGGCTGTCTTTCGGTGCAAAGTCGGTTTTGGTAATTCCGACTGCGTATAGTGCCTCATTATTGGAGCGGCTGACTGGGCTTTTGATTTTCTCCAGTCGTGTCTTCGTTCGGTAATTCACCGCAGTCGGACGTTATGGTAGTTCCGACTGGGGCAATATATATGTGTTGGCCAAGCATCAGTCGAATTGTAGTGTGTCGACTGTGCGGCATGCTTATTGTTCTTGTATCATCAGTCAGAGTGTAATGTTCCTACCGAAGTACTTTGTAGTTAATTATATGACCGTAGTCGGGTTGTGATGTCCCGGCTGTAGCCTTTTTGCTCGTGTTTTGGAGTGAGCCGGGTATTGGCTGTACCGACTTCACTCCCTATGTCTTCTTCTTACTTCCAGTAGGGTAGCGGCTTTCCGTTTCTTGTTCTTGTTGTCTTCTGTGGCGCCCCTCAATCGTTCCCGTCACCACCTTCGACTGGTTCCATCCTTATCGAACGCGTTGGGTAGTCTAACAAAGCTACCTTAATCCATCCTTGTCGAACGCGGTGGGTAGTGCTCGTGACTACCTTCTCCACAGGGCACACACTTCTCTGGACTTCTGCTTCCACTTTATACAAAATCTCCTATGTTTAGTAGTTATTATAATTTTGGTCAATATACGTTATTTGCTTATTTGTTGTACGGTTTTGATAATTTGGCTGCTATAGATTATTATTGTATTAAAAATATAAAACTAAATTTTTTTTGTGTTATCTTCATTCTCACCCTGTAATTTACTATATCTATTTAATTATTTCAATTTGTGTTTGTTTTCAACCATTTGCTTTAATCTTTAAAATTTGTCATATGTGAAATTACTTTTGTTTATAGTTTATTTTAAAATGAAAAACCGACTCGATTGGCAATCTTCCTAATCTTCTAATTTATTTTTGTCGGTGATTCTTTGCAAAAGAAAAAGAGTGTTAGTGGTTAGTATGTTTCCCCCAATTCCTTCTTTTTCCCCAGATGTGTTTTTTTTTTGTTTTTTTTTTTCGAGATCTTTTGCTACTTTGCTCATTTTTAGTAAATTTCTTTTTTGTGATATTGTTTTAGGCTCGAGATGGATAATATATTTTTTGTGTGTTCCTCGAGTTGTGTCTTTTTTTGTAATTGTGTATTTTTTTTCATAATAATTTTTTTTTCATAATGCATTTTTTTTCTTTAAATTTTTTTTTTTTCAAAAATGTTTTGTGTCGACAACATTTGTCGAAGCGAGGTAAGTATTTTTGCGGGAATACTTCGTTATCTTCCTTCCTGTCTATTGTGGCTATTGTGTATTTGTTGCTTCGACATCTCCCCCTATCCAATTGAGGTTGACCCAGGAGGGTACCTGTAAATAAAGACTTAAATTCCCGAAAAGATACATGGTATTTGTAACCATGCGGCTATGAAGGAAAAGTACTCTGAAAACTTACTTACCATAATCAACTACATCCATCTTAGGGAGTACCTGAAAATTACAATAGCCAAGGTGGACTGATGCGCAACTTGTGAAACCAACTCAAAATTCTCCTAATAATATTTAGAAAGATAGAAAAAATAACGCATTTTGGCAGATTTGCGACTCTTGTGAGTTTTAAAATGAAATTCTTCTGCAGTGTCTGTCTCTACTGCAACTTGTTGATAACTTTTTTGTTTTTGTCAAGACTTCTGTTTCTCCTTTTCATAAAATATTTCCCATCTGGGCGTTTTCTCGCCATTTGTTTAACTGCATTTTTTTATGTTTATATTTTAACCAGTACTTGGACGGATTCATATCGCGCCTCTTTGGTAAAATGTAATCTTCTGAGCGTGTTCGCTACACGTCTCTTTATAAATTGTTTAATAATGTCTTCTATTCCCACTTTCACGTTTTTCGTGATGCTTTCATCACCTATATGTTATAGTGTCCATTAACACTTTTCTTTAATTATGAAACTTTTTCCCTTGTTTTCACCGCTAAAATCTCCTAATGATTATTCCCTTCGTCTTTGTCTCGTATTCCTATTCTTCACCCTTTTCGCCCTTACTTAATTCGGTCTCGTTTGTCAACCTTTTCGTCCTATCTGAAATTCTAACACTCGTTCATACTTCACTCATTTATCATGCATACCGGCGTAGGTTTCCTTGTGTTCATTCACCCTTGTCATTCTCAGGAGTCCTACCTCCCCTTGTCCATTCATTCTTGTGCTTCTAATCTCGATTCTTCGGTATTGTCAACTCTGGAGTTTCAAATCGTAGTATAGCTTACACGATCCGATTTAGAAAATACGTGAGACACCCTATGATTTTGGCTCTAGCTCTGGTCCTTTGACTCTGGCTTTTGGCTCTACTCTTATTTTGGCTCTGGTTCACTGACTCAGGCCTTCTTTTATTTTTATCTTAGTTTGGTTCAGGTTTCTTGGACTCTGACCATCTCTTGTATTCATTGTCAATGTTTTGCAACCTTGCTTTTGATTGCACTTTTTCCTGTGTTACACTTGCAAACAACCTTGCAAAATTTATATTACTTTTATTCGCAACCTTTCCTTCGATTGCATTTTTTTCATGTTTCTATTATATCCCATATTTTATACGACAGTCTACTTGACTCGTTAATAAAAAAAAATTTCCCACTTTCTGGCTTTATATTTTCTACCATTTTAAATTGCTTTTTATCGACAGACACTGCTTATTTTATTTTAAACTTTTGATTTTTTTTTTGACATAAACCCTTTTTTTTAAATTAAACATTATGTCCTCGTATTATACTTTGCCCTTCATTTTGCATTCCGTTATTTATTTGTTCTTCGTTGTGTTGTTCGTACACATATTTATTCTTTGTTCCTATTTCAGTATACACAATACTGACTAGTATATACATATTGATTTAATAGCTACTTGTGTTTATATGTAGAATAGTTTAATAAGGTGAATATGTACATATGTATTTACAACTATGTACATTTTTTTTTAATTAGAACTCAGTCCATATACCTTTTTAATCGGTTGACATGTACTTTCTCAAGTCTATTTCCGTTTTTAATTACGGCTGTTTGCTCACTTGGCAGTTCGACCACTTCGTATGGTCCTCTCCATAGATTTTGCAATTTCTGTCCTACACCTATGGGGTTGGCTTTAACTAACACCAATTCGCCCCACATGGGTTGCCATTCGTTTGTGTTCTTATCGTATATTTCTTTTCTTTTTTGTTTCGATAAAATCAAATTTTCGCGTGCTTGAGTATGCATGCGCTTGAATGTAGACCGCATCTCATTCACATAATCTTCATAATATACGCCATCACTGTCCCATTTGTATACTGAGTTCGGGATGTTTGCGCCTTGACCATACAGTAATTCGAATGGTGTGTAACCAGTCGATGAATTTAACGTTGTATTATATTCAAACGTAAAGAAAGGCAAGTGTTGATCCCAAGTTCTCGGATCCTTTCCAACGTACTGCCTTAGATAGATTTTTAATTCTCTATTGGACCTTTCCACCAAATTAGCTTGTGGGTGGTAGGTACTTGTGGTGATTTTCTTTATTTTTAAAATCTTACATACATTTTTCATTAAGGAACTTACAAAATTTGTTCCATTGTCTGTAACTAACTCCAAGGGAGTTCCAAATTTACAGATGTAGTTTTCAACAAAAGTTTGGGCAACCGTCGAACTTTCCTGGTTCTCCATCGGTGCTACTGTTAAAAATCTAGTTAGGTCGTCTTGCATGACTAGACCGTATTTATTTCCCCAATCTGATTCGGGTAATACTACAATATCCATGTACAATTTTTCGAAAGGTGCAATGGAAGTAGTTGTAATTTTCATCGGAATCTTGTTGGACCTACCAATTTTATTCTTTTGGCACGAGTCACATTGTTTGACGTAGTTTTCTACGTCTCTACGCATGTTTTTCCACTCGAATAGTGGGCTTATACGTTTTAACATTCTTTTACTTCCGACATGTCCGGCCAGCGGAGAGTCATGAAACTCTTTAAGAACAGTTTCTCTCTCTTCTACTGGTACGTGCATTCGCTCTTTCTGTGGTGCATATAGAGTGAACACCTTATTGAATTTTCCTGCAATGAATCTTAAAATATTTGTTTCCAGTGTATTTTGTATATTTCTGTAATTTGATCTTTTATTATCTCAGCCCGTATTTTATACTCTTTAAGCGATTCTTTCGGACTTTGTCGAAGGGTCTCAATTTTTGAAATTACCTCTTCTATCCGTTCTCGTTTACTAAATTTCTTTATTAAATTTTGTTTTAATTCTGGCCAAGTATCGGCTTTAATTTTCAATATTTGGGCTGCTGCATTCTTTCTTAATTTTAAGAGTACCACGTAGATCAACTCATCTCGTGACACTCCCTGGGGTATTTGCTTTTCAAAGTGTTCTATATGATAGATGAATGCATCTAGCTCATCGGTAGATCCATCAAATTCTGGAATGCATTGAATTGCTTCCGTCTTCGGAAACTCGTAATCCATCTTTTCAAAATAGAATAAATATTTAGTATGGTTGCCAGCTATTAAGTATAATTGGAATATTAACTGGATTAAATCCTTTTATTATTATATTTTTATATTTATTGAAATATTTTCGTTCCACAGCACACTCTGCTGCCATGCGATTTTTAATAAATTTTTCAATATTATTAATTTATTCATTATTTCGAACAAAACCTTATAACAAATATTATGCTAATCATAATTAAGCCACCCTGATGTTCTAAAGTAAGCTTGACTATGGTCAAGGCTGGCTAAATAAACTACATTATAACTGCACGTGATTCATAAAGTAATAAGTCACCTTGCGCAAAGCAACGGGTGACATAATATAGTCAGCATATAACAGTGTTTTTACCCACAGGTAAACACCGTATTCCAATGGCCTACATGGTTTTAAGTTATTATTTTCGCGGTCAAGTTATTGAAACCTGACCTTCAATTTTCGACGCTTGCATTTGCTCGAACCTGACATTTAATTCGTTCTTCCAACTGTTTTGCGCTATGTAGTTAGTTCCGCCGTTGTTTATTCAAACAGCTGTGCTGCATAGCGGAGCGAAGAATTCATGGGTTCATGGGTTTGTTTTTAATTTTTTTGTTTCTTTTTATGGCAACCGGGTGAGACGGTTTTCATATTGAATGAAACGTTGGTGTTGGCGATAGTCAACCAATGTAAGGGATGGATTCCGGTAGTATAACCTCAAATAAAACAACCGTCGTGTGCGATTTCAATATGCGAGAGGTTATAATATTCCTGCGGGTAATAGTTTTATAAGCTAGCATTAATATAAACTGTAAATTTAAGTATAAATTTGCTAAGTATAATGAGACGATTAACTCACGTTTAGTCCCTTTAGTTGTAAATTAAACCGCGCTAATTAGCTCGGTATAAGTTTAGTTCCTTAGTTCAGTTCCTGTAGTTGATAAGAATATTAATTATAATATAAATGTGATGATCCAGGTTCTGGTATTTCTTACCAATTATCACCAACTTATAGATTAAGGTTAGGTATTCGTTGTAAGATAGCGTGGGATTATTCAGCACTGTTTGTACAAATTATCTATAAGTGTTATTAATTATTTATATAAATCAAATTTACCTATTAAGTTCACTTCATTAGTTTTAACGTAGAATTAAGTTCAAATATCCACAGTAGTTTTAATTTTAGCATAGATTTAAGTTTAGGCTATGGAATTCGGTGCACGTTTCAAAGTCCGTTTAATCGTTTCTGACCTCTCACTCACCTCAGTGACAAGTATTGATACCTATCATTTTCAGTTGCCCAGCGAAGTAGTTCGGGAGGGTTGAATTGGGGATCTAAACAAAGGCGTTTTATAAAAAGGTGTCTACATCTGTGTCACGCGGGTGAATTGGGGTTCGGTGCGTTCATTTGCGTTGGTCGCATGTGACACTCCTCCCCAGTATGTCGATCCGTTGATTGGCTTACAACATTTCGCGCCGAACATCCAACACAGCCAACTTGGCCACCGGGCGCTCGTAGATACCAGTTGCGGTTTTTACTGTTGCTGCTCTGATTTGGCCATCCTTTTTGCTGGTGTTTGTACCGATTATTTTCCCCTTGGGCCAACAGTTCCGGGGTAGCTGGGGGTCGACGATAATCACCACGTCACCAATCTCGATTGGTTTTGTGTTCGCGTACCACTTTGTTCTACGAGTTATCTCTGGCAGGTAATCGCTCAACCAGCGTTTCCAAAATTGGTTCGCCAATACCTGTGATGTTCGCCAGCTCCGCCGCAGCACAACACCACTATCGTCGAGAGTACAGAGTGGTTTTGTGCCGTCTGACGATCCTAAAAGGAAGTGATTTGGAGTGAGAGCAGGTGCGGATTCGTCATCCACCGGAACATGGGTCAGGGGGCGCGAGTTAACGGTGTTTTCGATCTCGGTTAGCATGTTTCGGAGTACTTCATCGTTGGGTTTCCTCGGGGAACGAATTGACATCAGGTTCCGTTTCACTACTCCGATCAAGCGCTCCCAACTGCCTCCCATGTGTGGCGATAAAGGAGGGTTAAACTTCCAGCTGGTCTCTGTACTGCTGAACTCCTTAATCACTTGCTCTTGGTTGATCTCCGCTGCTGCTTCTTGCAACTCCTGATTAGCTCCGATGAAACAGGTACCACGGTCGCTGTAGAGTGTTCTTGGAGTTCCTCGACGTGCTGCAAAATTGCGGAGGCCCATGACGCACGAGTCGGTGTTGAGGGTGTGTACTACCTCGATGTGAATCGCCCGGGTGGTCAGGCACGTGACCAACATTCCCCAACGTTTCTCCACTCGACGACCTACAACTACCTCCAATGGTCCGAAGTAGTCAATACCTGCATGCGTGAACGGGCGAGCAAAGGCGTCGAGTCTTTCTGATGGGAGGTCCGCCATCATTGGTGGCTGCGGGATCGAACGGTCATTTTTGCAACGCTGGCAATCTTTGCGCACATTTGCATAGGCATTGCGTAGTCGGGGAATACAAAATTTTTGACGCAGTTCGTTCAGAACGGTCTCGTGGTTTTGATGGTGATATTTTCTATGGTAGTGTATAATTATGAGTTTAGTAGTGTGATGGTCACGGGGTAGAATGATTGGGTTCTTGGCGTCTTCAGTAGCTAATGAGCAGGCACTGATCCATCCCCGCATTCTTAATAGCCCATGGTCATCTATCCAGGGTGACAACTTGTACAGGGAGCTGGATTTTGGAACAAACGGCTCGGATTTAAGGAGGATGGCTACTTCATCTGGGTAGGCTTCTCGTTGAGCTTGGCGCATCACGTAGCGTTCGGCGACCAGCAGTTCCTCCGAAGTAGCAGGTCCACTCATGATGGGCATCTTTCGGCTCTTCAAATGGCAGTTCGCAGGGAAGCGATGAACAGCAACAGCAACGTTAACCATTCGCTTCCAACTAGAGACATTTATTGCATTATCTGGCTTTGTGAAGTGAGCTAGCAGGCTCGGACGAAGTTCGGTGTCGGTTTTGCTTTCTCTCCCCAATTGATGCGGCCATGTTTCTGGAGAAAGTCGGGGCCGTTGTACCATCTCGAACTAGGAGTCATATCTGGAGACTTCTCCCATTTTGTAGCATCATCTGCAACATTAAGTTTCGTCGGGACCCAACGCCATTGGTGCACCTCTGTGGCTTCCAAAATCTCGCTCACCCGAGATGCGATGAAGGATGAATATCGGCGATGATCGGAGCCCAACCAACAGATTACGTCCCTGGAATCCGTGTGATAAAAGAGTTTGTCTACCGGAAAGGACAATGAATCGACGACAGACCGGGCGAGCCTTACGCCGATTACTGCAGATTCACACTCCAATCTCGGGATCGTATGGTATCTCAATGGCGCGACTCTAGTTTTGGCGGCGACGAGAGAGCATCGGACGACTCCATTCTGGACGAAGCGTGTGTAGCAGGCAGCGGCCATGGCGTTCTCACTAGCGTCCACGAATGTGTGTAGCTGAACATCTTCGTAACCATTAGTGAAGTTTGAGCGGAAGCATCGTGGAATCTGGACTTGTTCGACTTCAGGCAGTACTCTCAACCAGGTTCGCCATTTTGTGAGAATGTTGTCATCAATCTTATCATCCCACTGTATGCCGGAACGCCAGATTTCTTGCAACAGAATCTTCAAATAGGCCAGAAATGGAGCGATAAGTCCAAGAGGGTCGAATATCGTCATCAGAACTCTCAGTACTTCTCGCTTCGTTGGCCGGCGATGACCTTCTAATAGGTCACGGTCGTAGCGATCCCAACCGACTTTGAAGGTGAAAACATTCTCCTCAGTACGCCACCACATGCCGAACACCTTTTCCGTGGCAATTTCTGGCGAAAGATCCAAGTTCTTGTCGGTGGTGTTGATCATCTGCAGGGCCTTCAAGACGCCTTGAGAATTGCTGGTCCAATTGCAGATTTCAAATCCGCCTTAAGAATGCACGAATGCTACGTCCTGTGCAAGCTTGATCGCCTTTTCTTCAGTGTCGACGCTCACTAACATGTCGTCTACGTAATGCTGTTTTTTATGACTTCTGTGGCTGCTGGATATGTCTGTGCAAAGCGATCTGCATTCAGGTTCATCACATATTGGGCACAGCTCGGTGAGCAACAAGCGCCAAAGGTCATAACTCTCATCACGTAGACCACAAGCTGTCCATTCTCATCCCTCCAGTAAAAGCGTTGGCACTGCCGGTCCGGTTCCCGAATCATCACCTGGTGAAACATCTCCCTGATGTCACCTGTCAAGGCAATGGAGCTCTCACGAAAGCGGATTAACACAGTGTATAGCGAGGACAGTAGGTCGGGTCCCTTGAGCAGTGTCGAATTTAGAGAGACTCCGTGTACCTTGGCTGCTGCGTCCCACACCATTCTCACCTTCCCGGGTTTGTTCGGGTTCGTGACTGGGAACACTGGAAGATACCACGTACGCTGGTACGACTGCTGCAGCTCATTCTCCGTCAACTTCCGAATATAGCCTTTGCTCAAGTGATCAGCTATTTTTTTGAGTCAGAGTTTTAGCGAGTGCTTTGTCCTTGAGCATACGTTTCTCCAGGCATTGGAACCGATGCAGAGCCATCGCCTGGCTGTCCGGCAGTCGCAAATTGCATGAACGCCATAGTAGGCCCGTTTCGTGACGTTGCCCCGTGAATCTGGTCAGAGATTGTTGAAGAGATAGGGCTTGTTTATCCTCGACGGAAAGGAGTGCCCTATGTGGTTTTGTGACACCTAGACTATCAAGCGAGAAATAATCCTTCATCGCCTTATGAAGGTCTTCGTCTGTCTTATCCAAATCACAATTACTAATGTGGTAGATGGAGTGTACTGGACTTGATGCCAGATCGGAACTCCCACCTCCGCACACTGTCCATCCCAGACGTGTCTTTACTGCGATCGGTTGACTCGGTTGGCCTTCGCGACAGTTAAGAATCATGCTAAGGTGCAAATCTTTAAGTCCAATCAGAATTCGTGGTCGGACACCCTGGTATGATGAAATCGGTAGTCCTTTCATATGGGGGTTGATCTGCGAGAGTTCCTTCATGTCCATCGTCTGGAATGGAAGCATTAATTCCTTCACTGTGCGGGCATTTTTGATAGTATAACTCTTAGCTCCACCGTGAATACCAGCTATTTCTAATCCAACGATGCGCGAATTCGTTTCATGGCGCTGTGTTCCACCGGTCCAGTGCAGACACAGCGGCTTAACCTCTCCTTTCAGCTCAAGTTCGTCAGCCAGCTTTTCATCTAGCAGTGTAAGGGCTGATCCATCGTCAAGGAACGCGTGAGTTCGCACAGATCTACGCTCCCCATGCAGCAGTACTGGTAAGTAGCGAAAAAGGGTGTCGCTGGATTTTGTCTGATGTGTGTGGCATCCATGCGTCACCGCTGAATTCGGTTCTGGAAATTCCTTGCTGTTTTCTGACGATATTGATTTGGACGTCCCTTCTGTAGCCAATGAATGCTGCCTCTGGTCGTTATGAAGCAATGCATGATGCTTGTAGTGGCATCCATTTTTTCCACAGACTTTTGCTTGACATATACCGTCGTGACGACGAAGGCATCGTCGACAGAGCGAGAACTCTCGTACAATGGCCCACCTAGAATCCCGAGAAAGCTCCAAGAAACGCTTGCACTTGTCAATGGTCTTACAATCGGCTGTGCACACCGAGCACACATCGTTCGATCCATTTGCGCTGGGATTCATCGCACGCGGTTCGGGAGAACTATTCTCAGAATGTGCGTTCAAGAAGGCATTCCCTTTCTTTGCAGTACTGCGGGACTCGCTCTGTGTCGGCTTGGTACTCATGATGCTTGGGCACATCAAAGTACTTGCCGCTTCGGCTATGGTGTAGATCCAAGTACTGAATGCCGCCAAGTTGACAGCCGGAAGAGACTGCCGATGTTGCGCCCAGTTCAGCTTCATCGTGGGTGGCAGTTTGTTGACAAGCTGATGCAGGAGTGTAACGTTGTATAGATATTCTTCCAAGCCGCAAGCGTCCACCGTTGCACAATAATTCTCCACGCTAACAGCAAAGTCCACAAGTGTCTCAAACTTGTCTTCCCTTATGGCTGGCAGAGTGCAGATTTTTTCGATGAGCGAGTTAATTATGGCTTCCGGTTGCCCGAACATCATCTGTAAGATTTTCAGCACACCGGGGACGTTAGAAGCATGCACTAGCCGACACTTTACCGCTTCATAAGCTCGTCCTTTCAAGCTCCGTTGCAATCGGAAAATATTCTCGTCATTCGTGAAACCACACATAGCCGTCGTACTGTTGAATGTTGCTAGGAAGAGAGGCCATTCCTCAGGGTTGCCGGAAAACTGGGGCAGATCCCTCGAAATAGCATGCCGCGCCGCTATTTGCTTATTAGTCAGCGAACCGCGATCTTCTTTGCGTTGGGCGGAATATCCGTGGTGCGGGTTTTCGTGGTGAACCGACGCCGAGATTTCCGATGCTGATCGGTGGTTCGTACGGGGAATCGTACCAGCTCTTTGCTGGCTTTCCTGATATGAGTGTCGACTGGAGTGAGCATAGGGGACGAAATCAGAAACTTGTTGGCCATCTACCCACTCTCTTACGGCACTTCCTGCACTACTTATATTTGATCCCGTCTCACTGGCTAATTCTTCAAGAAATTTATATTTCTCCTCCAAGTATGTTCTTTCTTGCTTCGCTTTCTTCGCGTTTAGCAAGCGTTCCTCCTCCAGCTTGTTTGCATTCAGAGCACGTTCCTCCTCTAACTTTTGCAGTTTCAGTTTGGCGAGAACTTGTGAGGTTCTACTGGACGTATGGGATACAACCGATTTAACTTTACTGACCTTAAGCTCCTGCGCGTTGTTGGGATCCGAGTTCGAAAGTACAGGAACAACAGGCAAGGTTGTTTCTTTTGTCGACTTCCCTTTCTTGTCATCCGCTTTCGATTGACGCTGCGATCCAGATTCGGGTAGGCTCGTTAGCATGGGTTTCAGTAGAACTTGAAGTTTGGTGGCTAGAGCGTCGGTATCCGTCCCAGTGGTTTGCTTCTTACGGGCACCACCCACTACTTGAGAAGTTCCATCTGGATTCGAGTTGGTCCCTGAAACCTGGTTCGGGTTTATACAACCTATACGGCTCCAAGACATATCTTCGATTTCCTGCGTGACTCCAACACAGCTGAAGTGAAACCATTTGAGACACTTGTCGCAGCTCACCATTTCCTCGTTGTCTTCTCCGCGGCAAACTCTGCACGACCAGCCAACGTGAGAAGTATGCTGGTCAGCCGTTCCACATGTACTCATCGCTCGCTCGCTACCTGCTTCTGCACGGCGATGACTACCACCGGCATTACTACCTTTATTTGATCGGCCTCTTCCGGACATAACTGGATTTGATGGCAGTTATTCGTAAACGAATATTATAATTTGTTGGCGATAGTCAACCAATGTAAGGGATGGATTCCGGTAGTATAACCTCAAATAAAACAACCGTCGTGTGCGATTTCAATATGCGAGAGGTTATAATATTCCTGCGGGTAATAGTTTTATAAGCTAGCATTAATATAAACTGTAAATTTAAGTATAAATTTGCTAAGTATAATGAGACGATTAACTCACGTTTAGTCCCTTTAGTTGTAAATTAAACCGCGCTAATTAGCTCGGTATAAGTTTAGTTCCTTAGTTCAGTTCCTGTAGTTGATAAGAATATTAATTATAATATAAATGTGATGATCCAGGTTCTGGTATTTCTTACCAATTATCACCAACTTATAGATTAAGGTTAGGTATTCGTTGTAAGATAGCGTGGGATTATTCAGCACTGTTTGTACAAATTATCTATAAGTGTTATTAATTATTTATATAAATCAAATTTACCTATTAAGTTCACTTCATTAGTTTTAACGTAGAATTAAGTTCAAATATCCACAGTAGTTTTAATTTTAGCATAGATTTAAGTTTAGGCTATGGAATTCGGTGCACGTTTCAAAGTCCGTTTAATCGTTTCTGACCTCTCACTCACCTCAGTGACAAGTATTGGTACCTATCATTTTCAGTTGCCCAGCGAAGTAGTTCGGGAGGGTTGAATTGGGGATCTAAACAAAGGCGTTTTATAAAAAGGTGTCTACATCTGTGTCACGCGGGTGAATTGGGGTTCGGTGCGTTGATTTGCGTTGGTCGCAGGTGACAGTTGGACAGTTACTTTTGTTTGTTAATGAAATGGAGCGTTTATTCTCTTGTTCGGAAAGTCGGTTTCTCGTTAATTCTTTTGGTTTTTTGATTAAATGACTAGTAGTCTTGATTACTCTATCGCCTTTTTGGTTTGATAACGACGTAGACCTTATTTTTTCCTTGTCGATTGGTTTGATTTTCTTAGACTTTTCAGTTTTCTTCACCACGCGATTTCTTAATTGGATTACCCTATCTGTCATATCTACTTGATAGGTGTAGCATTTCTAAAATTCATTTTGCATGTATATCTCTTCTCTTGGATTTCTCAATTTCATATATAGTGGGTGGAAGAAATGTTTATTTTTGTTGTTTGTTGATTGCTTGCTCTGTGACCCCCAATGTTCGGGCGACATCAAAGGCATACGTAACAAAAACGTTACTTTCGTGAAACAGAACGCTGCTGCTATAGCATGAACTTGACCTACTCCCAGGTCTCGATCAAAGACGTAGCTCGTACGTTTTTGTTTATTAATTAACTCGTTAAAGGAAAACACCAGTACTTATGGTGCTGTGTGCATCATATACGCGGCATCCAACGTCTGACCGTGGTTTCGTTTGTTTAGAAAACAACTGCATTGCTTGCGACGGTTTTCGTCGACGCAATAGATAAATTAAATTGGACAGCCACTTTTGCGTGTCACCTACAATGTGCTGCTCCGGGTCATGATACCCTGGTAGCGCTTTCAGTGGATCTTTAACCAGTGATCCTTATATCCTTAAGGATGGTTGATATTAATAAAACAAACTGACCTGATAGCTTGGACTCGCCATTTCTATCGGTCTGTTTAGTGTTAGTATAAAAAATTTGTCATCGATTTAGTGTTAATTTGTCATCAATCTGAAAATTAATGATTATTTGCTTGAATAATTACTTTAAACCCCGTATACTATGGTTACCACATGGGCTGAAAGTGAAATATGTTGCGAGAGATCCCATATTTTTCATCTTCATCTCCAAAAATCAAAGTTTTTCCTTAAGAGAACTTATTGATTAAAGTCCATGAGGTTACTAACAAACTTGCCGGCTGTGCTAAAAAGTGATAGCTGTTTAAAATTCGATGGTTCGAATTAGAGGACAGATCTCAGTGCTCAACAAGATGAGAAACATCAAATGTCAGCGCTCAATCAAGATGAGAAACATGAAAAGTATTAGTTTGTAACTTTTCTTCAGGCAATAAAAATTTTTTGGCTGAACTAAACTTTTTGAGTCATTAATATGAACATAACACATCAAAGGACTCTAAGGGAGTGAATAACTAAAATGCCGAGTAAAATTTTGCTAATAAAGTGGAAACGGTTCACTTACCTGAACTGCATTGTTGCTCTGCCCGTTCTTGCCGAGATGATGTAGACCACTATTTCTACAGCACATGGAGCGCCGCTAGTTCCACAGCACAACTTCACGTGATGCCAAATCTGTTGGAAACTCTTTCCAAACTCTTATCAAGCGCAAAACGATGTATTTGTGCGGGACCGTTGACGCACTCTGTCAAAGTTTTGCGAACAAAGAAACTTGCACTGAATCGATTAGATCTGCTGAGTGTTTGCCTTTTTCCACATTTAAGCTATCGCATTTTTCGTGACTGGTTTGCGATTTTTCTTCAGTTTTCAACATCAATATTACGCAGACGGTTTACGCATTTTTTTTCATCACATTCAATATTAACACGATCAGAAATCGTCGAATTTCTGCTTTTCTCGGATCTACACTTATGGTTAAGGTTTCCTCGCGACGAGACTTATTTCAGGCATTAAAACTGGTTACCACCAACAAGCAAACTTTCTAAGATATGTCCAAATCCACAACTTTCACTCACTGTCTACTCCAATCGTTTTTGGCGTTTCCTAGCCTTTCACTTTTGCGGCTTCAAGTCCGCTGTCACTAGAATGTACTGTCACCAGAATGTAGCGTAGCCGCCGGGTGGCCACTGGTTTTATATGACAGGAGTAGGGTGGACGTAAGCTATTTCGTTTTCTTTCATTTAAATATCGCACAGAAAAAACACTAAGTTTCACTATCTTTATTTGTTTTGCGTTACACCTTCAGGCACATACCTACATGTTCACATACGGTCGAATTTTCCGCTTAATTCTACGACGCACCCCGGTTTTCGCGTGCTAACTCTAACTTATATCGACTGACCGACACGCGCACGCCTTCTATCCGTGCGGTCACTAATTGCCTTAATACGACTGACTACAACGACTGAACTCTTCGACTTGCTTATCCGACTTACTTCTTCGCCAGCGCGCCTGTTGCGCGTGCGAACCCTAAGTAACTTTTCACGACTCCCCTCAACGACTGACTGACCTCTTCCAATCTGACGCAAAAGACTTTTATCATTTTGTCTGTGTATACTTCTCTCTGAGAGAGTCTCAGACCTAAACAAAACATTCTTTCCACGCTCGCGAGAGTAAAGACCCCGGTGGATGAATCAGTAGTTCACTATGACTCATACTCGGAAGCCTTTACTTTCTATAATAGCATCGCCGTCTGCTGCTGGCAGCAACAAACTGAGTTTAATTAAACAAAGTGTTTATTCTTTTCCGTAAGCGTATGGCTTGGAAAGCGCGAGTGCATCAAAATATCAGCTTAGCTTAAGGCTGTAGCTGGTGATGTAACCCAGGAAATTAGCTTCCATGGTGCACCACTTGGAGAAATTTTCCAGGGTTGATGCTGGCCGAAAACTATGGGCGCTGCAGAGAAATTTCTGTGTGGCCGCACTCTGAAACCCGTAATTCCGGAACCAGAATTCCGATCGATCCAAAATTCAATAGCAGCCGATGGGAAGGTTGCACCTTTCATTTGAGACTAAGTTTGGGCAAATCGGTCCAGCAATCTCTGAGAAAAATGAGTGACATTATTTGACACATACGCACATACATACACACATACACACAGACACACAAACATACAGACTTTTTCCGATCTCGACGAACTGAGTCGAATGGGATATGACACTCGGCCCTCCGGGCCGGGATTAGGTTGACGTTTTTCAGAGTGATTGCATAACCTTTCTATATGAGAAAGGCAAAAATGTGCCAAAATCCAAAAAAGTGAATCGTCGTCAAATTTTTTTCGAGTTTGCATCAAATCTCGACGTTTCATGCACCTTGAACACATTTAGCATAAAAAATAAAAATTCTATTTTTAATTTTTCCTATAGTTTATATGAGAAATTTCTGTGTGGCCGCACTCTGAAACCCGTAATTCCGGAACCAGAATTCCGATCGATCCAAAATTCAATAGCAGCCGATGGGAAGGTTGCACCTTTCATTTGAGACTAAGTTTGGGCAAATCGGTCCAGCCATCTCTGAGAAAAATGAGTGACATTATTTGACACATACGCACATACATACACACTTACACACGTACAGACTTTTTCCGATCTCGACGAACTGAGTCGAATGGGATATGACACTCGGCCCTCCGGGCCGGGATTAGGTTGACGTTTTTCAGAGTGATTGCATAACCTTTCTATATGAGAAAGGCAAAAATGTGCCAAAATCCAAAAAAGTGAATCGTCGTCAAATTTTTTTCGAGTTTGCATCAAATCTCGACGTTTCATGCACCTTGAACACATTTAGCATCAAAAATAAAAATTCTGTTTTTAATTTTTCCTATAGTTTATATGAAAAATTTCTGTGTGGCCGCACTCTGAAACCCGTAATTCCGGAACCAGAATTCCGATCGATCCAAAATTCAATAGCAGCCGATGGAAAGGTTGCACCTTTCATTTGAGACTAAGTTTGGGCAAACCGGTCCAGCCATCTCTGAGAAAAATGAGTGACATTATTTGACATATACGCACATACATACACACACATACACACACACATACAGACTTTTTCCGATCTCGACGAACTGAGTCGAATGGGATATGACACTCGGCCCTCCGGGCCGGGATTAGGTTGACGTTTTTCAGAGTGATTGCATAACCTTTCTATATGAGAAAGGCAAAAATGTGCCAAAATCCAAAAAAGTGAATCGTCGTCAAATTTTTTTCGAGTTTGCATCAAATCTCGACGTTTCATGCACCTTGAACACATTTAGCATCAAAAATAAAAATTCTATTTTTAATTTTTCCTATAGTTTATATGAGAAATTTCTGTGTGGCCGCACTCTGAAACCCGTAATTCCGGAACCAGAATTCCGATCGATCCAAAATTCAAGAGCAGCCAATGGAAAGGTTGCACCTTTCATTTGAGACTAAGTTTGGGCAAATCGGTCCAGCCATCTCTGAGAAAAATGAGTGACATTATTTGACACATACGCACATACATACACACACACACATACACACACATACACACACATACACACACATACACTCACATACACACACACACACACACATACAGACTTTTTCCGATCTCGACGAACTGAATCGAATGGGATATGACACTCGGCCCTCCGGGCCGAGATAAGGTTGACGTTTTTCAGAGTGATTGCATAAACTTTCTATATGAGAAAGGCAAAAATGTGCCAAAATCCAAAAAAGTGAATCGTCGTCAAATTTTTTTCGAGTTTGCATCAAATCTCGACGTTTCATGCACCTTGAACACATTTAGCATCAAAAATAAAAATTCTATTTTTAATTTTTCCTATAGTTTATATGAGAAATTTCTGTGTGGCCGCACTCTGAAACCCGTAATTCCGGAACCAGAATTCCGATCGATCCAAAATTCAATATCAGCCGATGGGAAGGTTGCACCTTTCATTTGAGACTAAGTTTGGGAAAATCGGTCCATCCATCTCTGAGAAAAATGAGTGATATTATTTGACACATACGCACATACATACACACACACACACATACAGACTTTTTCCGATCTCGACGAACTGAGTCAAATGGGATATGACACTCGGCCCTCCGGGCCGGGATTAGGTTGACGTTTTTCAGAGTGATTGCATAACCTTTCTATATGAGAAAGGCAAAAATGTGCCAAAATCCAAAAAAGTGAATCGTCGTCAAATTTTTTTCGAGCTTGCATCAAATCTCGACGTTTCATGCACCTTGAACACATTTAGCATCAAAAATAAAAATTCTATTTTTAATTTTTCCTATAGTTTATATGAGAAATTTCTGTGTCGCCGCACTCTGAAACCCGTAATTCCGGAACCAGAATTCCGATCGATCCAAAATTCAATGGCAGCCGATGGGAAGGTTGCACCTTTCATTTGAGACTAAGTTTGGGCAAATCGGTCCAGCCATCTCTGAAAAAATGAGTGACATTATTTGACACATACGCACATACATACACACACATACACACACAGACACACACATACACACACATACAGACTTTTTCCGATCTCGACGAACTTAGTCGAATGGGATATGACACTCGGCCCTCCGGGCCGGGATTAGATTGACATTTTTCAGAGTGATTGCATAACCTTTCTAGGGTGAAGTGCCTATTTTCACCATACTAAGCAGGGCGCCTCACTGATTCATTAATTACTCGGCCTACAAACAATGGAATGCGTACAAATTGGCATCAATAGCTTTGCTTCGTTGTTAAGTACCAAGATAATAACATACATACGCTGGAAACAGTGAAATTCTCGTGTTTGAGCGCAACGAAAACATGAATCGAGTGCCCCTATTGTTGCGCTACCATTTGACTCAATGCGTTAAACAAAGATGGCAGACACTGCTCTAACCAACGGCTTCAAATGGGTAGCGTGATAATAGAAACATAGCGATAATGGGCTCATCACCCTATATGAGAAAGGCAAAAATGTGCCAAAATCCAAAAAAGTGAATCGTCGTCAAATTTTTTTCGAGTTTGCATCAAATCTCGACGTTTCATGCACCTTGAACACATTTAGCATCAAAAATAAAAATTCTATTTTTAATTTTTTTCTATAGTTTATATGAGAAATTTCTGTGTGGCCGCACTCTGAAACCCGTAATTCCGGAACCAGAATTCCGATCGATCCAAAATTCAATAGCAGTCGATGGGAAGGTTGCACCTTTCATTTGAGACTAAGTTTGGGCAAATCGGTCCAGCCATCTCTGAGAAAAATGAGAGACATTATTTGACACATACGCACATACACACACACACACACACACACATACACACACATACATACACACACATACAGACTTTTTCCTATCTCGACGAACTGAATCGAATGGGATATGACACTCGGCCCTCCGGGCCGAGTTAAGGTTAACATTTTTCAGAGTGATTGCATAACCTTTCTATATGAGAAAGGCAAAAATGTGCCAAAATCCAAAAAAGTGAATCGTCGTCAAATTTTTTTCGAGTTTGCATCAAATCTCGACGTTTCATGCACCTTGAACACATTTAGCATCAAAAATAAAATGTCTATTTTTAATTTTTCCTATAGCTTACATGAGAAATTTCTGTGTGGCCTCACTCTGAAACCCGTAATTTCGGAACCAGAATTCCGATCGATCCAAAATTCAATAGCAGCCAATGGAAAGGTTGCACCTTTCATTTGAGACTAAGTTTGGGCAAATCGGTCCAGCCATCTCTGAGAAAAATGAGTGACATTATTTGACACATACGCACATACATACACACACATACATACACACATACACACACATACACACATACACACATACACACACATACATACACATACACATACAGACTTTTTCCGATCTCGACGAACTGAATCGAATGAGATATGACACTCGGCCCTCCGGGCCGGAATTAGGTTGACGTTTTTCAGAGTGATTGCATAACCTTTCTATATGAGAAAGGCTGTGCCAAAATCCAAAAAAGTGAATCGTCGTCAAATTTTTTTCGAGTTTGCATCAAATCTCGACGTTTCATGCACCTTGAACACATTTAGCATCAAAAATAAAAATTCTATTTTTAATTTTTCCTATAGTTTATATGATAAATTTCTGTGTGGCCGCACTCTGAAACCCGTAATTTCGGAACCAGAATTCCGATCGATCCAAAATTCAATAGCAGCCAATGGAAAGGTTGCACCTTTCATTTGAGACTAAGTTTGGGCAAATCGGTCGAGCCATCTCTGAGAAAAATGAGTGACATTATTTGACACATACGCACATACATACACACACATACATACACACATACACACACATACACACATACACACACATACATACACACACACATACAGACTTTTTCCGATTTCGACGAACTGAGTCGAATGAGATATGACACTCGGCCCTCCGGGCCGGAATTAGGTTGACGTTTTTCAGAGTGATTGCATAACCTTTCTATATGAGAAAGGCAAAAATGTGCCAAAATCCAAAAAAGTGAATCGTCGTCAAATTTTTTTCGAGTTTGCATCAAATCTCGACGTTTCATGCACCTTGAACACATTTAGCATCAAAAATAAAAATTCTATTTTTAATTTTTCCTATAGTTTATATGATAAATTACTGTGTGGCCGCACTCTGAAACCCGTAATTTCGGAACCAGAATTCCGATCGATCCAAAATTCAATAGCAGCCAATGGAAAGGTTGCACCTTTCATTTGAGACTAAGTTTGGGCAAATCGGTCCAGCCATCTCTGAGAAAAATGAGTGACATTATTTGACACATACGCACATACATACACACACACACACATACACACATACACACATACATACACACACATACAGACTTTTTCCGATCTCGACGAACTGAATCGAATGGGATATGACACTCGGCCCTCCGGGCCGGGATTAGGTTGACATTTTTCAGAGTGATTGCATAACCTTTCTATATGAGAAAGGCAAAAATGTGCCAAAATCCAAAAAAGTGAACCATCGTCAAATTTTTTTCGAGTTTGCATCAAATCTCGACGTTTCATGCACCTTGAACACATTTAGCATCAAAAATAAAAATTCTATTTTTAATTTTTCCTATAGTTTATATGAGAAATTTCTGTGCCGCACTCTGAAACCCGTAATTCCGGAACCAGAATTCCGATCGATCCAAAATTCAATAGCAGCCGATGGGAAGGTTGCACCTTTCATTTGAGACTAAGTTTGGGCAAATCGGTCCAGCCATCTCTGAAAAAATGAGTGACATTATTTGACACATACGCACATACATACACACACACATACACACACATACACACACACATACACACACATACAGACTTTTTCCGATCTCGACGAACTGAGTCGAATGGGATATGACACTCGGCCCTCCGGGCCGGGATTAGGTTGACGTTTTTCAGAGTGATTGCATAACCTTTCTATATGAGAAAGGCAAAAATGTGCCAAAATCCAAAAAAGTGAATCGTCGTCAAATTTTTTTCAAGTTTGCATCAAATCTCGACGTTTCATGCACCTTGAACACATTTAGCATCAAAAATAAAAATTCTATTTTTAATTTTTCCTATAGTTTATATGAGAAATTTCTGTGTCGCCGCACTCTGAAACCCGTAATTCCGGAACCAGAATTCCGATCGATCGTCGTCAAATTTTTTTCGAGTTTGCATCAAATCTCGACGTTTCATGCACCTTGAACACATTTAGCATCAAAAATAAAAATTCTATTTTTAATTTTTGCTATAGTTTATATGAGAAATTTCTGTGTGGCCGCACTCTGAAACCCGTAATTCCGGAACCAGAATTCCGATCGATCCAAAATTCAATAGCAGCCGATGGGAAGGTTGCACCTTTCATTTGAGACTAAGTTTGGGCAAACCGGTCCAGCCATCTCTGAGAAAAATGAGTGACATTATTTGACATATACGCACATACATACACACACATACACACACATACACACACACATACAGACTTTTTCCGATCTCGACGAACTGAGTCGAATGGGATATGACACTCGGCCCTCCGGGCCGGGATTAGGTTGACGTTTTTCAGAGTGATTGCATAACCTTTCTATATGAGAAAGGCAAAAATGTGCCAAAATCCAAAAAAGTGAATCGTCGTCAAATTTTTTTCGAGTTTGCATCAAATCTCGACGTTTCATGCACCTTGAACACATTTAGCATCAAAAATAAAAATTCTATTTTTAATTTTTCCTATAGTTTATATGAGAAATTTCTGTGTGGCCGCACTCTGAAACCCGTAATTCCGGAACCAGAATTCCGATCGATCCAAAATTCAAGAGCAGCCAATGGAAAGGTTGCACCTTTCATTTGAGACTAAGTTTGGGCAAATCGGTCCAGCCATCTCTGAGAAAAATGAGTGACATTATTTGACACATACGCACATACATACACACACACATACACACACATACACACACATACACACACATACACTCACATACACACACACATACACACACACATACAGACTTTTTCCGATCTCGACGAACTGAATCGAATGGGATATGACACTCGGCCCTCCGGGCCGAGATAAGGTTGACGTTTTTCAGAGTGATTGCATAAACTTTCTATATGAGAAAGGCAAAAATGTGCCAAAATCCAAAAAAGTGAATCGTCGTCAAATTTTTTTCGAGTTTGCATCAAATCTCGACGTTTCATACACCTTGAACACATTTAGCATCAAAAATAAAAATTCTATTTTTTATTTTTCCTATAGTTTATATGAGAAATTTCTGTGTGGCCGCACTCTGAAACCCGTAATTCCGGAACCAGAATTCCGATCGATCCAAAATTCAATAGCAGCCGATGGGAAGGTTGCACCTTTCATTTGAGACTAAGTTTGGGCAAATCGGTCCATCCATCTCTGAGAAAAATGAGTGATATTATTTGACACATACGCACATACATACACACACACACACATACAGACTTTTTCCGATCTCGACGAACTGAGTCAAATGGGATATGACACTCGGCCCTCCGGGCCGGGATTAGGTTGACGTTTTTCAGAGTGATTGCATAACCTTTCTATATGAGAAAGGCAAAAATGTGCCAAAATCCAAAAAAGTGAATCGTCGTCAAATTTTTTTCGAGCTTGCATCAAATCTCGACGTTTCATGCACCTTGAACACATTTAGCATCAAAAATAAAAATTCTATTTTTAATTTTTCCTATAGTTTATATGAGAAATTTCTGTGTCGCCGCACTCTGAAACCCGTAATTCCGGAACCAGAATTCCGATCGATCCAAAATTCAATGGCAGCCGATGGGAAGGTTGCACCTTTCATTTGAGACTAAGTTTGGGCAAATCGGTCCAGCCATCTCTGAAAAAATGAGTGACATTATTTGACACATACGCACATACATACACACACAGACACACACATACACACACATACAGACTTTTTCCGATCTCGACGAACTTAGTCGAATGGGATATGACACTCGGCCCTCCGGGCCGGGATTAGATTGACATTTTTCAGAGTGATTGCATAACCTTTCTAGGGTGAAGTGCCTATTTTCACCATACTAAGCAGGGCGCCTCACTGATTCATTAATTACTCGGCCTACAAACAATGGAATGCGTACAAATTGGCATCAATAGCTTTGCTTCGTTGTTAAGTACCAAGATAATAACATACATACGCTGGAAACAGTGAAATTCTCGTGTTTGAGCGCAACGAAAACATGAATCGAGTGCCCCTATTGTTGCGCTACCATTTGACTCAATGCGTTAAACAAAGATGGCAGACACTGCTCTAACCAACGGCTTCAAATGGGTAGCGTGATAATAGAAACATAGCGATAATGGGCTCATCACCCTATATGAGAAAGGCAAAAATGTGCCAAAATCCAAAAAAGTGAATCGTCGTCAAATTTTTTTCGAGTTTGCATCAAATCTCGACGTTTCATGCACCTTGAACACATTTAGCATCAAAAATAAAAATTCTATTTTTAATTTTTTCTATAGTTTATATGAGAAATTTCTGTGTGGCCGCACTCTGAAACCCGTAATTCCGGAACCAGAATTCCGATCGATCCAAAATTCAATAGCAGTCGATGGGAAGGTTGCACCTTTCATTTGAGACTAAGTTTGGGCAAATCGGTCCAGCCATCTCTGAGAAAAATGAGAGACATTATTTGACACATACGCACATACACACACACACACATACACACACATACATACACACACATACAGACTTTTTCCTATCTCGACGAACTGAATCGAATGGGATATGACACTCGGCCCTCCGGGCCGAGTTAAGGTTAACATTTTTCAGAGTGATTGCATAACCTTTCTATATGAGAAAGGCAAAAATGTGCCAAAATCCAAAAAAGTGAATCGTCGTCAAATTTTTTTCGAGTTTGCATCAAATCTCGACGTTTCATACACCTTGAACACATTTAGCATCAAAAATAAAAATTCTATTTTTAATTTTTCCTATAGTTTATATGAGAAATTTCTGTGTGGCCGCACTCTGAAACCCGTAATTCCGGAACCAGAATTCCGATCGATCCAAAATTCAATAGCAGCCGATGGGAAGGTTGCACCTTTCATTTGAGACTAAGTTTGGGCAAATCGGTCCATCCATCTCTGAGAAAAATGAGTGATATTATTTGACACATACGCACATACATACACACACACACACATACAGACTTTTTCCGATCTCGACGAACTGAGTCAAATGGGATATGACACTCGGCCCTCCGGGCCGGGATTAGGTTGACGTTTTTCAGAGTGATTGCATAACCTTTCTATATGAGAAAGGCAAAAATGTGCCAAAATCCAAAAAAGTGAATCGTCGTCAAATTTTTTTCGAGCTTGCATCAAATCTCGACGTTTCATGCACCTTGAACACATTTAGCATCAAAAATAAAAATTCTATTTTTAATTTTTCCTATAGTTTATATGAGAAATTTCTGTGTCGCCGCACTCTGAAACCCGTAATTCCGGAACCAGAATTCCGATCGATCCAAAATTCAATGGCAGCCGATGGGAAGGTTGCACCTTTCATTTGAGACTAAGTTTGGGCAAATCGGTCCAGCCATCTCTGAAAAAATGAGTGACATTATTTGACACATACGCACATACATACACACACAGACACACACATACACACACATACAGACTTTTTCCGATCTCGACGAACTTAGTCGAATGGGATATGACACTCGGCCCTCCGGGCCGGGATTAGATTGACATTTTTCAGAGTGATTGCATAACCTTTCTAGGGTGAAGTGCCTATTTTCACCATACTAAGCAGGGCGCCTCACTGATTCATTAATTACTCGGCCTACAAACAATGGAATGCGTACAAATTGGCATCAATAGCTTTGCTTCGTTGTTAAGTACCAAGATAATAACATACATACGCTGGAAACAGTGAAATTCTCGTGTTTGAGCGCAACGAAAACATGAATCGAGTGCCCCTATTGTTGCGCTACCATTTGACTCAATGCGTTAAACAAAGATGGCAGACACTGCTCTAACCAACGGCTTCAAATGGGTAGCGTGATAATAGAAACATAGCGATAATGGGCTCATCACCCTATATGAGAAAGGCAAAAATGTGCCAAAATCCAAAAAAGTGAATCGTCGTCAAATTTTTTTCGAGTTTGCATCAAATCTCGACGTTTCATGCACCTTGAACACATTTAGCATCAAAAATAAAAATTCTATTTTTAATTTTTTCTATAGTTTATATGAGAAATTTCTGTGTGGCCGCACTCTGAAACCCGTAATTCCGGAACCAGAATTCCGATCGATCCAAAATTCAATAGCAGTCGATGGGAAGGTTGCACCTTTCATTTGAGACTAAGTTTGGGCAAATCGGTCCAGCCATCTCTGAGAAAAATGAGAGACATTATTTGACACATACGCACATACACACACACACACACACATACACACACATACATACACACACATACAGACTTTTTCCTATCTCGACGAACTGAATCGAATGGGATATGACACTCGGCCCTCCGGGCCGAGTTAAGGTTAACATTTTTCAGAGTGATTGCATAACCTTTCTATATGAGAAAGGCAAAAATGTGCCAAAATCCAAAAAAGTGAATCGTCGTCAAATTTTTTTCGAGTTTGCATCAAATCTCGACGTTTCATGCACCTTGAACACATTTAGCATCAAAAATAAAATGTCTATTTTTAATTTTTCCTATAGCTTACATGAGAAATTTCTGTGTGGCCTCACTCTGAAACCCGTAATTTCGGAACCAGAATTCCGATCGATCCAAAATTCAATAGCAGCCAATGGAAAGGTTGCACCTTTCATTTGAGACTAAGTTTGGGCAAATCGGTCCAGCCATCTCTGAGAAAAATGAGTGACATTATTTGACACATACGCACATACATACACACACATACATACACACATACACACACATACACACATACACATACAGACTTTTTCCGATCTCGACGAACTGAATCGAATGAGATATGACACTCGGCCCTCCGGGCCGGAATTAGGTTGACGTTTTTCAGAGTGATTGCATAACCTTTCTATATGAGAAAGGCTGTGCCAAAATCCAAAAAAGTGAATCGTCGTCAAATTTTTTTCGAGTTTGCATCAAATCTCGACGTTTCATGCACCTTGAACACATTTAGCATCAAAAATAAAAATTCTATTTTTAATTTTTCCTATAGTTTATATGATAAATTTCTGTGTGGCCGCACTCTGAAACCCGTAATTTCGGAACCAGAATTCCGATCGATCCAAAATTCAATAGCAGCCAATGGAAAGGTTGCACCTTTCATTTGAGACTAAGTTTGGGCAAATCGGTCGAGCCATCTCTGAGAAAAATGAGTGACATTATTTGACACATACGCACATACATACACACACATACATACACACATACACACACATACACACATACACACACATACATACACACACACACATACAGACTTTTTCCGATTTCGACGAACTGAGTCGAATGAGATATGACACTCGGCCCTCCGGGCCGGAATTAGGTTGACGTTTTTCAGAGTGATTGCATAACCTTTCTATATGAGAAAGGCAAAAATGTGCCAAAATCCAAAAAAGTGAATCGTCGTCAAATTTTTTTCGAGTTTGCATCAAATCTCGACGTTTCATGCACCTTGAACACATTTAGCATCAAAAATAAAAATTCTATTTTTAATTTTTCCTATAGTTTATATGATAAATTACTGTGTGGCCGCACTCTGAAACCCGTAATTTCGGAACCAGAATTCCGATCGATCCAAAATTCAATAGCAGCCAATGGAAAGGTTGCACCTTTCATTTGAGACTAAGTTTGGGCAAATCGGTCCAGCCATCTCTGAGAAAAATGAGTGACATTATTTGACACATACGCACATACATACACACACACACATACACACATACACACATACATACACACACATACAGACTTTTTCCGATCTCGACGAACTGAATCGAATGGGATATGACACTCGGCCCTCCGGGCCGGGATTAGGTTGACATTTTTCAGAGTGATTGCATAACCTTTCTATATGAGAAAGGCAAAAATGTGCCAAAATCCAAAAAAGTGAACCATCGTCAAATTTTTTTCGAGTTTGCATCAAATCTCGACGTTTCATGCACCTTGAACACATTTAGCATCAAAAATAAAAATTCTATTTTTAATTTTTCCTATAGTTTATATGAGAAATTTCTGTGCCGCACTCTGAAACCCGTAATTCCGGAACCAGAATTCCGATCGATCCAAAATTCAATAGCAGCCGATGGGAAGGTTGCACCTTTCATTTGAGACTAAGTTTGGGCAAATCGGTCCAGCCATCTCTGAAAAAATGAGTGACATTATTTGACACATACGCACATACATACACACACACATACACACACATACACACACACATACACACACATACAGACTTTTTCCGATCTCGACGAACTGAGTCGAATGGGATATGACACTCGGCCCTCCGGGCCGGGATTAGGTTGACGTTTTTCAGAGTGATTGCATAACCTTTCTATATGAGAAAGGCAAAAATGTGCCAAAATCCAAAAAAGTGAATCGTCGTCAAATTTTTTTCAAGTTTGCATCAAATCTCGACGTTTCATGCACCTTGAACACATTTAGCATCAAAAATAAAAATTCTATTTTTAATTTTTCCTATAGTTTATATGAGAAATTTCTGTGTCGCCGCACTCTGAAACCCGTAATTCCGGAACCAGAATTCCGATCGATCGTCGTCAAATTTTTTTCGAGTTTGCATCAAATCTCGACGTTTCATGCACCTTGAACACATTTAGCATCAAAAATAAAAATTCTATTTTTAATTTTTGCTATAGTTTATATGAGAAATTTCTGTGTGGCCGCACTCTGAAACCCGTAATTCCGGAACCAGAATTCCGATCGATCCAAAATTCAATAGCAGCCGATGGGAAGGTTGCACCTTTCATTTGAGACTAAGTTTGGGCAAATCGGTCCAGCCATCTCTGAGAAAAATGAGTGACATTATTTGACACATACGCACATACATACACACACACATACACACACATACACACACATACACACACACATACACACATACAGACTTTTTCCGATCTCGACGAACTGAATCGAATGGGATATGACACTCTGCCCTCCGGGCCGGGATTAGGTTGACGTTTTTCAGAGTGATTGCATAACCTTTCTATATGAGAAAGGCAAAAATGTGCCAAAATCCAAAAAAGTGAATCGTCGTCAAATTTTTTTCGAGTTTGCATCAAATCTCGACATTCATGCACCTTGAACACATTTAGCATCAAAAATAAAAATTCTATTTTTAATTTTTCCTATAGTTTATATGAGAAATTTCTGTGTGGCCGCACTCTGAAACCCGTAATTCCGGAACCAGAATTCCGATCGATCCAAAATTCAATAGCAGCCGATGGGAAGGTTGCACCTTTCATTTGAGACTAAGTCTGGGCAAATCGGTCAAGCCATCTCTGAGAAAAATGAGTGACATTATTTGACACATACGCACATACATACACACATACACACATACACACACAGACACACACACATACACACACACATACAGACTTTTTCCGATCTCGACGAACTGAGTCGAATGGGATATGACACTCGGCCCTCCGGGCCGGGATTAGGTTGACGTTTTTCAGAGTGATTGCATAACCTTTCTATATGAGAAAGGCAAAAAAGTGCCAAAATCCAAAAAAGTGAATCGTCGTCAAATTTTTTTCGAGTTTGCATCAAATCTCGACGTTTCATGCACCTTGAACACATTTAGCAACAAAAATAAAAATTCTATTTTTAATTTTTCCTATAGTTTATATGAGAAATTTCTGTGTGGCCGCACTCTGAAACCCGTAATTCCGGAACCAGAATTCCGATCGATCCAAAATTCAATAGCAGCCGATGGGAAGGTTGCACCTTTCATTTGACACTAAGTTTGGGCAAATCGGTCGAGCCATCTCTGAGAAAAATGAGTGACATTATTTGACACATTCGCACATACGTACACACACATACATACACACATACACACATACACACATACACACATACATACACACACACATACAGACTTTTTCCGATCTCGACGAACTGAATCGAATGGGATATGACACTCGGCCCTCCGGGCCGGGATTAAGTTGATGTTTTTCAGAGTGATTGCATAACCTTTCTATATGAGAAAAGCAAAAATGTGCCAAAATCCAAAAAAGTGAATCGTCGTCAATTTTTTTTTGGAGTTTGCATAAAAAATCTCGACGTTTCATGCACCTTGAACACATTTAGCATCAAAGATAAAAATTCTGAATCTGAATCGAATGGGATATGACACTCGGCCCTCCGGGCCGGGATTAGGTTGACGTTTTTCAGAGTGATTGCATAACCTTTATATATGAGAAAGGCAAAAATGTGCCAAAATCCAAAAAAGTGAATCGTCGTCAAATTTTTTTCGAGTTTGCATCAAATCTCGACGTTTCATGCACCTTGAACACATTTAGCATAAAAAACAAAAATTCTATTTTTAATTTTTCCTATAGTTTATATGAGAAATTTCTGTGTGGCCGCACTCTGAAACCCGTAATTCCGGAACCAGAATTCCGATCGATCCAAAATTCAATAGCAGCCGATGGGCAGGTTGCGCCTTTCATTTGACACTAAGTTTGGGCAAATCGGTCCAGCCATCTCTGAGAAAAATGAGTGACATTATTTGACACATACGCACATACATACACACACACATACAAACACATACACACACATACACACAAATACACACACACATACACACACATACACACACATACACACACATACACACACATACACACACACATACAGACTTTTTCCGATCTCGACGAACTGAATCGAATGGGATATGACACTCGGCCCTCCGGGCCGGGATTAGGTTGATGTTTTTCAGAGTGATTGCATAACCTTTCTATATGAGAAAAGCAAAAATGTGCCAAAATCCAAAAAAGTGAATCGTCGTCAAATTTTTTTCGAGTTTGCATCAAATCTCGACGTTTCATGCACCTTGAACACATTTAGCATCAAAAATAAAAATTCTATTTTTAATTTTTCCTACAGTTTATATGAGAAATTTTTGTGTGGCCGCACTCTGAAACCCGTAATTCCGGAACCAGAGTTCCGATCGATCCAAAATTCCATAGCAGCCAATGGGAAGGTTGCACCTTTCATTTGAGACTAAGTTTGGGCAAATCGGTCCAGCCATCTCTGAGAAAAATGAGTGACATTATTTGACACATACGCACATACATACACACACACATACACACACAGACACACACATACACACACATACAGACTTTTTTCGATCTCGACGAACTGAGTCGAATGGGATATGACACTCGGCCCTCCGGGCCGGGATTAAGTTGATGTTTTTCAGAGTGATTGCATAACCTTTCTATATGAGAAAGGCAAAAATGTGCCAAAATCCAAAAAAGTGAATCGTCGTCAAATTTTTTTCGAGTTTGCATCAAATCTCGACGTTTCATGCACCTTGAACACATTTAGCATCAAAAATAAAAATTCTATTTTTAATTTTTCCTATAGTTTATATGAGAAATTTCTGTGTGGCCGCACTCTGAAACCCGTAATTCCGGAACCAGAATTCCGATCGATCCAAAATTCAATAGCAGCCGATGGGAAGGTTGCACCTTTCATTTGAGACTAAGTTTGGGCAAATCGGTCCAGCCATCTCTGAGAAAAATGAGTGACATTATTTGACACATTCGCACATACATACACACACATACATACACACATACACACACATACACACATACAACCCCTGGACGCTGGTTACCAAGAAAAAGCCGGCACCGAAACCGGAGGTACCGCGGCCTGCGAGGAAGGCCAAGGACAGAGGCGAAGCCTTGTGGTTAAAAACCGACAAGGACAAATACGCCGATGTCCTTAAATCGATGAAAGCGGCCGAAAGCCTCTCGGCCCTTGGGTAGGATGTGCGTAGCGTAAGACGCACCAACACGGGAGAGATGCTCCTGGTGCTGAAGCGAGGCGCACAATCAAGTGCAATATATAAGGCCTTGGCTCAAGAGGTCCTTGGCGAGGGCGCCCAAATCAGGTCGCTAGGTGCGGAAACAACTCTCCAGTGCAAGCACTTGGACGAGTTCACGACCGCAGAAGACGTCGTCGCAGCCGTCAAGGAGCAATGCGGCGTCACAATCGAGCGGGCCTCTGTGCGATTGAGGGACGGACCCTCTGGCACCCAAGTAGCCTACCTCAGGCTACTGAACGCAGATGCCAAAAAGGTAACCGAGAAAGGGAAGCTGAAGATCGGCTGGTCGGTATGCCCTATTAGTATACCCCAGCCGCCTTCAGTGGACAGGTGCTATCGGTGCCTAGAATCCGGCCATAAAGCTTATGAATGCAAAGGCTTAGACAGGAGTAAGCTATGTCGTCGATGCGGCGAGGAGGGGCATAAAGAGCGGGGGTGCACTAAGGCATATAAGTGCCTTATCTGCACCTCTAAGAAGCAAGCCCATAAACATGCTATGGGCGGACCTTCGTGTCCCTTCGGCGAGTTAAATAAGAAGAAGCCGTGAGAGTCACACAGCTAAATCTTAACCATTGTGCAGCAGCCCAACAGCTGCTGTGGCAGTCGGTCTCGGAGTCGAGGACAGATGTCGCCCTCTTATCAGACCCGTACAGCATCCCTGCCGGCAACGGCAATTGGGTGTCGGACGGGTCTGGAATGGTGGCAATCTGTACAACGGGAAGGTTCCCGGTTCAAGAGGTAATACACCCCTCCGCCGAGGGTGTGGCGATTGCCAAGATCAATGGTGTGTTCTATTGCAGCTGCTACGCCCCACCAAGGTGGCCAATAGAACAGTTCTACCAGATGATCGACAGGCTCTCGTCGGACCTCGTGGGCCGGAAACCGGTAGTAATAGCGGGAGACTTCAACGCTTGGGCAGTGGAGTGGGGCAGCCGCTGTACAAATAGCAGGGGTCAAGCGCTAATGGAAGCGTTTGCGAAACTCGATACTGTGCTAGCTAATGATGGCTCCGCTAGTACATTCCGTAGAAACGGAGTGGAGGCGTGGATTGATTTGACCTTTGCCAGCCCGAGTCTGGCTCCAGGCATGGAATGGAGGGTAGACGAAGGCTACACCCATAGTGATCATTTAGCAATCCGCTTTAAGATCAACTATGGTGTGCAGCATCCGAGGGCGGGAGATCCCTATCAGGTACGCGGGTGGAAGTCCAATCACTTCGACAGCGAAGCTTTCACCGCGGCCCTGGGACTGGAGGCCAACACCGACAGTCTAAGCGGGGATGCGCTGGTAGCTGTTCTATCACGCGCGTGCGACGCCACTATGCCGAGAAAAACACTGCCAAGAAACGGTAGATGCCCGGTATACTGGTGGAGTGCCGAGATTGCAGCTCTACGGTCAGCCTGTCTCAGAGCTAGACGTAGGATGCAAAGAGCTCGCACCGAGGATGCAAGAGAGAACCGCCGTGAAGTGTTTCGAGCTGCGAAATTAGCCCTTAACAAGGCTATTAAAAGCAGCAAGAGAGCGTGTTTCGACAACCTGTGTGAGAGTGCCAACGCGAATCCGTGGGGTGACGCCTACCGGATTGTGATGGCCAAGACCAAAGGGGGCTCCTCACCCCCAGAACGGTCTCCGGACCGGTTGGCAACGATTATCGAAGTACTCTTCCCGTCTCGAGCCACAAGCCCCTGGCCACCTGCACTACAAGACAGTGCGGGCACGGTCGAAATGGTGGCTCCAGTGACAAAGAAGAACTACTCGCAGTGGCTAAATCCCTAGCAATGAACAAAGCTCCAGGGCCGGATGGAGTTCCGAACAACGCTCTCAAGGCAGCGATCATAGCGAACCCGAACATGTTCAGGCTAGCTATGCAGAGGTGCCTTGACGAGTGCCGTTTCCCCGATAGATGGAAAAGGCAGAAACTGGTGCTGTTGCCGAAGCCCGGGAAGCCGCCAGGCGACCCATCGGCGTACAGACCAATCTGTCTGATAGACACGACTGGCAAACTGCTTGAGAGGATCATCCTCAACAGGCTCACCCCGTACGCTGAAGGTACGGACGGTCTGTCAAGCAACCAGTTTGGCTTTCGGAAGGGTAAGTCCACAGTGGACGCTCTCAACTCAGTGATAAATACTGCCGAGATAGCGATCCAACGAAAAAGGCGAGGTATTCGATACTGTGCGTTAGTGACACTTGACGTGAAGAACGCATTCAACAGCGCAAGCTGGGATGCCATCGCGCTCTCGTTACACCGGCTTAGCCTACCGGTGGGTCTGTACCGGATCCTGGAAAGTTACTTCCAAAACCGCGTACTGCTATACGAGACCGATGCCGGTCAGAAAAGGGTTCCGATTACCGCCGGAGTCCCGCAGGGCTCGATCCTAGGCCCGGTGCTACGGAACCTCATGTATGACGGGGTTCTGAGACTGAAGTTCCCTCCTGGGGTCAAGATCGTCGGCTTTGCCGACGACGTAACCTTGGAGGTCTACGGGGAGTCAATTCCTGAGGTAGAACTAACCGCAGAACACGCGATTAGCACGGTGGAGGAATGGATGAGCGCGAGAGGCCTGGAGCTCGCTCATCATAAGACGGAGGTAGTTATCGTCAACAACCGCAAGTCGGCACAACATGCAGTTATCCATGTGGGAGAAGTCGCGATCACTTCACAGCGAAGTCTGAAGTCTCTCGGAGTCATTATAGACGACAAGCTGACCTTCGGCAGCCATGTCGACTATACGTGCAAGAGAGCGTCGACTGCTGTTGCGGCACTATCGAGAATGATGTCCAACAGCTCAAAGGTGTGCGCCAGTAGACGTAGGTGACTGGCAGGCGTTGCCGTATCTATCCTCAGGTACGGCGGCCCGTCATGGTCAAGAGCACTGAGGGTAACCAGTTACCTACAGAAACTGGAGAGCACCTACCGCGTGATGTGCCTCAGAGTGATATCTGCCTACCGCACGGTATCACACGATGCATCCTGCGTGATAGCGAGCATGATGCCAGTCGGGCTGGTCATTCGGGAAGATGAGGAGTGCTTTGAGCTACGTGGAAATAGGGGAGCCCGCGAGCGCACCAGGGTGACCTCGGTCGCCAGATGGCAGCGTGAGTGGGACAACTCCTCGAAAGGTAGGTAGACCCACCGGCTGATACCTAGCATATCGAGCTGGGTGGGAAGACCCCATGGGGAAGTTCACTTCCACCTGACACAATTCCTGTCAGGCCATGGCTGTTTCCGTCAGTACCTCCACAGGTTCGGGCACGCGGAGGTCCCAGTCTGCCCGGACTGCCCAGGTGTAGATGAAACTGCCGAACACATACTGTTCGTATGTCATCGGTTCGACGTCGAAAGAAGAGCAATGCTTGACGTCTGTGGCTGGGACACAACCCCGGATACCCTTATTCAGCGGATGTGTCAAACGGTGGAGAAGTGGAACGCAGTCTCGGCTGCTACCATCCAGATTGCCAGTAGGCTACAGGTAATCTGGCGAACCGAGCAACAGACGGCGGGCACGGCTAACTAGTGATTGGTTAGTTGGAGCGAAAAAGGCCAAGCGCAAAATAAGAGAGTGAATGGTCTGTTCATGCCGAGGTAGGTTGGCGCAGCGAATGGCAACCGCGTAAGGGGTAAACCCAGCCACCCCGAAGCAAGACAGAAGAGTGAGTGTATAGGCGTATAAGTGGACTGCCTCATGCCAAGACGGGAGGGTCGTAGCGTAGTATGTTGGAACTAAGCTATCGATGCCTCATGGCGTGGCAGAGGAGTGAAAGGGTGAGCATCCAAGTCAGTCTCACACAGCATGTTAAGGGTGAGCATAAAAGTCAGCCTCACAGGTTGGTAGAGGCTAGCACAAAAGTCAGCCTAGCAAGGAATGAAAAAGGTGAGCACAAAAGTCAGCCTCGCATGGTATGTCAGAAGTGGGGCCTAAAAAAAAATGTCCCACATGGGATGCCAGAGGGAGTGACAAAGGTACAATAGAGTGGCACGATTGAGAGTGAATCAGGTGATAGGGTGAGCACCCAAGTCAGCCTCACATGGATGGGTAGGGCGAGCACAAAAGTAAGCCTAGCAAGGAATGAGTAAGGTGAGCACACAAGTCAGCCTCGCATGGAACGTAAAAGGTGAGCACAAAAGTCAGCCTCATGTGGGAGTGTTTGAGAGTGAATCAAAGTGTGATTGAGAGAGCACCCAAGTAAGCCTCATACAGGATGTATGATCGCGCTAGTGAGAGTGAATGAGTACATTCAGTACAGCCATCCCCCCCAGAAGTAATACCGAGAGGTAGTTCCTGGGAGGAATGATGGCGGAGCCCAATGGAGTTTAGTCGGTATTAATGGCTGGTCACCATTTGAGTCCGACACGCCCCCAGTGCACCCCGTGTGGTAGATTGGACCCTACCGTTAGCACGTGTACTGGGCTAGGACATAAAGGTCTTCTCCATTGTAAAAAAAAAAAAAAAAAATACACACATACAGACTTTTTCCGATCTCGACGAACTGAATCGAATGGGATATGACACTCGGCCCTCCGGGCCGGGATTAAGTTGATGTTTTTCAGAGTGATTGCATAACCTTTCTATATGAGAAAAGCAAAAATGTGCCAAAATCCAAAAAAGTGAATCGTCGTCAATTTTTTTTTTGAGTTTGCATCAAATCTCGACGTTTCATGCACCTTGAACACATTTAGCATCAAAAATAAAAATTCTGAATCTGAATCGAATGGGATATGACACTCGGCCCTCCGGGCCGGGATTAGGTTGACGTTTTTCAGAGTGATTGCATAACCTTTCTATATGAGAAAGGCAAAAATGTGCCAAAATCCAAAAAAGTTAATCGTCGTCAAATTTTTTTCGAGTTTGCATCAAATCTCGACGTTTCATGCACCTTGAACACATTTAGCATAAAAAACAAAAATTCTATTTTTAATTTTTCCTATAGTTTATATGAGAAATTTCTGTGTGGCCGCACTCTGAAACCCGTAATTCCGGAACCAGAATTCCGATCGATCTAAAATTCAATAGCAGCCGATGGGCAGGTTGCGCCTTTCATTTGACACTAAGTTTGGGCAAATCGGTCCAGCCATCTCTGAGAAAAATGAGTGACATTATTTGACACATACGCACATACATACACACACACATACAAACACATACACACACATACACACAAATACACACATATACACACACATACACACATACAGACTTTTTCTGATCTCGACGAACTGAATCGAATGGGATATGACACTCGGCCCTCCGGGCCGGGATTAGGTTGATGCTTTTCAGAGTGATTGCATAACCTTTCTATATGAGAAAAGCAAAAATGTGCCAAAATCCAAAAATGTGAATCGTCGTCAAATTTTTTTCGAGTTTGCATCAAATCTCGACGTTTCATGCACCTTGAACACATTTAGCATCAAAAATAAAAATTCTATTTTTAATTTTTCCTACAGTTTATATGAGAAATTTCTGTGTGGCCGCACTCTGAAACCCGTAATTCCGGAACCAGAATTCCGATCGATCCAAAATTCAATAGCAGCCAATGGGAAGGTTGCACCTTTCATTTGAGACTAAGTTTGGGCAAATCGGTCCAGCCATCTCTGAGAAAAATGAGTGACATTATTTGACACATACGCACATACATACACACATACACACACATACACACACATACACACATACAGACTTTTTCCGATCTCGACGAACTGAATCGAATGGGATATGACACTCGGCCCTCCGGGCCGGGATTAAGTTGATATTTTTCAGAGTGATTGCATAACCTTTCTATATGAGAAAGGCAAAAATGTGCCAAAATCCAAAAAAGTGAATCGTCGTCAAATTTTTTTCGAGTTTGCATCAAATCTCGACGTTCATACGTCTCCCAACCTTTGAACGGAACGGATCGTTATATTTCACAGTGGTGTTCGGTGTGTAAATTTCAGTGATTCAAGGTCATCCTTTGTTCGTTCGTTAGCTGCCATTCTGCTGGTGCCGGCAGTAAATCCAGTACATTGTTTTCGCTGGTGCGGAACAATCGACGTTGTTTGCAGATAAGTTTTGCTTTATTTTTTTTCCTCGTTTGCTTTCTTTCCTTTTCCCTACTTTTACTCTACCTTGTAATCAAATAATAAGACACATTCCCGTTTATATAACGCTCTGTCCTCGTGCTTAAATGGCCGAGGGCGAAATACCATCTGATGTAATCATGGAAGTCCCTGATCCCCCTAATACTCGCATTGCTCTTCGTATAAAGCAGTACCCAGAAGGTTCCTCTGGGCCATGGGTGGTATATTTTCGGACCGGAGAGAAACCGGTTAATATATTAAAACTTTCTCGAGATCTGACTGCTAATTACCCGGCCGTAACTCAGATAACACGTGTTCGGGCAAACAAGATACGTGTTCTAGTGAGTGATCTCGGCCAGGCAAACGCAATTGCTTGCTGTGAGCGCTTTACGCGGGAATTTAAAGCGTACGTGCCTTGTGTGGCCTGTGAAATCGATGGGGTAGTGTCCGAACCGGGCCTGAAATGCGAAGAACTGTTGGAGCACGGGGTTGGCTGCTTTAAGGACCCCTCTCAGATTAAGATCTTGGATTAAGATCTTGGAATGCAAACAATTGTGTACCGCAAACACCGAGGGAGGTAAGACTACCTACTCTCTATCAGGCTCGATTCGGGTGACATTCGCCGGGTCCTCTCTTCCCAACTACATCCTCCTTGACAAGGTTCGCCTACCAGTTCGCCTGTTCGTACCGCGGGTCATGAACTGCAGCAATTGCAAGCAGTTGGGCCACACAGCCACATATTGTGGAAATAAGAAAAGATGCGGCAAATGCGAAGGAGAGCATGAGGATGACTCTTGCGACAAAGAAACTGAAAAGTGTATTTGCTGCGGGGGCCCTTCACATGCTTTTAAATCATGTCCTGCGTACAAGCAGCGCGGGGATAAAATTAAGCGCTCCCATAAGGAACGCTCAAGGCGTTCTTATGCAGAAATGCTAAAGAATGCTTCGCCATCTGTCCTGTCCGAAAATCCCTATGCTGGTTTGGCTAACGTTGAGCAAGAATCTGACGACCCACGAGAGGGAACATCTTTGGTTAACCCAGGGGAATCCAGGAAGAGGAGAAATCCAGCCTCCCCTACATTGCCTCGTAAGGGTGCCAAGGTGTCGTCCACTCAGAGTGCGCCATCTACAACCAATAAATCCAACGGAAGTGATGCACAAAAGCCGAAGCAATTTGCTCCAGGACTTGGAAATATTAATTCTAACAAGGATTACCCACCACTTCCAGGGACATCCAAAACCCCAAGTGTCCCCTTTTTTCAAACAGATACTCAGTCCAGTAGCGGACTAATGAAATTTTCTGACATAGTGGACTTAATTTTCACAGCTTTCAATGTTACTGATCCTCTTAAAAGCCTTCTGATACGTTTTCTCCCTATAGTGCAAACATTTTTGAAGCAGTTGACTACTAAATGGCCCCTCCTTGCAGCGATCGTATCCTTCGATGGCTAAGTCATCGAACGAGGTCACCGATTCGATCACTGTTCTACAGTGGAACAGCAGAAGTATCCTCCCGAAAATCGATTCCTTTAAATTTTTACTTTATGTGAAACTTGGTTAACTTCCGATATAAATCGCAACTTCCACGACTTTAATATAATTCGTCTGGATCGAGAAAACCCCTATGGAGGAGTACTTTTGGGGATCAAAAAGTGCTATTCTTTCAACCGAATTAACCTCCCTTCGACACCAGGCATTGAAATTGTCGCTTGTCAAGTTTTAATCAAAGGTAAAGACCTTTGCATTGCTTCCATCTACATTCCTCCTAGAGCCACGGTAGGGCACCGAACGCTTTGTAATATCACGGAATCCTTACCGGCACCGCGGCTAGTTCTGGGAGATTTTAACTCGCACGGTACGGTATAGGGCTGTCTTCATGATGATAATAGATAAACATTAATCCAAGATCTTTGCGATAATTTCAACATGACCATCTTAAACACGGGAGAAATGACGCGGATTCCTACACCACCAGCACGCGTAAGCGCGTTGGATTTGTCGCTTTGCTCGACATCGCTACAGTTAGATTGCATGTGGAAGGTGATCCCTGATCCCCACGGTAGCGATCATTTGCCTATCGTGATTTCAATTGCTAACGGTTCAAGACCATCGGAAACAATCAATGTATCGTATGATCTCACACGGAACATTGATTGGAAGAGTTACGCGACCGCGATATCCGTTAAAATCGAATCCACTCAAGAACTTCCTCCGGAGGAAGAGTACAGGTTTTTGGCTGGCTTGATTCTCGACAGTGCGAATCAAGCTCAGACTAAACCAGTACCCAGCGCGAATACCCATGGACGGTCTCCCACCCTGTGGTGGGATAAAGAGTGCTCAGAGCTGTACGCGGAAAAGTCCACTGCATATAAGGCCTTCCGGGAAGACGGATTACCCGCTAGCTATCAACAGTACGCGTCGTTAGAAAGGCGAATGAAGAGTCTAATGAAAGCCAAAAAACGCAGTTATTGGCGCCGGTTCGTCGACGGGTTAACGAGAGAA
This sequence comes from Topomyia yanbarensis, assembly GCF_030247195.1. NCBI lineage: Eukaryota > Metazoa > Arthropoda > Insecta > Diptera > Culicidae > Topomyia > Topomyia yanbarensis. The sequence continues at coordinate 207,143,731 of NC_080672.1, read as the reverse complement.
ACAGCGATGAGCACTCTTTGGGGTACGGCTCGACGTATGCGTAACCGTAATAGTACCAACGAGAACGTGGAATATTCAAACCGTTGGATATTCGCTTTCGCCAAGAAGATCTGTCCGGACTCTGTCCCGGTACAGAAAACGTGCCGCGCCGCGTCTCATCACGATACCGCGAACGAAACACCGTTTTCGATGATGGAGTTCTCACTTGCTCTCTTATCGTGCAACAATAACGCCCCAGGGTTAGACAGAATCAAATTCAACTTGCTGAAGAATCTGCCTGACACTGCAAAAAGGCGCTTGTTGAATTTATTTAACAAGTTTCTTGAGGGTAACATTGTCCCTTATGAATGGAGGCAAGTGAAGGTCATCGCCATCCAAAAACCAGGAAAACCAGCCTCCGACCACAACTCGTATCGGCCGATTGCAATGCTGTCCTGTATTCGGAAGTTATTCGAGAAAATGATCTTGTTTCGCCTCGACAATTGGGTTGAAGCAAATGGCTTACTGTCAGATACACAATTTGGCTTCCGCAAAGGCAAAGGGACGAACGATTGCCTTGCGTTGCTTTCTACAGAAATCCAAATGGCCTATGCTAACAAAGAGCAGATGGCATCAGTCTTTTTGGATATTAAGGGGGCTTTTGACTCAGTTTCTATCAACATTCTGTCAGAGAAGCTGCACCAGCATGGTCTTTCGCCAATTTTAAATAACTTTTTGCTAAACCTGTTGTCTGAAAAGCACATGCACTTTTCGCATGGCGATTTAACAACATCGCGATTTAGCTACATGGGTCTTCCCCAGGGCTCATGTCTAAGTCCCCTGCTGTACAATTTCTACGTGAATGACATTGACGATTGTCTTGCCAATTCATGCACGCTAAGGCAACTTGCAGACGACGGGGTGGTCTCTGTTACAGGGCCCAAAGCTGCCGACTTGCAAGGACCATTACAAAATACCTTGGACAATTTGTCTGCTTGGGCTCTTCAGCTGGGTATTGAGTTCTCCACGGAGAAAACTGAGTTGGTTGTTTTTTCTAGGAAGCGTGAGCCGGCACAACTCCAGCTTTTATTAATGGGTGCAACGATCAACCAGGTTTTCACATTTAAATATCTCGGGGTCTGGTTCGACTCTAAAGGTACCTGGGGATGTCACATTAGGTATCTGAAACAGAATTGCCAACAAAGGATCAATTTTCTCCGAACAATAACTGGAACATGGTGGGGTGCTCACCCAGGAGACCTGATCAGGTTGTACCAAACAACGATATTGTCGGTGATGGAGTACGGGTGTTTCTGTTTCCGCTCCGCTGCGAACATACACTTCATCAAACTGGAGAGAATCCAGTATCGTTGCTTGCGCATTGCCTTGGGTTGCATGCACTCGACCCATACGATGAGTCTCGAAGTGCTGGCGGGCGTCCTTCCGCTAAAAAATCGATTTTGGGAACTCTCATATCGATTGCTCATCCGATGCGACATTGTTGGTAATTCAAAATTTCGAGAGGCTCGTCGAGCTTAATTCTCAAACCCGTTTTATGTCCTTGTACTTCGACTACATGGCACAGAGCATCAATCCTTCTTCGTACAATCCCAACCGTGTCCGTTTCCTAAATACTTCTGATTCTACTGTATTCTTCGACACATCCATGAAGGAAGAGATTCGTGGAATCCCGGACCATATACGCCCGCAGGTGATCCCCAATATATTTTATAATAAATTCCGAGAAGTCGACTGCGACAAAATGTTTTACACTGACGGATCAAATCTCGATGGGTCCACTGGCTTCGGTATCTTCAACAATACTATCACCGCTTCATTCAAGCTCAATGATCCCGCTTCAGTTTACGTCGCAGAGTTAGCTGCAATTCAGTACACCCTTGGGATCATCGACACTCTGCCCACAGATCACTACTTCATCGTTTCGGACAGCCTCAGCTCTATCGAGGCTCTTCGTGCGATGAAGCCTAAAAAGCAACTCCCGTATTTTCTGGGGATGATACAGGAGTCCTTGTGTACGTTATCTGAAAAATCTTATCAGATTACCTTTGTTTGGGTCCCCTTTCATTGTTCTATCCCGGGTAATGAAAAGGCCGACTCATTAGCAAAGGCGGGCGCATTAAATGGTGACATATACGAAAGACCAATCTGCTTCAACGAATTTTTTAGTATTTGTCGTCAGAGGACGCTCAACAGTTGGCAAACCTCGTGGAGCAACGGGGAACTTGGACGATGGCTACATTCGATTATCCCAAAGGTATTAACGAAGCCTTGGTTTGGGGGGATGGATGTGGGTCGGGATTTTATTCGCGTAATGTCCCGACTCATGTCCAATCACTACACCATGGATGCGCATTTGCGGCGTATTGGGCTTGCGGAGAGTAGTCTGTGCGCTTGTGACGAGGGCTATCACGACATCGAACACGTTGTCTGGGTATGCGCCGGGTATTGTGACGCCAGGTCTCAGTTAAAGGAATCCCTTCGGGCCCGAGGTAGACCACCCAATGTACCGGTCCGAGATATGCTGGCAACTCGTGATTTCCCCTATATGTCCCTTATTTATACCTTCATAAAAACGATAAATATCCCAATTTAGCCCCTCTCTTTTATTTCTCGTTTTTAGAATTTCCTCCTGCCTTGTGGAACCGATCAGCTCCAGAGTGCCACTATGTAACCGCCGTCGCCCTTACCACTACGCCTGCATAGAAGGAAACTGAAGCGAGAGCGACTCGATGTCCGATGATTTTTGAAGGATTCCCCGCGGGTCCGAAGAATACCATCCGCCAATCCGGTACTCGACGACTTACTAGACTGAGGCGCAAATTTGTTTCGCTGATCCCCCTTCCCCCCCCCCCCCCCCAACGTTCGAGCGAAAGTTGCAAGTTTTGCTCTTCTTTCCCTGTCTCTCCCATGTCCTTGATACAACTGCTGCTACACTGATGCGGAAATAAGCCACCCTCTGAATATCTTGACCAAGCATAAGTTTTAGTTAAAAAATTCTAATTAGTATTCTGTATTCCTAGTTTTAAAATAGCTATAATTTTTACTCTTTATTGAAACTCTTGTCCTCCATCTTGTAAATAGAATTGAATCTCTAGTTTTAAGATTTCTGTGAAGTTTCTCATAAATATTTGTTCCCCCTTTTGTGTACTAAACTATATTGTTAGTTTTAAGATAACCGTAAAATATTTCGTAAAATACTATTACTCCCCCTCTTGTATATCAAAGTGAATCCCTTGTTTTAAATTTTTTCATAAAAAAATCTTTTGGCCCTCTCTTGTATATTGAATCTTATTTCTAGACTTAAGATAGCTGTAAACTTTTTTTTTCCTTTGTAAAAAATATTTCAGCATTGTAACCTCCTAGTTTTAAGATATCCAAAATGTAAAAACATAAGCATTTGGCACCGCCAAGCTAACGCATTTGTGCCTATCAAATAAACGAAATGAATAAAAAAAAATCTCGACGTTTCATGCACCTTGAACACATTTAGCATAAAAAACAAAAATTCTATTTTTAATTTTTCCTATAGTTTATATGAGAAATTTCTGTGTGGCCGCACTCTGAAACCCGTAATTCCGGAACCCGAATTCCGATCGATCAAAAATTCAATAGCAGCCGATGGGCAGGTTGCGCCTTTCATTTGACACTAAGTTTTGGCAAATCGGTCCAGCCATCTCTGAGAAAAATGAGTGACATTATTTGACACATACGCACATACATACACACACATACAAACACATACACACATACACACAAATACACACACATACACACACACATACACACACATACAGACTTTTTCCGATCTCGACGAACTGAATCGAATGGGATATGACACTCGGCCCTCCGGGCCGGGATTAGGTTGATGTTTTTCAGAGTGATTGCATAACCTTTCTATATGAGAAAAGCAAAAATGTGCCAAAATCCAAAAAAGTGAATCGTCGTCAAATTTTTTTCGAGTTTGCATCAAATCTCGACGTTTCATGCACCTTGAACACATTTAGCATCAAAAATAAAAATTCTATTTTTAATTTTTCCTACAGTTTATATGAGAAATTTCTGTGTGGCCGGACTCTGAAACCCGTAATTCCGGAACCAGAATTCCGATCGATCCAAAATTCAATAGCAGCTAATGGGAAGGTTGCACCTTTCAATTGAGACTAAGTTTGGGCAAATCGGTCCAGCCATCTCTGAGAAAAATGAGTGACATTATTTGACACATACGCACATACATACACACACATACACACACAGACACACACATACACACACATACAGACTTTTTCCGATCTCGACGAACTGAGTCGAATGGGATATGACACTCGGCCCTCCGGGAAGGGATTAGGTTGACGTTTTTCAGAGTGATTGCATAACCTTTCTATACGAGAAAGGCAAAAATGTGCCAAAATCCAGAAAAGTGATTCGTCGTCAAATTTTTTTCGAGTTTGCATCAAATCTCGACGTTTTATGCACCTTGAACACATTTAGCATCAAAAATAAAAATTCTATTTTCAATTTTTCCTATAGTTTATATGAGAAATTTCTGTGTGGCCGCACTCTGAAACCCGTAATTCCGGAACTTGAATTCCGATCGATCCAAAATTCAATAGCAGCCGATGGGAAGGTTGCACCTTTCATTTGAGACTAAGTTTGGGCAAACCGGTCCAGCCATCTCTGAGAAAAATGAGTGACATTATTTGACACATACGCACATACATACACACACACATACACACACAGACACACACATACAGACTTTTTCCTATCTCGACGAACTGAGTCGAATGGGATATGACACTCGGCCCTCCGGGCCGAGATTAGGTTGACGTTTTTCAGAGTGATTGCATAACCACCTTTCTATATAAGAAAGGCAAAAATGTGCCAAAATCCAAAAAGTGAATCGTCGTCAAATTTTTTTCGAGTTTGCATCAAATCTCGACGTTTCATGCACCTTGAACACATTTAGCATCAAAAATAAAAATTCTATTTTAAATTTTTCCTATAGTTTATATGAGAAATTTCTGTGTGGCCGCACTCTGAAACCCGTAGTTCCGGAACCAGAATTCCGATCGATCCAAAATTCAATAGCAGCCGATGGGAAGCTCGCACCTTTCATTTGAGACTAAGTTTGGGCAAATCGGTCCAGCCATCTCTGAGAAAAATGAGTGACATTATTTGACACATACGCACATACATACACACACACATACACACACAGACACACACATACAGACTTCTTCCGATATCGAAGAACTGAGTGGAATGGGATATGACACTCGGCCCTCCGGGCCGGGATTAAGTTGACGTTTTTCAGAGTGATTGCATAACCTTTCTATATGAGAAAGGCAAAAATGTGCCAAAATCCAAAAAAGTGAATCGTCGTCAAATTTTTTTCGAGTTTGCATCAAATCTCGACGTTTCATGCACTTTGAACACATTTAGCATCAAAAATAAAAATTCTATTTTTAATTTTTCCTATAGTTTATATGAGAAATTTCTGTGTGGCCGCACTCTGAAACCCGTAATTCCGGAACCAGAATTCCGATCGATCCAAAATTCAATAGCAGCTGATAGAAAGGCTGCACCTTTCATTTGAGACTAAGTTTGGGCAAATCGGTCCAGCCATCTCTGAGAAAAATGAGTGACATTATTTGACACATTCGCACATACATACACACACACATACACATACATACATACACACACACACATACAGACTTTTTCCGATCTCGACGAACTGAATCGAATGGGATATGACACTCGGCCCTCCGGGCCGGGATTAGGTTGACGTTTTTCAGAGTGATTGCATAACCACCTTTCTATATAAGAAAGGCAAAAATGTGCCAAAATCCAAAAAAGTGAATCGTCGTCAAATTTTTTTTCGAGTTTGCCTCAAATCTCGACGTTTCATGCACCTTGAACACATTTAGCATCAAAAATAAAAATTCTATTTTTAATTTTTCCTATAGTTTATATGAGAAATTTCTGAGTGGCCGCACTCTGAAACCCGTAATTCCGGAACCAGAATTCCGATCGATCCAAAATTCAATAGCAGCCAATGGAAAGGTTGCACCTTTCATTTGAGACTAAGTTTGGGCAAATCGGTCCAGCCATCTCTGAGAAAAATGAGTGACATTATTTGACACATACGCACATACATACACACACATACACACACACATACACACACATACACACAGACATACACACACATACATACACACTCACATCCAGACTTTTTCCGATCTCGACGAACTGAATCGAATGGGATATGACACTCGGCCCTCCGGGCCGGGATTAGGTTGACGTTTTTCAGAGTGATTGCATAACCTTTCTATATGAGAAAGGCAAAAAAGTGCCAAAATCCAAAAAAGTGAATCGTCGTCAAATTTTTTTCGAGTTTGCATCAAATCTCGACGTTTCATGCACCTTGAACACATTTAGCATCAAAAATAAAAATTCTGTTTTTAATTTTTCCTATAGTTTATGTGAGAAATTTCTGTGTGGCCGCACTCTGAAACCCGTAATTCCGGAACCAGAATTCCGATCGATCCAAAATTCAATAGCAGCCAATGGGAAGGTTGCAGCTTTCATTTGAGACTAAGTTTGGGCAAATCGGTTCAGCCATCTCTGAGAAAAATGAGTGACATTATTTGACACATACGCACATACATACACACACATACACACACATACACACATACACACACATACACACACATACACACACATACACAAACATACACACACATACACGCACACATACACACACATGCTTACACATACATACACACACACGTACAGACTTTTTCCGATCTCGACGAACTGAATCGAATGGGATATGACACTCGGCCCTCCGGGCCGGGATTAGGTTGACGTTTTTCAGAGTGATTGCATAACATTTCTATATGAGAAAGGCAAAAATGTGCCAAAATCCAAAAAAGTGAATCGTCATCAAATTTTTTTCGAGTTTGCATCAAATCTCGACGTTTCATGCACCTTGAACACATTTAGCATCAAAAATAAAAATTCTATTTTTAATTTTTCCTATAGTTTATATGAGAAATTTCTGTGTGGCCGCACTCTGAAACCCGTAATTCCGGAACCAGAAATCCGATCGATCCAAAATTCAATAGCAGCCGATGGGAAGGTTGCACCTTTCATTTGAGACTAAGTTTGGGCAAATCGGTTCAGTCATCTCTGAGAAAAATGAGTGACATTATTTGACACATACGCACATACATACACACACATACACACACATACAGACACATACACAAACATACACACACATACACGCACACATACACACACATACTTACACATACATACACCTACACACGTACAGACTTTTTCCGATCTCGACGAACTGAATCGAATGGGATATGACACTCGGCCCTCCGGGCCGGGATTAGGTTGACGTTTTTCAGAGTGATTGCATAACCTTTCTATATGAGAAAGGCAAAAAAGTGCCAAAATCCAAAAAAGTGAATCGTCGTCAAATTTTTTTCGAGTTTGCATCAAATCTCGACGTTTCATGCACCTTGAACACATTTAGCATCAAAAATAAAAATTCTGTTTTTAATTTTTCCTATATATGAGAAATTTCTGTGTGGCCGCACTCTGAAACCCGTAATTCCGGAACCAGAATTCCGATCGATCCAAAATTCAATAGCAGCCGATGGGAAGGTTGCACCTTTCATTTGAGACTAAGTTTGGGCAAATCGGTCCAGCCATCTCTGAGAAAAATGAGTGACATTATTTGACACATACGCACATACATACACACATACACACACATACACACACACACATACAGACTTTTTCCGATCTCGACGAACTGAATCGAATGGGATATGACACTCGGCCCTCCGGGCCGGGATTAGGTTGACGTTTTTCAGAGTGATTGCATAACCTTTCTATATGAGAAAGGCAAAAAAGTGCCAAAATCCAAAAAAGTGAATCGTCGTCAATTTTTTTTCGAGTTTGCATCAAATCTCGACGTTTCATGCACCTTGAACACATTTAGCATCAAAAATAAAAATTCTGTTTTTAATTTTTCCTATAGTTTATATGAGAAATTTCTGTGTGGCCGCACTCTGAAACCCGTAATTCCGGAACCAGAATTCCGATCGATCCAAAATTCAATAGCAGCCGATGGGAAGGTTGCATCTTTCATTTGAGACTAAGTTTGGGCAAATCGGTTCAGTTATCTCTGAGAAAAATGAGTGACATTATTTGACATATACGCACATACATACACACATACACACACACATACAGACACATACACAAACATACACACACATACACGCACACATACACACACATACTTACACATACACACACACACGTACAGACTTTTTCCGATCTCGACGAACTGAATCGAATGGGATATGACACTCGGTCCTCCGGGCCGGGATTAGGTTGACGTTTTTCAGAGTGATTGCATAACCTTTCTATATGAGAAAGGCAAAAAAGTGCCAAAATCCAAAAAAGTGAATCGTCGTCAAATTTTTTTCGAGTTTGCATCAAATCTCGACGTTTCATGCACCTTGAACACATTTAGCATCAAAAATAAAAATTCTGTTTTTAATTTTTCCTATAGTTTATATGAGAAATTTCTGTGTGGCCGCACTCTGAAACCCGTAATTCCGGAACCAGAAATCCGATCGATCCAAAATTCAATAGCAGCCGATGGGAAGGTTGCACCTTTCATTTGAGACTAAGTTTGGGCAAATCGGTTCAGTCATCTCTGAGAAAAATGAGTGACATTATTTGACACATACGCACATACATACACACACATACACACACATACAGACACATACACAAACATACACACACATACACGCACACATACACACACATACTTACACATACATACACACGTACAGACTTTTTCCGATCTCGACGAACTGAATCGAATGGGATATGACACTCGGCCCTCCGGGCCGGGATTAGGTTGACGTTTTTCAGAGTGATTGCATAACCTTTCTATATGAGAAATGCAAAAAAGTGCCAAAATCCAAAAAAGTGAATCGTCGTCAAATTTTTTTCGAGTTTGCATCAAATCTCGACGTTTCATGCACCTTGAACACATTTAGCATCAAAAATAAAAATTCTGTTTTTAATTTTTCCTATAGTTTATATGAGAAATTTCTGTGTGGCCGCACTCTGAAACCCGTAATTCCGGAACCAGAATTCCGATCGATCCAAAATTCAATAGCAGCCGATGGGAAGGTTGCACCTTTCATTTGAGACTAAGTTTGGGCAAATCGGTCCAGCCATCTCTGAGAAAAATGAGTGACATTATTTGACACATACGCACATACATACACACACATACACACACACACACACATACAGACTTTTTCCGATCTCGACGAACTGAATCGAATGGGATATGACACTCGGCCCTCCGGGCCGGGATTAGGTTGACGTTTTTCAGAGTGATTGCATAACCTTTCTATATGAGAAAGGCAAAAATGTGCCAAAATCCAAAAAAGTGAATCGTCGTCAAATTTTTTTCGAGTTTGCATCAAATCTCGACGTTTCATGCACCTTGAACACATTTAGCATCAAAAATAAAAATTCTGTTTTTAATTTTTCCTATAGTTTATATGAGAAATTTCTGTGTGGCCGCACTCTGAAACCCGTAATTCCGGAACCAGAAATCCGATCGATCCAAAATTCAATAGCAGCCGATGGGAAGGTTGCACCTTTCATTTGAGACTAAGTTTGGGCAAATCGGTTAAGTCATCTCTGAGAAAAATGAGTGACATTATTTGACACATACGCACATACATACACACACATACACACACATACAGACACATACACAAACATACACACACATACACGCACACATACACACACATACTTACACACATACACATACACACGTACAGACTTTTTCCGATCTCGACGAACTGAATCGAATTTGATATGACACTCGGCCCTCCGGGCCGGGATTAGGTTAACGTTTTTCAGAGTGATTGCATAACCTTTCTATATGAGAAAGGCAAAAAAGTGCCAAAATCCAAAAAAGTGAATCGTCGTCAAATTTTTTTCGAGTTTGCATCAAATCTCGACGTTTCATGCACCTTGAACACATTTAGCATCAAAAATAAAAATTCTGTTTTTAATTTTTCCTATAGTTTATATGAGAAATTTCTGTGTGGCCGCACTCTGAAACCCGTAATTCCGGAACCAGAATTCCGATCGATCCAAAATTCAATAGCAGCCGATGGGAAGGTTGCACCTTTCATTTGAGACTAAGTTTGGGCAAATCGGTCCAGCCATCTCTGAGAAAAATGAGTGACATTATTTGACACATACGCACATACATACACACACATACACACACATACACACACACATACACACACATACAGACTTTTTCCGATCTCGACGAACTGAATCGAATGGGATATGACACTCGGCCCTCCGGGCCGCTATTAGGTTGACGTTTTTCAGAGTGATTGCATAACCTTTCTATATGAGAAAGGCAAAAAAGTGCCAAAATCCAAAAAAGTGAATCGTCGTCAAATTTTTTTCGAGTTTGCATCAAATCTTGACGTTTCATGCACCTTGAACACATTTAGCATCAAAAATAAAAATTCTGTTTTTAATTTTTCCTATAGTTTATATGAGAAATTTCTGTGTGGCCGCACTCTGAAACCCGTAATTCCGGAACCAGAATTCCGATCGATCCAAAATTCAATAGCAGCCGATGGGAAGGTTGCATCTTTCATTTGAGACTAAGTTTGGGCAAATCGGTTCAGTCATCTCTGAGAAAAATGAGTGACATTATTTGACATATACGCACATACATACACACATACACACACATACAGACACATACACAAACATACACACACATACACGCACACATACACACACATACTTACACATACACACACACACGTACAGACTTTTTCCGATCTCGACGAACTGAATCGAATGGGATATGACACTCGGCCCTCCGGGCCGGGATTAGGTTGACGTTTTTCAGAGTGATTGCATAACATTTCTATATGAGAAAGGCAAAAATGTGCCAAAATCCAAAAAAGGGAATCGTCGTCAAATTTTTTTCGAGTTTGCATCAAATCTCGACGTTTCATGCACCTTGAACACATTTAGCATCAAAAATAAAAATTCTATTTTCAATTTTTCCTATAGTTTATATGAGAAATTTCTGTGTGGCCGCACTCTGAAACCCGTAATTCTGGAACCAGAATTCCGATCGATCCAAAATTCAATAACAGCCGATGGGAAGGTTGCACCTTTCATTTGAGACTAAGTTTGGGCAAATCGGTCCAGCCATCTCTGAGAAAAATGAGTGACATTATTTGACACATACGCACATACATACACACACATACACACACACATACACACATATACACACATACATATACACACATACAGACTTTTTCCGATCTCGACGAACTGAATCGAATGGGATATGACACTCGGCCCTCCGGGCCGGGATTAGGTTGACGTTTTTCAGAGTGATTGAATAACCTTTCTATATGAGAAAGGCAAAAAAGTGCCAAAATCCAAAAAAGTGAATCGTCGTCAAATTTTTTTCGAGTTTGCATCAAATCTCGACGTTTCATGCACCTTGAACACATTTAGCATCAAAAATAAAAATTCTGTTTTTAATTTTTCCTATAGTTTATATGAGAAATTTCTGTGTGGCCGCACTCTGAAACCCGTAATTCCGGAACCAGAAATCAGATCGATCCAAAATTCAATAGCAGCCGATGGGAAGGTTGCACCTTTCATTTGAGACTAAGTTTGGGCAAATCGGTTCAGTCATCTCTGAGAAAAATGAGTGACATTATTTGACACATACGCACATACATACACACACATACACACACACATACAGATACATACACAAACATACACACACATACACGCACACATACACACACATACTTACACATACATACACATACACACGTACAGACTTTTTCCGATCTCGACGAACTGAATCGAATGGGATATGACACTCGGCCCTCCGGGCCGGGATTAGGTTGACGTTTTTCAGAGTGATTGCATAACCTTTCTATATGAGAAAGGCAAAAAAGTGCCAAAATCCAAAAAAGTGAATCGTCGTCAAATTTTTTTCGAGTTTGCATCAAATCTCGACGTTTCATGCACCTTGAACACATTTAGCATCAAAAATAAAAATTCTGTTTTTAATTTTTCCTATAGTTTATATGAGAAATTTCTGTGTGGCCGCACTCTGAAACCCGTAATTCTGGAACCAGAATTCCGATCGATCCAAAATTCAATAGCAGCCGATGGGAAGGTTGCACCTTTCATTTGAGACTAAGTTTGGGCAAATCGGTCCAGCCATCTCTGAGAAAAATGAGTGACATTATTTGACACATACGCACATACATACACACACATACACACACATACACACACACACACATACATACAGACTTTTTCCGATCTCGACGAACTGAATCGAATGGGATATGACAATCGGCCCTCCGGGCCGGGATTAGGTTGACGTTTTTCAGAGTGATTGCATAACCTTTCTATATGAGAAAGGCAAAAAAGTGCCAAAATCCAAAAAAGTGAATCGTCGTCAAATTTTTTTCGAGTTTGCATCAAATCTCGACGTTTCATGCACCTTGAACACATTTAGCATCAAAAATAAAAATTCTGTTTTTAATTTTTCCTATAGTTTATATGAGAAATTTCTGTGTGGCCGCACTCTGAAACCCGTAATTCCGGAACCAGAATTCCGATCGATCCAAAATTCAATAGCAGCCGATGGGAAGGTTGCATCTTTCATTTGAGACTAAGTTTGGGCAAATCGGTCCAGTCATCTCTGAGAAAAATGAGTGACATTATTTGACACATACGCACATACATACACACATACACACACATACAGACACATACACAAACATACACACACATACACGCACACATACACACACATACTTACACATACATACACACACACACGTACAGACTTCTTCCGATCTCGACGAACTGAATCGAATGGGATATGACACTCGGCCCTCCGGGCCGGGATTAGGTTGACGTTTTTCAGAGTGATTGCATAACATTTCTATATGAGAAAGGCAAAAATGTGCCAATATCCAAAAAACTGAATCGTCGACAAATTTTTTTCGAGTTTGCATCAAATCTCGACGTTTCATGCACCTTGAACACATTTAGCATCAAAAATAAAAATTCTATTTTTAATTTTTCCTATAGTTTATAAGAGAAATTTCTGTGTGGCCGCACTCTGAAACCCGTAATTCCGGAACCAGAATTCCGATCGATCCAAAATTCAATAGCAGCCGATGGGAAGGTTGCACCTTTCATTTGAGACTAAGTTTGGGCAAATCGGTCCAGCCATCTCTGAGAAAAATGAGTGACATTATTTGACACATACGCACATACATACACACACATACACACACACATACACACACATATACACACATTCATACACACACATACAGACTTTTTCCGATCTCGACGAACTAAATCGAATGGGATATGACACTCGGCCCTCCGGGCCGGGATTAGGTTGACGTTTTTCAGAGTGATTGCATAACCTTTCTATATGAGAAAGGCAAAAAGTGCCAAAATCCAAAAAAGTGAATCGTCGTCAAATTTTTTTCGAGTTTGCATCAAATCTCGACGTTTTATGCACCTTGAACACATTTAGCATCAAAAATAAAAATTCTGTTTTTAATTTTTCCTATAGTTTATATGAGAAATTTCTGTGTGGCCGCACTCTGAAACCCGTAATTCCGGAACCAGAATTCCGATCGATCCAAAATTCAATAGCAGCCGATGGGAAGGTTGCACCTTTCATTTGAGACTAAGTTTGGGCAAATCGGTTCAGTCATCTCTGAGAAAAATGAGTGACATTATTTGACACATACGCACATACATACACACATACACACACATACAGACACATACACAAACATACACACACATACACGCACACATACACACACATACTTACACATACATACACACACACACGTACAGACTTCTTCCGATCTCGACGAACTGAATCGAATGGGATATGACACTCGGCCCTCCGGGCCGGGATTAGGTTGACGTTTTTCAGAGTGATTGCATAACATTTCTATATGAGAAAGGCAAAAATGTGCCAAAATCCAAAAAACTGAATCGTCGACAAATTTTTTTCGAGTTTGCATCAAATCTCGACGTTTCATGCACCTTGAACACATTTAGCATCAAAAATAAAAATTCTATTTTTAATTTTTCCTATAGTTTATAAGAGAAATTTCTGTGTGGCCGCACTCTGAAACCCGTAATTCCGGAACCAGAATTCCGATCGATCCAAAATTCAATAGCAGCCGATGGGAAGGTTGCACCTTTCATTTGAGACTAAGTTTGGGCAAATCGGTTCAGCCATCTCTGAGAAAAATGAGTGACATTATTTGACACATACGCACATACATACACACACATACACACACACATACACACACATATACACACATTCATACACACACATACAGACTTTTTCCGATCTCGACGAACTGAATCGAATGGGATATGACACTCGGCCCTCCGGGCCGGGATTAGGTTGACGTTTTTCAGAGTGATTGCATAACCTTTCTATATGAGAAAGGCAAAAAAGTGCCAAAATCCAAAAAAGTGAATCGTCGTCAAATTTTTTTCGAGTTTGCATCAAATCTCGACGTTTCATGCACCTTGAACACATTTAGCATCAAAAATAAAAATTCTGTTTTTAATTTTTCCTATAGTTTATATGAGAAATTTCTGTGTGGCCGCACTCTGAAACCCGTAATTCCGGAAACAGAATTCCGATCGATCCAAAATTCAATAGCAGCCGATGGGAAGGTTCCACCTTTCATTTGAGACTAAGTTTGGGCAAATCGGTCCAGCCATCTCTGAGAAAAATGAGTGACATTATTTGACACATACGCACATACATACACACACATACACACACATACACACACACATACAGACTTTTTCCGATCTCGACGAACTGAATCGAATGGGATATGACACTCGGCCCTCCGGGCCGCGATTAGGTTGACGTTTTTCAGAGTGATTGCATAACCTTTCTATATGAGAAAGGCAAAAAAGTGCCAAAATCCAAAAAAGTGAATCGTCGTCAAATTTTTTTCGAGTTTGCATCAAATCTCGACGTTTCATGCACCTTGAACACATTTAGCATCAAAAATAAAAATTCTGTTTTTAATTTTTCCATAGTTTATATGAGAAATTTCTGTGTGGCCGCACTCTGAAACCCGTAATTCTGGAACCAGAATTCCGATCGATCCAAAATTCAATAGCAGCCGATGGGAAGGTTGCACCTTTCATTTGAGACTAAGTTTGGGCAAATCGGTCCAGCCATCTCTGAGAAAAATGAGTGACATTATTTGACACATACGCACATACATACACACACATACACACACACATACAGACACATACACAAACATACACACATACACGCACACATACACACACATACTTACACATACATACACATACACACACATACACACTTTTTCCGATCTCGACGAACTGAATCGAATGGGATATGACACTCGGCCCTCCGGGCCGGGATTAGGTTGACGTTTTTCAGAGTGATTGCATAACCTTTCTATATGAGAAAGGCAAAAAAGTGCCAAAATCCAAAAAAGTGAATCGTCGTCAAATTTTTTTCGAGTTTGCATCAAATCTCGACGTTTCATGCACCTTGAACACATTTAGCATCAAAAATAAAAATTCTGTTTTTAATTTTTCCTATAGTTTATATGAGAAATTTCTGTGTGGCCGCACTCTGAAACCCGTAATTCCGGAACCAGAATTCCGATCGATCCAAAATTCAATAGCAGACGATGGGAAGGTTGCATCTTTCATTTGAGACTAAGTTTGGGCAAATCGGTTCAGTCATCTCTGAGAAAAATGAGTGACATTATTTGACACATACGCACATACATACACACATACACACACATACAGACACATACACAAACATACACACACATACACGCACACATACACACACATACTTACACATACATACACACACACACGTACAGACTTTTTCCGATCTCGACGAACTGAATCGAATGGGATATGACACTCGGCCCTCCGGGCCGGGATTAGGTTGACGTTTTTCAGAGTGATTGCATAACATTTCTATATGAGAAAGGCAAAAATGTGCCAAAATCCAAAAAACTGAATCGTCGACAAATTTTTTTCGAGTTTGCATCAAATCTCGACGTTTCATGCACCTTTTTGCCTTTCTTATATAAAGAAAGGCTTTGCAATCACTGTAAAAATCGACTTTTTAACCGAGGCCCGGAGGGCCGAATGGCATACACCATTCGATTCAGTTCGTCGAGATCGGCAAATGTCTGTGTGTGTATGTATGTGTGTGTGTGTGTGTATGTGTGTGTGTGTGTGTATGTGTGTGTCATTTAAACTCACACAATTTTCTCAGAGATGGCTGAACCGATTTTCGCAAACTTAGTTTCATCTGAAAGGTATAACGCTCCCATAAGCTGCTATTGAATTTTAGTTGATCCGACTTCCGGTTCCGGAGTTACGGGTTGAAGAGTGCGGTCACACAGCAAATTCCCATATAAACTGGTACCACCATGATGTTCAAATGATGTAAAACATATTAAAATTGATGTAACATTACTCTAGTTTGCGGGTCTGGATCACTAATGATCAATCAAAGTAGCTTTGACCACATTGGCCACCTATGACGGTTCATGACGCCCCCGGGAAGCTCGCCAAGTTCCTAAGCTAATATCACACCCATTCCCCAACGAATTCTCTACCGATTTTTACAAACTTGATTTCAAATGAAATATACAGTAATACCACTGACTGCTGCTGAATTTCATTCTGTTCTGACTCTTGCTTCCGGAGTTACAGGGGTGTTAGTAAGGATACACTGGAATTTCCCATATAAATCGGTACAATCGTAATACCTCAGAGGCTAAAAACTATTGAAATGGTCACCAAATAACTTCTAATCGCAGATCTAGATCACTGATTGCCAATCAAACATTCTTTGAATATATTGTCTACTATCGACGATTACGGAAGTCCGGAATTCCGGGCATATTCCACAATTAAAGTCAAATCGGTTCTTCGGTGATGACTGAACTGAATTTTCTCAAACCAAGTCTCAAATGGAAGGCAAAATATACAGTTGAGTATTGCGTCGCCGCCCCTCCCCCCCGTCTTGCCCTTACACCTCCCTCCTTCATCACTCCCCTCCCCTTGGACCACCCTCACGCCCGCATTTCCTTCGTCAATCCCGTATACCGAAATAAGATGAAGGATTTTTGACGCATCATCCACTCCCACTCTACTAACCCCCCATTCCCTACATGTTCAAACCCATTCCACCAACCTTTCCAAATTATAATCACATGAAGATAACATTGAACTCATGCTTATTAAGCTAATTAAATATTACTCTTTTGCCTTTCTTATATAGAAAGGTTATGCAATTGCTCCAAAAACCGACTTTCTAACCGAGGCCCGGAAGGCCGAGTCTCATATAACATTCGACTCAATTCGCCGAGATCGCAAAATATCTGTGTGTATGTATGTGTGTATGTATATGTGTATGTATATGTGTATGTATATGTGTATGTATATGTGTATGTATGTATGTATGTATGTATGTATGTATGTATGTATGTATGTATGTATGTATGTATGTATGTATGTATGTATGTATGTATGTATGTATGTATGTATGTATGTATGTATGTATGTATGTATGTATGTATGTATGTATGTATGTATGTATGTATGTATGTATGTATGTATGTATGTATGTATGTATGTATGTATGTATGTATGTATGTATGTATGTATGTATGTATGTATGTATGTATGTATGTATGTATGTATGTATGTATGTATGTATGTATGTATGTATGTATGTATGTATGTATGTATGTATGTATGTATGTATGTATGTATGTATGTATGTATGTATGTATGTATGTATGTATGTATGTATGTATATATGTATGTATGTATGTATGTATGTATGTATGTATGTATGTATGTATGTGTGTATGTGCGGATTTGTTAACAAAATGTCCACATCGGTTTCTTGGAGATGGCTGAACCGATTTTTACAAACTAAGATTCAAATGAAAGGTATAATATTCCCATAGGTTGCTATTGAATTTCATTTTCAACCGACATCTTGTTCCGGATTACGAGTTGAAGAGTATGGTTACAAAACAAAATTTGTTGATTTGTCCACATCGGTTTCTCGGAATTTTCTGAACCGATTTTGACAAACTTGATTTTAAATGAAAGGTCCATCAGCTGCTGTTGAATTTTGTGTGGATCCGAGTTCTGGTTCCTGAATTACAGGGTGATACGTACGATCACGCAGCAAATCCCGATTCTAACGAATTCTGCGATGAATTGGTGAGGTGATTTTTTTCCAAAATATAAACACAACTGTTGAATTTGTAGATCTAGGTCACCAACAGTCATTCAAAGTCTCTTTGGCCACACTGGCCACCATCGACGGATCCGGAAGCATCCAAATTAAGAATAACGGTTATATTGGTTTTTCGAAAATGGCTAGAACGATTTGATCAACTTAGTCTCAAATGAAAGGTGTTGCGTCCCCGGAAACTGATATTAAATTCCATCTCCATCCGACTTCCAGCTCCGGAGTTACGGGTTGTGGAGTGCGATCACATAGAAAACTCCGATGCAAACCGATTCCTCGATGAATGTAAAAAGGTGCTCTTATATATACTTACCAAGTGTAATAAGAATGAAAGACATTTCCATAATGTTATATTGTACGAACCAGTTATTAAATCATAGTTTGGAGAAATGAGAAAGGCACAATTGCACCTATAGGTGGATTAAAACAGGTTTTTTTTTTTATTCATTTCGTTTATTTGATAGGCACAAATGCGTTAGCTTGGCGGTGCCAAATGCTTTTGTTTTTACATTTTGGATATCTTAAAACTAGGAGGTTACAATGTTGAAATATTTTTTTTACAAAGGAAAAGAAAGTTTACAGCTATCTTAAGACTAGAAATAAGATTCAATATACAAAAGAGGGCCAAAAGATTTTTTTTATGAAAAAATTTAAAACAAGGGATTCACTTTGATATACAAGAGGGGGAGTAATAGTATTTTACGAAATATTTTACGGTTATCTTAAAACTAACAATATAGTTTAGTACACAAAAGGGGGAACAAATATTTATGAGAAATTTCACAGAAATCTTAAAACTAGGGATTCAATTCTATTTACAAGATGGAGGACAAGAGTTGCAATAAAGAGTAAAAATTATAGCTATCTTAAAACTAGGAATACAGAATACTAATTTGAATTTTTTAACTAAAACTTATGCTTGGTCAAGATATTCAAAGGGTGGCTTATTTCCGCATCAGTCAGCAGTTGTATCAAGGACAGGGGAGAGACAGGGAAAGAAGAGCAAAACTTGCAACTTTCGCTCGAACGGCGGGGGGGGGGGGGGAGGGGGATCAGCGTATCAAATTTGCGCCTCAGTATAGTAAGTCGTCGAGTACCGGATTGGCGGATGGTATTCTTCGGACCCGCGGGGAATCCTTCAAAACTCATCGGACATCGAGTCGCTCTCGCTTCAGTTTCCTTCTATGCAGGCGTAGTGGTAAGGGCGACGGCGGTTACATAGTGGCACTCTGGAGCTGATCGGTTCCACAAGGCAGGAGGAAACTCTAAAAACGAGAAATAAAAGAGAGGGGCTAAATTGGGATATTTATCGTTTTTATGAAGGTATAAATAAGGGACATATAGGGGAAATCACGAGTTGCCAGCATATCTCGGACCGGTACATTGGGTGGTCTACCTCGGGCCCGAAGGGATTCCTTTAACTGAGACCTGGCGTCACAATACCCGGCGCATACCCAGACAACGTGTTCGATGTCGTGATAGCCCTCGTCACAAGCGCACAGACTACTCTCCGCAAGCCCAATACGCCGCAAATGCGCATCCATGGTGTAGTGATTGGACATAAGTCGGGACATTACACGAATAAAATCCCGACCCACATCCATCCCCCCGAACCAAGGCTTCGTTGATACCTTTGGGATAATCGAATGTAGCCATCGTCCAAGTTCCCCGTTGCTCCACGAGGTTTGCCAACTGTTGAGCGTCCTCTGACGACAAATACTAAAAAATTCGTTGAAGCAGATTGGTCTTTCGTATATGTCACCATTTAATGCGCCCACCTTTGCTAATGAGTCGGCCTTTTCATTGCCCGGGATAGAACAATGAGAGGGGACCCAAACAAAGGTAATCTGATAAGATTTTTCAGATAACGTACACAAGGACTCCTGTATCTTCCCCAGAAAATACGGGAATTGCTTTTTAGGCTTCACCGCACGAAGAGCCTCGATAGAGCTGAGGCTGTCCGAAACGATGAAGTAGTGATCTGTGGGCAGAGTGTCGATGATCCCAAGGGTGTACTGAATTGCAGCTAACTCTGCGACGTAAACTGAAGCGGGATCATTGAGCTTGAATGAAGCGGTAATAGTATTGTTGAAGATACCGAAGCCAGTGGACCCATCGAGATTTGATCCGTCAGTGTAAAACATTTTGTCGCAGTCGACTTCTCGGAATTTATTATAAAATATATTGGGGATCACCTGCGGGCGTATATGGTCCGGGATTCCACGAATCTCTTCCTTCATGGATGTGTCGAAGAATACAGTAGAATCAGAAGTATTTAGGAAACGGACACGGTTGGGATTGTACGAAGAAGGATTGATGCTCTGTGCCATGTAGTCGAAGTACAAGGACATAAAACGGGTTTGAGAATTAAGCTCGACGAGCCTCTCGAAATTTTGAATTACCAACGGGTTCAGAATGTCGCATCGGATGAGCAATCGATATGAGAGTTCCCAAAATCGATTTTTTAGCGGAAGAACGCCCGCCAGCACTTCGAGACTCATCGTATGGGTCGAGTGCATGCAACCCAAGGCAATGCGCAAGCAACGATACTGGATTCTCTCCAGTTTGATGAAGTGTATGTTCGCAGCGGAGCGGAAACAGAAACACCCGTACTCCATCACCGACAATATCGTTGTTTGGTACAACCTGATCAGGTCTCCTGGGTGAGCACCCCACCATGTTCCAGTTATTGTTCGGAGAAAATTGATCCTTTGTTGGCATTTCTGTTTCAGATACCTAATGTGACATCCCCAGGTACCTTTAGAGTCGAACCAGACCCCGAGATATTTAAATGTGAAAACCTGGTTGATCGTTGCACCCATTAATAAAAGCTGGAGTTGTGCCGGCTCACGCTTCCTAGAAAAAACAATCAACTCAGTTTTCTCCGTGGAGAACTCAATACCCAGCTGAAGAGCCCAAGCAGACAAATTGTCCAAGGTATTTTGTAATGGTCCTTGCAAGTCGGCAGCTTTGGGCCCTGTAACAGAGACCACTTCGTCGTCTGCAAGTTGCCTTAGCGTGCATGAATTGGCAAGACAATCGTCAATGTCATTCACGTAAAAATTGGAGAGCAGAGGACTTAGACATGAGCCCTGGGGAAGACCCATGTAGCTAAATCGCGATGTTGTTAAATCGCCATGCGAAAAGTGCATGTGCTTTTCAGACAACAGGTTTAGCAAAAAGTTATTTAAAATTGGTGAAAGACCATGCTGGTGCAGCTTCTCTGACAGAATGTTGATAGAAACTGAGTCAAAAGCCCCCTTAATATCCAAGAAGACTGATGCCATCTGCTCTTTGTTAGCATAGGCCATTTGTAGAAAGCAACGCAAGGCAATCGTTCGTCCCTTTGCCTTTGCGGAAGCCAAATTGTGTATCTGACAGTAAGCCATTTGCTTCAACCCAATTGTCGAGGCGAAACAAGATCATTTTCTCGAACAACTTTCGAATACAGGACAGCATTGCAATCGGCCGATACGAGTTGTGGTCGGAGGCTGGTTTTCCTGGTTTTTGGATGGCGATGACCTTCACTTGCCTCCATTCATAAGGGACAATGTTACCCTCAAGAAACTTGTTAAATAAATTCAACAAGCGCCTTTTTGCAGTGTCAGGCAGATTCTTCAGCAAGTTGAATTTGATTCTGTCTAACCCTGGGGCGTTATTGTTGCACGATAAGAGAGCAATTGAGAACTCCACCATCGAAAACGGTGTTTCGTTCGCGGTATCGTGAGAAGACGCGGCGCGGCACGTTTTCTGTACCGGGACAGAGTCCGGACAGATCTTCTTGGCGAAAGCGAATATCCAACGGTTTGAATATTCCACGTTCTCGTTGGTACTATTATGATTACGCATACGTCGAGCCGTACCCCAAAGAGTGCTCATCGCTGTTTCTCTCGTTAACCCGTCGACGAACCGGCGCCAATAACTGCGTTTTTTGGCTTTCATTAGACTCTTCATTCGCCTTTCTAACGACGCGTACTGTTGATAGCTAGCGGGTAACCCGTCTTCCCGGAAGGCCTTATATGCAGTGGACTTTTCCGCGTACAGCTCTGAGCACTCTTTATCCCACCACAGGGTGGGAGACCGTCCATGGGTATTCGCGCAGGGTACTGGTTTAGTCTGAGCTTGATTCGCACTGTCGAGAATCAAGCCAGCCAAAAACCTGTACTCTTCCTCCGGAGGAAGTTCTTGAGTGGATTCGATTTTAACGGATATCGCGGTCGCGTAACTCTTCCAATCAATGTTCCGTGTGAGGTCATACGAGACATTGATTGTTTCCGATGGTCTTGAACCGTTAGCAATTGAAATCACGATAGGCAAATGATCGCTACCGTGGGGATCAGGGATCACCTTCCACATGCAATCTAACTGTAGCGATGTCGAGCAAAGCGATAAATCCAACGCGCTTGCGCGTGCTGG
The DNA here is from genome assembly GCF_030247195.1 of Topomyia yanbarensis. Lineage (NCBI taxonomy): Eukaryota > Metazoa > Arthropoda > Insecta > Diptera > Culicidae > Topomyia > Topomyia yanbarensis. The sequence continues at coordinate 207,120,801 of NC_080672.1, read as the reverse complement.
TGGTGTAGGAATCCGCGTCATTTCTCCCGTGTTTAAGATGGTCATGTTGAAATTATCGCAAAGATCTTGGATTAATGTTGATCTATTATCATCATGAAGACAGCCCCATACCGTACCGTGCGAGTTAAAGTCTCCCAGAACTAGCCGCGGTGCCGGTAAGGATTCCGTGATATTACAAAGCGTTCGGTGCCCTACCGAGGCTCTAGGAGGAATGTAGATGGAAGCAATGCAAAGGTCTTTACCTTTGATTAAAACTTGACAAGCGACAATTTCAATGCCTGGTGTCGAAGGGAGGTTAATTCGGTTGAAAGAATAGCACTTTTTGATCCCCAAAAGTACTCCTCCATAGGGGTTTTCTCGATCCAGACGAATTATATTAAAGTCGTGGAAGTTGAGATTTATATCGGAAGTTAACCAAGTTTCACATAATGCGAAAGCATCACATTTTAAACTATTTAGTAAAAATTTAAAGGAATCGATTTTCGGGAGGATACTTCTGCTGTTCCACTGTAGAACAGTGATCGAATCGGTGACCTCGTTCGATGACTTAGCCATCGAAGGATACGATCGCTGCAAGGAGGGGCCATTTAGTAGTCAACTGCTTCAAAAATGTTTGCACTATAGGGAGAAAACGTATCAGAAGGCTTTTAAGAGGATCAGTAACATTGAAAGCTGTGAAAATTAAGTCCACTATGTCAGAAAATTTCATTAGTCCGCTACTGGACTGAGTATCTGTTTGAAAAAAGGGGACACTTGGGGTTTTGGATGTCCCTGGAAGTGGTGGGTACTCCTTGTTAGAATTAATATTTCCAAGTCCTGGAGCAAATTGCTTCGGCTTTTGTGCATCACTTCCGTTGGATTTATTGGTTGTAGATGGCGCACTCTGAGTGGACGACACCTTGGCACCCTTACGAGGCAATGTAGGGGAGGCTGGATTTCTCCTCTTCCTGGATTCCCCTGGGTTAACCAAAGATGTTCCCTCTCGTGGGTCGTCAGATTCTTGCTCAACGTTAGCCAAACCAGCATAGGGATTTTCGGACAGGACAGATGGCGAAGCATTCTTTAGCATTTCTGCATAAGAACGCCTCGAGCGTTCCTTAAGGGAGCGCTTAATTTTATCCCCGCGCTGCTTGTACGCAGGACATGATTTAAGAGCATGTGAAGGGCCCCCGCAGCAAATACACTTTTCAGTTTCTTTGTCGCAAGAGTCATCCTCATGCTCTCCTTCGCATTTGCCGCATCGTTTCTTATTTCCACAATATGTGGCTGTGTGGCCCAACTGCTTGCAATTGCTGCAGCTCATGACCCGCGGTACAAACAGGCGAACTGGTAGGCGAACCCTGTCAAGGAGGATGTAGTTGGGAAGAGAGGACCCGGCGAATGTCACCCGAATCGAGCCTGATAGAGAGTAGGTAGTCTTACCTCCCTCGGTGTTTGCGGTATACAATTGTTTGCATTCTAAGATCTTAATCTGTTCAAGAGAGGGGTCCTTAAAGCAGCCAACCCCGTACTCCAACAGTTCTTCGCATTTCAGGCCCGGTTCGGACACTACCCCATCGATTTCACAGGCCACACAAGGCACGTATGCTTTAAATTCCCGTGTAAAGCGATCACAGCAAGCAATCGCGTTTGCCTGGCCGAGATCATTCACTAGAACACGTATCTTGTTTGCCCGAACACGTGTTATCTGAGCTACTGCCGGGTAATTAGCAGTCAGATCTCGAGAAAGTTTTAATATATTAACCGGTTTCTCTCCGGTCCGACAATATACCACCCATGGCCCAGAGGAACCTTCTGGGTACTGCTTTATACGGGGAGCAATGCGAGTATTAGGGGGATCAGGGACTTCCATGATTACATCAGATGGTATTTCGCCCTCAGCCATTTAAGCACGAGGGCAGAGCGTTATATAAACGGGAATGTGTCTTATTATTTGATTTGAGTAAAGTAGGGAAAAGGAAAGAAAGCAAACGAGGAAAAAAAATATAGCAAAACTTATCTGCAAACAACGTCGATTGTTCCGCACCAGCGAAAACAATGTACTGGATTTACTGTCGGCACCAGCAGAACGGCAGCTAACGAACGAACAAAGGATGACCTTGACTCACTAAAATTTAACACACCGAACACCACTGTGAAATATAACGATCCGTTCCGTTCAAAGGTTGGGAGACGTATCGCTTCATGCACCTTGAACACATTTAGCATCAAAAATAAAAATTCTATTTTTTATTTTTCCTATAGTTTATAGGAAAAATTAAAAATAGAATTTTTATTTTTTATTTTTCCTATAGTTTATAAGAGAAATTTCTGTGTGGCCGCACTCTGAAACCCGTAATTCCGGAACCAGAATTCCGATCGATCCAAAATTCAATAGCAGCCGATGGAAAGGTTGCACCTTTCATTTGAGACTAAGTTTGGGCCAATCGGTCCAGCCATCTCTGAGAAAAATGAGTGACATTATTTGACACATACGCACATACATACACACACATACACACACACATACACACACATACAGACTTTTTCCGATCTCAACGAACTGAATCGAATGGGATATGACACTCGGCCCTCCGGGCCGCGATTAGGTTGACGTTTTTCAGAGTGATTGCATAACCTTTCTATATGAGAAAGGCAAAAAAGTGCCAAAATCCAAAAAAGTGAATCGTCGTCAAATTTTTTTCGAGTTTGCATCAAATCTCGACGTTTCATGCACCTTGAACACATTTAGCATCAAAAATAAAAATTCTGTTTTTAATTTTTCCTATAGTTTATATGAGAAATTTCTGTGTGGCCGCACTCTGAAACCCGTAATTCCGGAACCAGAATTCCGATCGATCCAAAATTCAATAGCAGCCGATGGGAAGGTTGCACCTTTCATTTGAGACTAAGTTTGGGCAAATCGGTCCAGCCATCTCTGAGAAAAATGAGTGACATTATTTGACACATACGCACTTACATACACACACATACACACACATACACACACACATACAGACTTTTTCCGATCTCGACGAACTGAATCGAATGGGATATGACACTCTGCCCTCCGGGCCGGGATTAGGTTGACGTTTTTCAGAGTGATTGCATAACCTTTCTATATGAGAAAGGCAAAAAAGTGCCAAAATCCAAAAAAGTGAATCGTCGTCAAATTTTTTTCGAGTTTGCATCAAATCTCGACGTTTCGTGCACCTTGAACACATTTAGCATCAAAAATAAAAATTCTGTTTTTAATTTTTCCTATAGTTTATATGAGAAATTTCTGTGTGGCCGCACTCTGAAACCCGTAATTCCGGAGCCAGAATTCCGATCGATCCAAAATTCAATAGCAGCCGATGGGAAGGTTGCATCTTTCATTTGAGACTAAGTTTGGGCAAATCGGTTCAGTCATCTCTGAGAAAAATGAGTGACATTATTTGACACATACGCACATACATACACACATACACACACATACAGACACATACACAAACATACACACACATACACGCACACATACACACACATACATACACACACACACACACGTACAGACTTTTTCCGATCTCGACGAACTGAATCGAATGGGATATGACACTCGGCCCTCCGGGCCGGGATTAGGTTGACGTTTTTCAGAGTGATTGCATAACATTTCTATATGAGAAAGGCAAAAATGTGCCAAAATCCAAAAAAATGAATCGTCGACAAATTTTTTTCGAGTTTGCATCAAATCTCGACGTTTCATGCACCTTGAACACATTTAGCATCAAAAATAAAAATTCTATTTTTAATTTTTCCTATAGTTTATAAGAGAAATTTCTGTGTGGCCGCACTCTGAAACCCGTAATTCCGGAACCAGAATTCCGATCGATCCAAAATTCAATAGCAGCCGATGGGAAGGTTGCACCTTTCATTTGAGACTAAGTTTGGGCAAATCGGTCCAGCCATCTCTGAGAAAAATGAGTGACATTATTTGACACATACGCACATACATACACACACATACACACACATACACACACATACACACACACATATACACACATTCTTACACACACATGCAGACTTTTTCCGATCTCGACGAACTGAATCGAATGGGATATGACACTCGGCCCTCCGGGCCGGGATTAGGTTGACGTTTTTCAGAGTGATTGCATAACCTTTCTATATGAGAAAGGCAAAAAAGTGCCAAAATCCAAAAAAGTGAATCGTCGTCAAATTTTTTCGAGTTTGCATCAAATCTCGACGTTTCATGCACCTTGAACACATTTAGCATCAAAAATAAAAATTCTGTTTTTATTTTTTCCTATAGTTTATATGAGAAATTTCTGTGTGGCCGCACTCTGAAACCCGTAATTCCGGAACCAGAATTCCGATCGATCCAAAATTCAATAGCAGCCGATGGGAAGGTTGCACCTTTCATTTGAGACTAAGTTTGGGCAAATCGGTCCAGCCATCTCTGAGAAAAATGAGTGACATTATTTGACACATACGCACATACATACACACACATACACACACATACACACACATACACACACACACACACACATACATCGGTTCGACGTCGAAAGAAGAGCAATGCTTGACGTCTGTGGCTGGGACACAACCCCGGATACCCTTATCCAGCGGATGTGTCAAACGGTGGAGAAGTGGAACGCAGTCTCGGCTGCTACCATCCAGATTGCCAGTAGGCTACAGGTAATCTGGCGAACCGAGCAACAGACGGCGGGCACGGCTAACTAGTGATTGGTTAGCTGGAGCGAAAAAGGCCAAGCGCAAAATAAGAGAGTGAATGGTCTGTTCATGCCGAGGTTGGTTGGCGCAGCGAATGGCAACCGCGTAAGGGGTAAACCCAGCCACCCCGAAGCAAGACAGAAGAGTGAGTGTATAGGCGTATAAGTGGACTGCCTCATGCCAAGACGGGAGGGTCGTAGCGTAGTATGTTGGAACTAAGCTATCGATGCCTCATGGCGTGGCAGAGGAGTGAAAGGGTGAGCATCCAAGTCAGTCTCACACTGCATGTTAAGGGTGAGCATAAAAGTCAGCCTCACAGGTTGGTAGCAAGCAAGGAATGAAAAAGGTGAGCACAAAAGTCAGCCTCGCATTGTATGTCAGAAGTGGGGCCTAAGAAAAATGTCCCACATGGGATGCCAGAGGGAGTGACAAAGGTACAACAGAGTGGCACGATTGAGAGTGAATCAGGTGATAGGGTGAGCACCCAAGTCAGCCTCACATGTATGGGTAGGGCGAGCACAAAAGTAAGCCTAGCAAGGAATGAGTAAGGTGAGCACACAAGTCAGCCTCGCATGGAACGTAAAAGGTGAGCACAAAAGTCAGCCTCATGTGGGAGTGTTTGAGAGTGAATCAAAGTGTGATTTAGAGAGCACCCAAGTAAGCCTCATACAGGATGTATGATCGCGTGAGTGAGAGTGAATGAGTACATTCAGTACAGCCATCCCCCCAGAAGTAATACCGAGAGGTAGTTCCTGGGAGGAATGATGGCGGAGCCCAATGGAGTTTAGTCGGTATTAATGGCTGGTCACCATTCGAGTCCGACACGCCCCCAGTGCACCCCGTGTGGTAGATTGGACCCTACCGTTAGCACGTGTACTGGGCTAGGACATAAAGGTCTTCTCCATTGTAAAAAAAAAAAAAAAAAAAACACACACATACAGACTTTTTCCGATCTCGACGAACTGAATCGAATGGGATATGACACTCGGCCCTCCGGGCCGGGATTAGGTTGACGTTTTTCAGAGTGATTGCATAACCTTTCTATATGAGAAAGGCAAAAAAGTGCCAAAATCCAAAAAAGTGAATCGTCGTCAAATTTTTTCGAGTTTGCATCAAATCTCGACGTTTCATGCACCTTGAACACATTTAGCATCAAAAATAAAAATTCTGTTTTTATTTTTTCCTATAGTTTATATGAGAAATTTCTGTGTGGCCGCACTCTGAAACCCGTAATTCCGGAACCCGAATTCCGATCGATCCAAAATTCAATAGCAGCCGATGGGAAGGTTGCACCTTTCATTTGAGACTAAGTTTGGGCAAATCGGTCCAGCCATCTCTGAGAAAAATGAGTGACATTATTTGACACATACGCACATACATACACACACATACACACACATACACACACACACATACAGACTTTTTCCGATCTCGACGAACTGAATCGAATGGGATATGACACTCGGCCCTCCGGGCCGGGATTAGGTTGACGTTTTTCAGAGTGATTGCATAACCTTTCTATATGAGAAAGGCAAAAAAGTGCCAAAATCCAAAAAAGTGAATCGTCGTCAAATTTTTTTCGAGTTTGCATCAAATCTCGACGTTTCATGCACCTTGAACACATTTAGCATCAAAAATAAAAATTCTGTTTTTAATTTTTCCTATAGTTTATATGAGAAATTTCTGTGTGGCCGCACTCTGAAACCCGTAATTCCGGAACCAGAATTCCGATCGATCCAAAATTCAATAGCAGCCGATGGGAAGGTTGCATCTTTCATTTGAGACTAAGTTTGGGCAAATCGGTTCAGTCATCTCTGAGAAAAATGAGTGACATTATTTGACACATACGCACATACATACACACATACACACACATACAGACACATACACAAACATACACACACATACACGCACACATACACACACATACTTACACATACATACACACACACGTACAGACTTTTTCCGATCTCGACGAACTGAATCGAATGGGATATGACACTCGGCCCTCCGGGCCGGAATAGGTTGACGTTTTTCAGAGTGATTGCATAACATTTCTATATGAGAAAGGCAAAAATGTGCCAAAATCCAAAAAAGTGAATCGTCGTCAAATTTTTTTCGAGTTTGCATCATATCTCGACGTTTCATGCACCTTGAAAACATTTAGCATCAAAAAGAAAAATTCTATTTTTAATTTTTCCTATAGTTTATAAGAGAAATTTCTGTGTGGCCGCACTCTGAAACCCGTAATTCCGGAACCAGAATTCCGATCGATCCAAAATCCAACAGCAGCCAATGGAAAGGTTGCACCTTTCATTTGAGACTAAGTTTGGGCAAATCGGTCCAGCCATCTCTGAGAAAAATGAGTGACATTATTTGACACATACGCACATACATACACACACATACACACACATACACACACATACACACACATACAGACATTTTCCGATCTCGACGAACTGAATCGAATGGGATATGACACACGGCCCTCCGGGCCGGGATTAGATTGACGTTTTTCAGAATGATTGCATAACCTTTCTATATGAGAAAGGCAAAAATGTGCCGAAATCCAAAAAAGTGAATCGTCGTCAAATTTTTTTCGAGTTTGCATCAAATCTCGACGTTTCATGCACCTTGAACACATTTAGCATCAAAAATAAAAATTCTATTTTCAATTTTTCCTATAGTTTATATGAGAAATTTCTGTGTGGCCGCACTCTGAAACCCGTAATTCCGGAACCAGAATTCCGATCGATCCAAAATTCAATAGCAGCCGATGGGAAGGTTGCACCTTTCATTTGAGACTAAGTTTGGGCAAATCGGTCCAGCCATCTCTGAGAAAAATGAGTGACATTATTTGACACATACGCACATACATGCACACACACATACACACACATACACACACATACAGACTTTTTCCGATCTCGACGAACTGAGTCGAATGGGATATGACACACGGCCCTCCGGGTCGGGATTAGGTTGACGTTTTTCAGAGTGATTGCATAACCTTTCTATACGAGAAAGGCAAAAAATGAGCCAAAATCCAAAAAAGTGAATCGTCGTCAAATTTTTTTCGAGTTTGCATCAAATATCGACGTTTCATGCACCTTGAACACATTTAGCATCAAAAATAAAAATTCTGTTTTTAATTTTTCCTATAGTTTATATGAGAAATTTCTGTGTGGCCGCACTCTGAAACCCGTAATTCCGGAACCAGAATTCCGATCGATCCAAAATTCAATAGCAGCCGATGGGAAGGTTGCACCTTTCATTTGAGACTAAGTTTGGGCAAATCGGTCCAGCCATCTCTGAGAAAAATGAGTGACATTTGACACATACGCACATACATAGACACACACACATACACACACATACATAACTCCGCTAGCGAATGACGGATCTCAATAGTGGCATGTCTGTAATAATATACGTACATGGAACTGTTGAGAACCATAGCTACAGGTCCAAAGCCCTGGTAAAGGAGGATGGTTGTGATGATCCGGACCGAGATCACCACGTAAAGCAAGGTAGGGCATAACCCCAATTCCAAGGCGTGAAGCGACCCGTGCCGAGTGATGAGTGATCGAGGGGGTGAAAAAGATGCTCGATCGTTAACGGAGCCTGTGGGGTACCTGGGCAACCCCCACAGTAAGCGTCCCTTACCACGCTAATGCGGAGCTCTGGCGTGGCGGACATTTATTTCTCGCGCGACTCGTGGGATTTTACATGGAGTTATTAAAAAATAAAAACAAACAGACGGAGGTGCCAAACCCCTTTGCTAGAAGTGGTTTGGCGAGGTCTCCCCCCCGTGGGGAGAGTAGTGGAGCGATGAGTGCTGCATCTGAAAGCACCAGTGACTCCCCAGCAGCGGTAGGAAATAGCCCTACCAGTGCACCGGAGGGGCCACTATCTGCGATGCGCAAAGTAGCGAAGCAACTCGATGCAATAATCGAGTTCGCTAGCGCAAAGCAGAATATAGCCAAGGAGTTGAAGTTGAGCCTCCTGGAGCTCCGGAAAGCTGTTCGTGTCGCAAGACAGGAACAGCAGGCCTATGCTAAGAGGGTGGAATATCGGGAGAGGCCCGACAGAGAAACCCAGACAGTGGCCTCCAATAGGGAGGAAAGAGAGAAGGTCGATAGAGGTTCACAGACAGTGGCCTTTACCTTCTACGGAGCAGCCACGTCGATCGGAGCGGCGACCGAGTTCCTCTCGAAGGGAAAAGGCAAGGGCAATCGCAAGACGGCATCGAACGCGAAGCGCCCTAGGAAGTCGCCAGGCGAGGGTGCCAAAACCGACACCACTCGGCGTGCAACCGTTAAGGTCAAACGCCGTTTAGGCGAGGTAAGCGAGGGCGAGAGTGACCTCGCTGTGGAGAGCGATGGTACCAGCAACCCGGCACGACCGGGGCAGGGGGGCTCAAACCCCTGGACGCTGGTCACCAAGAAAAAGCCGGCACCGAAACTGGAGGTACCGCGGCCTGCGAAGAAGGCCAAGGACAGAGGCGAAGCCTTGTGGTTAAAAACCGACAAGGACAAATACGCCGATGTCCTAAAATCGATGAAGGCGGCCGAAAGCCTCTCGGCCCTTGGGTAGGATGTGCGTAGCGTAAGACGCACCAACACGGGAGAGATGCTTCTGGTGCTGAAGCGAGGCGCACAATCAAGTGCAGTATACAAGGCCTTGGCCCAAGAGGTCCTTGGTGAGGGCGCCCAAATCAGGTCGCTAGGTGCGGAAACGACTCTCCAGTGCAAGCACGTGAACGAGTTCACGACCGCAGAAGATGTCGTCGCAGCCGTTAAGGAGCACTGCGACGTCACAATCGAGCGGGCCTCTGTGCGATTGAGAGATGGACCCTCTGGCACCCGAGTAGCCTACCTCAGGCTACTGAAGGCGGATGCCAAAAAGGTAACCGAGAAAGGGAAGCTGAAGATCGGCTGGTCGCTATGCCCTATTAGTATACCCCAGCCGCCTTCAGTGGATAGGTGCCCTGAGTCCGGCCACAAAGCATACGAATGCAAAGGCATAGATAGGAGTAAATTATGTCGTCGCTGCGGCGAGGAGGGACATAAAGAGCGGGGGTGCACTAAGGCACACAAGTGCCTTATCTGCACCGCTAAGAAGCAAGCCCATAAACATGCTGTGGGCGGACCTTCGTGTCCCTTCGGTGAGTTAAATAAGAAGAAGCCGTGAACGTCACACAGCTAAATCTTAACCATTGTGCAGCAGCCCAACAGCTGCTGTGGCAGTCGGTCTCAGAGTCGAGGACAGATGTCGCCCTCTTATCAGACCCGTACAGCATCCCTGCCGGCAACGGCAATTGGGTGTCGGACGGGTCTGGAATGGTGGCAATCTGTACAACGGGACGGCAAGATCAATGGTGTGTTCTATTGCAGCTGCTACGCCCCACCAAGGTGGCCAATAGAACAGTTCTACCAGATGATCGACAGGCTCTCGTCGGACCTAGTGGGCCGGAAACCGGTAGTAATAGCGGGAGACTTTAACGCTTGGGCAGTGGAGTGGGGCAGCCGCTGTACAAATAGCAGGGGTCAAGCGCTAATGGAAGCGCTTGCGAAACTCGATACTGTGTTAGCTAATAATGGCTCCGCTAGTACATTCCGTAGAAACGGAGCGGAGGCGTGGATTGATGTGACCTTTGCCAGCCCGAGTCTGGCTCCAGGCATGGAATGGAGGGTAGACGAAGGCTACACCCATAGCGATCACTTAGCAATCCGCTTTAAGATCAACTATGGTGTGCAGCATCCGAGGGCGGGAGATCCCTGTCAGGTACGCGGGTGGAAGTCCAATCACTTCGACAGCGAAGCTTTCACCGCGGCCCTGGGACTGGAAGCCAACACCGACAGTCTAAGCGGGGATGCGCTGGTAGCTGTTCTATCACGCGCGTGCGACGCCACTATGCCGAGAAAAACACTGCCACGAAACGGTAGATGCCCGGTATACTGGTGGAGTGCCGAGATTGCAGCTCTACGGTCAGCCTGCCTCAGAGCTAGACGTAGGATGCAAAGAGCTCGCACCGAGGATGCAAGAGAGAACCGCCGTGAAGTGTTTCGAGCTGCGAAATTGGCCCTTAACAAGGCTATTAAAAGCAGCAAGAGAGCGTGTTTCGACAACCTGTGTGAGAGTGCCAACGCGAATCCGTGGGGTGACGCCTACAGGATTGTGATGGCCAAGACCAAAGGGGGCTCCTCACCCCCAGAACGGTCTCCGGACCGGTTGGCAACGATTATCGAAGTACTCTTTCCGTCTCGAGCCACAAGCCCCTGGCCACCTGCACTACGAGACAGTGCGGGCACGGTCGAAATGGTGGCTCCAGTGACGAATGAAGAACTACTCGCAGTGGCTAAATCCCTAGCAATAAACAAAGCTCCAGGGCCGGATGGAGTTCCAAACAACGCTCTCAAGGCAGCGATCATAGCGAACCCGAACATGTTCAGGCTAGCTATGCAGAGATGCCTTGACGAGTGCCGTTTCCCCGATAGATGGAAAAGGCAGAAACTGGTGCTGTTGCCGAAGCCCGGGAAGCCGCCAGGCGACCCATCGGCGTACAGACCAATCTGTCTGATAGACACGACTGGCAAACTGCTTGAGAGGATCATCCTCAACAGGCTCACCCCGTACGCTGAAGGTACGGACGGTCTGTCAAGCAACCAGTTTGGCTTTCGGAAGGGTAAGTCCACAGTGGACGCTCTCAACTCAGTGATAAATACTGCCGAGATAGCGATCCAACGAAAAAGGCGAGGTATTCGATACTGTGCGTTAGTGACACTTGACGTGAAGAACGCATTCAACAGCGCAAGCTGGGATGCCATCGCGCTCTCGTTACACCGGCTTAGCCTACCGGTGGGTCTGTACCGAATCCTGGAAAGTTACTTCCAAAACCGCGTACTGCTATGCGAGACCGATGCCGGTCAGAAAAGGGTTCCGATTACCGCCGGAGTCCCGCAGGGCTCGATCCTAGGCCCGGTGCTACGGAACCTCATGTATGACGGGGTTCTGAGACTGAAGTTTCCTCCTGGGGTCAAGATCGTCGGCTTTGCCGACGACGTAACCTTGGAGGTCTACGGGGAGTCAATTCCTGAGGTAGAACTAACCGCAGAACACGCGATTAGCACGGTGGAGGAATGGATGAGAGCGAGAGGCCTGGAGCTCGCTCATCATAAGACGGAGGTAGTTATCGTCAACAACCGCAAGTCGGCACAACATGCAGTTATCCATGTGGGAGAAGTCGCGATCACTTCACAGCGAAGTCTTAAGTCACTCGGAGTCATTATAGACGACAAACTGACCTTCGGCAGCCATGTCGACTATACGTGCAAGAGAGCGTCGACTGCTGTTGCGGCTCTATCGTGAATGATATCCAACAGCTCAAAGGTGTGCGCCAGTAGACGTAGGTTACTGGCAGGCGTTGCCGTATCTATCCTCAGGTACGGCGGCCCGTCATGGTCAAGAGCACTGAGGGTAACCAGTTACCTACAGAAACTGGAGAGCACCTACCGCGTGATGTGCCTCAGAGTGATATCTGCCTACCGCACGGTATCACACGATGCATCCTGCGTGATAGCGAGCATGATGCCAGTCGGGCTGGTCATTCGGGAAGATGAGGAGTGCTTTGAGCTACGTGGAAATAGGGGAGCCCGCGAGCGCACCAGGGTGACCTCGGTCGCCAGATGGCAGCGTGAGTGGGACAACTCCTCGAAAGGTAGGTGGACCCACCGGCTGATACCTAGCATATCGAGCTGGGTGGGAAGACCCCATGGGGAAGTTCACTTCCACCTGACACAATTCCTGTCAGGCCATGGCTGTTTCCGTCAGTACCTCCACAGGTTTGGGCACGCGGAGGTCCCAGTCTGCCCGGACTGCCCAGGTGTAGATGAAACTGCCGAACACATACTGTTCGTATGTCATCGGTTCGACGTCGAAAGAAGAGCAATGCTTGACGTCTGTGGCTGGGACACAACCCCTGATACCCTTATTCAGCGGATGTGTCAATCGGTGGAGAAGTGGAACGCAGTCTCGGCTGCTACCATCCAGATTGCCAGTATGCTACAGGTAATCTGACAAACCGAGCAACAGACGACGGGCACGGCTAACTAGTGATTGGTTAGCTGGAGCGAAAAAGGCCAAGCGCAAAAAAAAGAGAGCGAATGGTCTATTCAACCGCGTAAGGGGTAAACCCAGCCACCCCGAAGCAAGACAGAAGAGTGAGTATATAGGCGTATAAGTGGACTGCCTCATGCCAAGACGGGAGGGTCGTAGCGTAGTATGTTGGAACTAAGCTATCGATGCCTCATGGCGTGGCAGAGGAGTGAAAGGGTGAGCATCCAAGTCAGTCTCACACTGCATGTTAAGGGTGAGCATAAAAGTCAGCCTCACAGGTTGGTAGAGGCTAGCACAAAAGTCAGCCTAGCAAGGAATGAAAAAGGTGAGCACACAAGTCAGCCTCGCATGGTATGTCAGAAGTGGGGCCTAAGAAAAATGTCCCACATGGGATGCCAGAGGGAGTGACAAAGGTACAATAGAGTGGCACGATTGAGAGTGAATCAGGTGATAGGGTGAGCACCCAAGTCAGCCTCACATGTATGGGTAGGGCGAGCACAAAAGTAAGCCTAGCAAGGAATGAGTAAGGTGAGCACACAAGTCAGCCTCGCATGGAACGTAAAAGGTGAGCACAAAAGTCAGCCTCATGCGGGAGTGTTTGAGAGTGAATCAAAGTGCGATTGAGAGAGCACCCAAGTAAGCCTCATACAGGATGTATGAACGCGTGAGTGAGAGTGAATGAGTACATTTAGTACAGCCGTCCCCCCAGAAGTAATACCGAGAGGTAGTTCCTGGGAGGAATGATGGCGGAGCCCAATGGAGTTTAGTCGGTATTAATGGTTGGTCACCATTTGAGTACGACACGCCCCCAGTGCACCTCGTGCGGTAGATTGGAACCTACCAATAGCACATGTACTGGGCTAGGACATACATTCTCAATTGTAAAAAAAAAAATACACACACATACAGACTTTTTCCGATCTCGACGAACTGAATCGAATGGGATATGACACTCGGCCCTCCGGGCCGGGATTAGGTTGACGTTTTTCAGAGTGATTGCATAACCTTTCTATATAAGAAAGGCAAAAATGTGCCAAAATCCAAAAAAGTGAATCGTCGTCAAATTTTTTTCGAGTTTGCATCAAATCTCGACGTTTCATGCACCTTGAACACATTTAGCATCAAAAATAAAAATTCTATTTTTAATTTTTCCTATAGTTTATATGAGAAATTTCTGTGTGGCCGCACTCTGAAACCCGTAATTCCGGAACCAGAATTCTGATCGACCCAAAATTCAATAGCAGCCGATGGGAAGGTTGCACCTTTCATTTGAGATTAAGTTTAGGCAAATCGGTCCAGCCATCTCTGAGAAAAATGAGTGACATTATTTGACACATACACACATACATACACACACACATACACACACAGACACACACATGCACAAACACATACACACACATACAGACTTTTTACGATCTCGACGAACTGAGTCGAATGGGATATGACACTCGGCCCTCCGGGAAGGGATTATGTTGACGTTTTTCAGAGTGATTGCATAACCTTTCTATATGAGAAAGGCAAAAATGTGCCAAAATCCAAAAAAGTGAATCGTCGTCAATTTTTTTTCGAGTTTGCATCAAATCTCGACGTTTCATGCACCTTGAACACATTTAGCATCAAAAATAAAAATTCTATTTTTAATTTTTCCTATAGTTTATATGAGAAATTTCTGTGTGGCCGCACTCTGAAACCCGTAATTCCGGAACCAGAATTCCGATCGATCCAAAATTCAATAGCAGCCGATGGGCAGGTTGCACCTTTCATTTGAGACTAAGTTTGGGCAAATCGGTCCAGCCATCTCTGAGAAAAATGAGTGACATTATTTGACACATACGCACATACATACACACACATACACAAACATACACACACATACACACACATACACACACATACATACACACACATACACACACACATACAGACTTTTTCTGATCTCGACGAACTGAATCGAATGGGATATGACACTCGGCCCTCCGGGCCGGGATTAGGTTGACGTTTTTCAGAGTGATTGCATAACCTTTCTATATGAGAAAGGCAAAAAAGTACCAAAATCCAAAAAAGTGAATCGTCGTCAAATTTTTTTCGAGTTTGCATCAAATCTCGACGTTTCATGCACCTTGAACACATTTAGCATCAAAAATAAAAATTCTATTTTTAATTTTTCCTATAGTTTATATGAGAAATTTCTGTGTGGCCGCACTCTGAAACCCGTAATTCCGGAACCAGAATTCCGATCGATCCAAAATTCAATGGCAGCCGATGGGAAGGTTGCACCTTTCATTTGAGAATAAGTTTGGGCAAATCAGTCCAGCCATCTCTGAGAAAAATGAGTGACATTATTTGACACATACGCACATACATACACAGATACACACAGACACTCACACATACAGACTTTTTCCGATCTCGACGAACTGAATCGAAAAAGATATGACACTCGGCCTTCCGGGCCGGGATTAGGTTGACGTTTTTCAGAGTGATTGCATAACCTTTCTATATGAGAAAGGCAAAAATGTGCCAAAATCCAAAAAAGTGAATCGTCGTCAAATTTTTTTCGAGTTTGCATCAAATCTCGACGTTTCATGCACCTTGAACACATTTAGCATCAAAAATAAAAATTCTATTTTTAATTTTTCCTATAGTTTATATGAGAAATTTCTGTGTGGCCGCACTCTGAAACCCGTTATTCCGGAACCAGAATTCCGATCGATCCAAAATTCAATAGCAGCCGATGGGAAGGTTGCGCCTTTCATTTGAGACTAAGTTTGGGTAAATCGGCCCAGCCATCTCTGAGAAAAATGAGTGACATTACTTGACACATACGCACATACATACACACACATACATACACACATACAGACTTTTTCCGATCTCGACGAACTGAGTCGAATGGGATATGACACTCGGCCCTCCGGGCCGGGATTGGGTTGACGTTTTTCAGAGTGATTGCATAACCTTTCTATATGAGCAAGGGAAAAATGTGCCAAAATCCAAAAAAGTGAATCGTCGTCAAATTTTTTTCGAGTTTGCATCAAATCTCGACGCTTTATGCACCTTCGATGGGAAGGTTGCACCTTTCATTTGAGACTAAGTTTGGGCAAATCGGTCTAGCCATCTCTGAGAAAAATGAGTGACATTATTTGACACATACGCACATACATACACACACATACACACACATACATACACATACACACACACATACAGACTTTTTCCGATCTCGACGAACTGAATCGAATGGGATATGACACTCGGCCCTCCGGGCCGGGATTAGGTTGACTTTTTTCAGAGTGATTGCATAACCTTTCTATATGAGAAAGGCAAAAATGTGCCAAAATCCAAAAAAGTGAATCGTCGTCAATTTTTTTTCGAGTTTGCATCAAATCTCGACGTTTCATGCACCTTGAACACATTTAGCATCAAAAATAAAAATTCTATTTTTAATTTTTCCTATAGTTTATATGAGAAATTTCTGTGCGGCCGCACTCTGAAACCCGCAATTCCGGAACCAGAATTCCGATCGATCCAAAATTCAATAGCAGCCAATGGGAAGGTTGCACCTTTCATTTGAGACTAAGTTTGGGCAAATCGGTCCAGCCATCTCTGAGAAAAATGAGTGACATTATTTGACACATACGCACATACATACACACACATATACAGACTTTTTCCGATCTCGACGAACTGAATCGAATGGGATATGACACTCGGCCCTCCGGGCCGGGATTAGGTTGACGTTTTTCAGAGTGATTGCATAACCTTTCTATATGAGAAAGGCAAAAATGTGCCAAAATCCAAAAAAGTGAATCGTCGTCAAATTTTCATGCGTCGACGTTTCATGCACCTTGAACACATTTAGCATCAAAAATAAAAATTCTATTTTCAATTTTTCCTATAGTTTATATGAGAAATTTCTGTGTGAACTGAACTCTGAAACCCGTAATTCCGGAACCAGAATTCCGATCGATCCAAAATTCAATAGCAGCCAATGGGAAGGTTACACCTTTCATTTAAGACTAAGTTTGGGCGAATCGGTCCAGCCATCTCTGAGAAAAATGAGTGACATTATTTGACACATACGCACATACATACATACACATACACACACATACACACATACATACACACACACATACAGACTTTTTCCGATCTCGACGAACTGAATCGAATGGGATATGACACTCGGCCCTCCGGGCCGGGATTAGGTTGACGTTTTTCAGAGTGATTGCATAACCTTTCTATATGAGAAAGGCAAAAATGTGCCGAAATCCAAAAAAGTGAATCGTCGTCAAATTTTTTTCGAGTTTGCATCAAATCTCGACGTTTCATGCACCTTGAACACATTTAGCATCAAAAATAAAAATTCTATTTTCAATTTTTCCTATAGTTTATATGAGAAATTTCTGTGTGGCCGCACTCTGAAACCCGTAATTCCGGAACCAGAATTCCGATCGATCCAAAATTCAATAGCAGCCGATGGGAAGGTTGCACCTTTCATTTGAGACTAAGTTTGGGCAAATCGGTCCAGCCATCTCTGAGAAAAATGAGTGACATTATTTGACACATACGCACATACATACACACACACATACACACACAGACACACACATACAGACTTTTTCCGATCTCGACGAACTGAGTCGAATGGGATATGACACTCGGCCCTCCGGGCCGGGATTAGGTTGACGTTTTTCAAAGTGATTGCATAACCTTTCTATATGAGAAAGGCAAAAATGTGCCAAAATCCAAAAAAGTGAATCGTCGTCAAATTTTTTTCGAGTTTGCATCAAATATCGACGTTTTATGCACCTTGCACACATTTAGCATCAAAAATAAAAATTCTATTTTTAATTTTTCCTATAGTTTATATGAGAAATTTCTGTGTGGCCGCACTCTGAAACCCGTAATTCCGGAACCAGAATTCCGATCGATCCAAAATTCAATAGCAGCCGATGGGTTGCACCTATCATTTGAGACTAAGTTTGGGCAAATCGGTCCAGCCATCTCTGAGAAAAATGAGTGACATTATTTGACACATACGCACATACATACACACACATACACACACACACACACACACATACATACACACATACACACACATACCTACACATACACACACACATACAGACTTTTTCCGATCTCGACGAACTGAGTCGAATGGGATATGACACTCGGCCCTCCGGGACGGGATTAGGTTGACGTTTTTCAGAGTGATTGCATAACCTTTCTATATGAGAAAGGCAAAAATGTGCCAAAATCCAAAAAAGTGAATCGTCGTCAATTTTTTTTCGAGTTTGCATCAAATCTCGACGTTTCATATACCTTGAACACATTTAGCATCAAAAATAAAAATTCTATTTTTAATTTTTCCTATAGTTTATATGAGAAATTTCTATGTGGCCGCATTCTGAAACCCGTAATTCCGGAACCAGAATTCCGATCGATCCAAAATTCAATAGCAGCCAATGGGAAGGTTGCACCTTTCATTTGAGACTAAGTTTGGGCAAATCGGTCCAGCCATCTCTGAGAAAAATGAGTGACATTATTTGACACATACGCACATACATACACACACACATACAGACTTTTTCCGATCTCTACGAACTGAATCGAATGGGATATGACACTCGGCCTTCCGGGCCGGGATTAGGTTGACGTTTTTCAGAATGATTGCATAACCTTTCTATATGAGAAAGGCAAAAATGTGCCGAAATCCAAAAAAGTGAATCGTCGTCAAATTTTTTTCGAGTTTGCATCAAATCTCGACGTTTCATGCACCTTGAACACATTTAGCATCAAAAATAAAAATTCTATTTTCAATTTTTCCTATAGTTTATATGAGAAATTTCTGTGTGGCCGCACTCTGAAACCCGTAATTCCGTAACCAGAATTCCGATCGATCCAAAATTCAATAGCAGCCGATGGGAAGGTTGCACCTTTCATTTGAGACTAAGTTTGGGCAAATCGATCCAGCCATCTCTGAGAAAAATGAGTGACATTATTTGACACATACGCACATACATACACACACATACACACACACACACATACATACACACATACACACACATACCTACACATACACACACACATACAGACTTTTTCCGATCTCGACGAACTGAGTCGAATGGGATATGACACTCGGCCCTCCGGGACGGGATTAGGTTGACGTTTTTCAGAGTGATTGCATAACCTTTCTATATGAGAAAGGCAAAAATGTGCCAAAATCCAAAAAAGTGAATCGTCGTCAATTTTTTTTGGAGTTTGCATCAAATCTCGACGTTTCATATACCTTGAACACATTTAGCATCAAAAATAAAAATTCTATTTTTAATTTTTCCTATAGTTTATATGAGAAATTTCTGTGTGGCCGCACTCTGAAACCCGTAATTCCGGAACCAGAATTCCGATCGATCCAAAATTCAATAGCAGCCAATGGGAAGGTTGCATCTTTCATTTGAGACTAAGTTTGGGCAAATCGGTCCAGCCATCTCTGAGAAAAATGAGTGACATTATTTGACACATACGCACATACATACACACACACATACAGACTTTTTCCGATCTCAACGATCTGAATCGAATGGGATATGACACTCGGCCCTCCGGGCCGGGATTAGGTTGACGTTTTTTCAGAGTGATTGCATAACCTTTCTATATGAGAAAGGCAAAAATGTGCCGAAATCCAAAAAAATCGTCGACAAATTTTTTTCGAGTTTGCATCAAATCTCGACGTTTCATGCACCTTGAACACATTTAGCATCAAAAATAAAAATTCTATTTTCAATTTTTCCTATAGTTTATATGAGAAATTTATGTGTGGCCGCACTCTGAAACCCGTAATTCCGGAACCAGAATTCCGATCGATCCAAAATTCAATAGCAGCCGATGGGAAGGTTGCACCTTTCATTTGAGACTAAGTTTGGGCAAATCGGCCCAGCCATCTCTGAGAAAAATGAGTGACATTACTTGACACATACGCACATACATACACACACATACATACACACATACAGACTTTTTCCGATCTCGACGAACTGAGTCGAATGGGATATGACACTCGGCCCTCCGGGCCGGGATTGGGTTGACGTTTTTCAGAGTGATTGCATAACCTTTCTATATGAGAAAGGCAAAAATGTGCCAAAATCCAAAAAAGTGAATCGTCGTCAAATTTTTTTCGAGTTTGCATCAAATCTCGACGTTTAATGCACCTTGAACACATTTAGCATCAAAAAGAAAAATTCTATTTTTAATTTTTCCTATAGTTTATATGAGAAATTTCTGTGTGGCCGCACTCTGAAACCCGTAATTCTGGAACCAGAATTCCGATCGATCCAAAATTCAATAGCAGCCGATGGGAAGGTTGCACCTTTCATTTGAGACTAAGTTTGGGCAAATCGGTCAAGCCATCTCTGAGAAAAATGAGTGACATTATTTGACACATGCGCACATACATGCACACACACATACACACACATATGACTCCGCTAGCGAATGACGGATCTCAATAGTAGCATGTCTGTAATAATATACGTACATGGAACTATTGAGAACCAGAGCTACAGGTCCAAAGCCCTGGTAAAGGAGGATGGTTGTGATGAGCCGGGCCGAGATCACCAAATAAAGCAAGGTAGGGCATAACCCCAATTCCAAGGCGTGAAGCGACCCGTGCCGAGTGATGAGTGATCGAGGGGGTGAAAAAGATGCTCGATCGTTAACGGAGCCTGTGGGGTACCTGGGCAACCCCCACAGTAAGCGTCCCTTACCACGCTAATGCGGAGCTCTGGCGTGGCGGACATTTATTTCTCGCGCGACTCGTGGGATTTTACATGGAGTTATTAAAAAATAAAAACAAACAGACGGAGGTGCCAAACCCCTTTGCTAGAAGTGGTTTGGCGAGGTCTCCCCCCCGTGGGGAGAGTAGTGGAGCGATGAGTGCTGCATCTGAAAGCACCAGTGACTCCCCAGCAGCGGTAGGAAATAGCCCTACCAGTGCACCGGAGGGGCCACTATCTGCGATGCGCAAAGTAGCGAAGCAACTCGATGCAATAATCGAGTTCGCTAGCGCAAAGCAGAATATAGCCAAGGAGTTGAAGTTGAGCCTCCTGGAGTTCCGGAAAGCTGTTCGTGTCGCAAGACAGGAACAGCAGGCCTATGCTAAGAGGGTGGAATATCGGGAGAGGCCCGACAGAGAAACCCAGACAGTGGCCTCCAATAGGGAGGAAAGAGAGAAGGTCGATAGAGGTTCACAGACAGTGGCCTTTACCTTCTACGGAGCAGCCACGTCGATCGGAGCGGCGACCGAGTTCCTCTCGAAGGGAAAAGGCAAGGGCAATCGCAAGACGGCATCGAACGCGAAGCGCCCTAGGAAGTCGCCAGGCGAGGGTGCCAAAACCGACACCACTCGGCGTGCAACCGTTAAGGTCAAACGCCGTTTAGGCGAGGTAAGCGAGGGCGAGAGTGACCTCGCTGTGGAGAGCGATGGTACCAGCAACCCGGCACGACCGGGGCAGGGGGGCTCAAACCCCTGGACGCTGGTCACCAAGAAAAAGCCGGCACCGACACCGGAGGTACCGCGGCCTGCGAAGAAGGCCAAGGACAGAGGCGAAGCCTTGTGGTTAAAAACCGACAAGGACAAATACGCCGATGTCCTAAAATCGATGAAGGCGGCCGAAAGCCTCTCGGCCCTTGGGTAGGATGTGCGTAGCGTAAGACGCACCAACACGGGAGAGATGCTTCTGGTGCTGAAGCGAGGCGCACAATCTAGTGCAGTATACAAGGCCTTGGCCCAAGAGGTCCTTGGTGAGGGCGCCCAAATCAGGTCGCAAGGTGCGGAAACGACTCTCCAGTGCAAGCACTTGGACGAGTTCACGACCGCAGAAGACGTCGTCGTAGCCGTTAAGGAGCACTGCGACGTCACAATCGAGCGGGCCTCTGTGCGATTGAGAGATGGACCCTCTGGCACCCAAGTAGCCTACCTCAGGCTACTGAAGGCGGATGCCAAAAAGGTAACCGAGAAAGGGAAGCTGAAGATCGGCTGGTCGGTATGCCCTATTAGTATACCCCAGCCGCCTTCAGTGGATAGGTGCCCTGAGTCCGGCCACAAAGCATACGAATGCAAAGGCATAGATAGAAGATAACTATGTCGTCGCTGCCGCGAGGAGGGACATAAAGAGCGGGGGTGCACTAAGGCACACAAGTGCCTTATCTGCACCGCTAAGAAGCAAGCCCATAAACATGCTATGGGCGGACCTTCGTGTCCCAACGGTGAGTTAAATAAGAAGAAGCCGTGAACGTCACACAGCTAAATCTTAACCATTGTGCAGCAGCCCAACAGCTGCTGTGGCAGTCGGTCTCGGAGTCGAGGACAGATGTCGCTCTCTTATCAGACCCGTACAGCATCCCTGCCGGCAACGGCAATTGGGTGTCGGATGGGTCTGGAATGGTGGCAATCTGTACAACGGGACGGTTCCCGGCTCAAGAGGTAATACACCCCTCCGCCGAGGGTGTGGCGATTGCCAAGATCAATGGTGTGTTCTATTGCAGCTGCTACGCCCCACCAAGGTGGCCAATAGAACAGTTCTACCAGATGATAGACAGGCTCTCGTCGGACCTAGTGGGCCGGAAACCGGTAGTAATAGCGGGAGACTTTAACGCTTGGGCAGTGGAGTGGGGCAGCCGCTGTACAAATAGCAGGGGTCAAGCGCTAATGGAAGCGCTTGCGAAACTCGATACTGTGCTAGCTAATAATGGCTCCGCTAGTACATTCCGTAGAAACGGAGTGGAGGCGTGGATTGATGTGACCTTTGCCAGCCCGAGTCTGGCTCCAGGCATGGAATGGAGGGTAGACGAAGGCTACACCCATAGCGACCATTTAGCGATCCGCTTTAAGATCAACTATGGTGTGCAGCATCCGAGGGCGGGAGATCCCTGTCAGGTACGCTGGTGGAAGTCTAATCACTTCGACAGCGAAGCTTTCACCGCGGCCCTGGGACTGGAGGCCAACACCGACAGTCTAAGCGGGGATGCGCTGGTAGCTGTTCTATCACGCGCGTGCGACGCCACTATGCCGAGAAAAACACTGCCAAGAAACGGTAGATGCCCGGTATACTGGTGGAGTGCCGAGATTGCAGCTCTACGGTCAGCCTGCCTCAGAGCTAGATGTAGGATGCAAAGAGCTCGCACCGAGGATGCAAGAGGGAACCGCCGTGAAGTGTTTCGAGCTGTGAAATTAGCCCTTAATAAGGCTATTAAAAGCAGCAAGAGAGCGTGTTTCGACAACCTGTGTGAGAGTGCCAACGCGAATCCGTGGGGTGACGCCTACCGGATTGTGATGGCCAAGACCAAAGGGGGCTTCTCACCCCCAGAACGGTCTCCGGAGCGGTTGGCAATGATTATCGAAGTACTCTTCCCGTCTTGAGCCACAAGCCCCTGGCCACCTGCACTACGAGACAGTGCGGGCACGGTCGAAACTGTGGCTCCAGTGACGAATGAAGAACTACTCGCAGTGGCTAAATCCCTAGCAATGAACAAAGCTCCAGGGCCAGATGGAGTTCCAAACAACGCTCTCAAGGCAGCGATCATAGCGAACCCGAACATGTTCAGGCTAGCTATGCAGAAATGCCTTGACGAGTGCCGTTTCCCCGATAGATGGAAAAGGCAGAAACTGGTGCTGTTGCCGAAGCCCGGGAAGCCGCCAGGCGACCCATCGGCGTACAGACCAATCTGTCTGATAGACACGACTGGCAAACTGTTTGAGAGGATCATCCTCAACAGGCTCGCCCCGTACACGGAAGGTACGGACGGTCTGTCAAGCAACCAGTTTGGCTTTCGGAAGGGTAAGTCCACAGTGGACGCTCTCAACTCAGTGATAAATACTGCCGAGATAGCGTTAGTGACACTTGACGTGAAGAACGCATTCAACAGCGCAAGCTGGGATGCCATCGCGCTCTCGTTACACCGGCTTAGCCTACCGGTGGGTCTGTACCGGATCCTGGAAAGTTACTTCCAAAACCGCGTACTGCTATACGAGGCTCGATCCTAGGCCCGGTGCTATGGAACCTCATGTATGACGGGGTTCTGAGACTGAAGTTTCCTCCTGGGGTCAAGATCGTCGGCTTTGCCGACGACGTAACCTTGGAGGTCTACGGGGAGTCAATTCCTGAGGTAGAACTAACCGCAGAACACGCGATTAGCACGGTGGAGGAATGGATGAGAGCGAGAGGCCTGGAGCTCGCTCATCATAAGACGGAGGTAGTTATCGTCAACAACCGCAAGTCGGCACAACATGCAGTTATCCATGTGGGAGAAGTCGCGATCACTTCACAGCGAAGTCTGAAGTCTCTCGGAGTCATTATAGACGACAAGCTGACCTTCGGCAGCCATGTCGACTATACGTGCAAGAGAGCGTCGACTGCTGTTGCGGCTCTATCGAGAATGATGTCCAACAGCTCAAAGGTGTGCGCCAGTAGACGTAGGTTACTGGCAGGCGTTGCCGTATCTATCCTCAGGTACGGCGGCCCGTCGCCAGATGGCAGCGTGAGTGGGACAACTCCTCGAAAGGTAGGTGGACCCACCGGCTGATACCTAGCATATCGAGCTGGGTGGGAAGACCCCTTGGGGAAGTTCACTTCCACCTGACACAATTCCTGTCAGGCCATGGCTGTTTCCGTCAGTACCTCCACAGGTTCGGGCACGCGGAGGTCCCAGTCTGCCCGGACTGCCCAGGTGTAGATGAAACTGCCGAACACGTACTGTTCGTATGTCATCGGTTCGACGTCGAAAGAAGAGCAATGCTTGACGTCTGTGGCTGGGACACAACCCCTGATACCCTTATTCAGCGGATGTGTCAATCGGTGGAGAAGTGGAACGCAGTCTCGGCTGCTACCATGCCAGTAGGCTACAGGTAATCTGGCGAACCGAGCAACAGACGACGGGCACGGCTAACTAGTGATTGGTTAGCTGGAGCAAAAAAGGCCAAGCGCAAAAAAGAGAGTGAATGGTCTGTTCATGCCGAGGCAGGTTTGGCGCAGCGAATGGCAACCGCGTAAGGGGTAAATCCAGCCACCCCGAAGCAAGACAGAAGAGTGAGTGTATAGGCGTATAAGTGGACTGCCTCATGCCAAGACGGGAGGGTCGTAGCGTAGTATGTTGGAACTAAGCTATCGATGCCTCATGGCGTGGCAGAGGAGTGAAAGGGTTAGCATCCAAGTCAGTCTCACACTGCATGTTGGTAGAGGCTAGCACAAAAGTCAGCCTAGCAAGGAATGAAAAAGGTGAGCACAAAAGTCAGCCTCGCATGGTATGTCAGAAGTGGGGCCTAAGAAAAATGTCCAACATGGGATGCCAGAGGGAGTGACAAAGGTACAATAGAGCGGCACGATTGAGAGTGAATCAGGTGATAAGGTGAGCACCCAAGTCAGCCTCACATGGTATGGGTAGGGCGAGCACAAAAGTAAGCCTAGCAAGGAATGAGTAAGGTGAGCACACAAGTCAGCCTCGCATGGAACGTAAAAGGTGAGCACAAAAGTCAGCCTCATGTGGGAGTGTTTGAGAGTGAATCAAAGTGCGATTGAGAGAGCACCCAAGTAAGCCTCATACAGGATGTATGAACGCGTGAGTGAGAGTGAATGAGTACATTTAGTACAGCCATCCCCCCAGAAGTAATACCGAGAGGTAGTTCCTGGGAGGAATGATGGCGGAGCCCAATGGAGTTTAGTCTGTATGAATGGCTGGTCATCATTCGAGTCCGACACGCCCCCAGTGCACCCCGTGCGGTAGATTGGACCCTACCAATAGCACGTGTACTGGGCTAGGACATAAAGGTCTTCTCCATTGTAAAAAAAAACACATACACACACATACAGACTCACACATACATACACACACACATACAGACTTTTTCTGATTTCGACGAACTGAATCGAATAGGATATGACACTCGGCCCTTCGGGCCGGGATTAGGTTGACGTTTTTCAGAGTGATTGCATAACCTTTCTATATGAGAAAGGTAAAAATGTGCCAAAATCCAAAAAAGTGAATCGTCGTCAAATTTTTTTCGAGTTTGCATCAAATCTCGACGTTTCATGCACCTTGAACACATTTAGCATCAAAAATAAAAATTCTATTTTTAATTTTTCCTATAGTTTATATGAGAAATTTCTGTGTGGCCGCACTCTGAAACCCGTAATTCCTGAACCAGAATTCCGATCGATCCAAAATTCAATAGCAGCCGATGGGAAGGTTGCACCTTTCATTTGAGACTAAGTTTGGGCAAATCGGTCCAGCCATCTCTGAGAAAAATGAGTGACATTATTTGACACATACGCACTTACATACACACACACACACACATACACACACGTTGACGTTTTTCAGAGTGATTGCATAACCTTTCTATATGAGAAAGGCAAAAAGGTAAAAATTTCGCTTAAATATCTCTCAAACAACTTAAATTTTCAGTTCTAGGTCACCGACGGCCAAACAAAAATTTGGTTGACTACATTGACCACCATAGACGGTTCCGGAAGTGCCCGGGAAAATTGGCTATCTTTCAAAACTAGCAAACTCATATCAGTTTCTCGGAAATGGTTGGGCCGATTTTCACAAACTTAGTCCAATGATAGCTATATTATCCCCACAGATGTCTATAAAATTTCGCACGGATCGCTTATATGGTTCCGGAAATATAGACTGAACCGTCCGGTCACATATGAAATTCAATTTTGATGCCAAACATCTTTAAAATGCATGAAACGTCGAGATTTTATGTTACCTCGAAAATAATTTTTTTCATCAAAATAGACTTGTCGGGACTGTCGATTTCGCACCTTTTTGCCTTTCTCATATAGAAAGGTTATGCAATCACTCTGAAAAACGTCAACCTAATCCCGGCCCGGAGGGCCGAGTGTCATATCCCATTCGACTCAGTTCGTCGAGATCGGAAAAAGTCTGTATGTGTGTGTGTATGTGTGTATGTATGTGTGTGTGTGTGTGTGTGTGTATGTATGTGCGTATGTGTCAAATAATGTCACTCATTTTTCTCAGAGATGGCTGGACCGATTTGCCCAAACTTAGTCTCAAATGAAAGGTGCAACCTTCCCATCGGCTGCTATTGAATTTTGGATCGATCGGAATTCTGGTTCCGGAATTACGGGTTTCAGAGTGCGGCCACACAGAAATTTCTCATAAAAACTATAGGAAAAATTAAAAATAGAATTTTTATTTTTGATGCTAAATGTATTCAAGGTGCATAAAACGTCGAGATTTGATGCAAACACGAAAAAAAATTGACGAAGATTCACTTTTTTGGATTTTGCACATTTTTGCCTTTCTCATATAGAAAGGTTATGCAATCACTCTGAAAAACGTCATCCTAATCCCGGCCAAATTTTTTTTTCGACTCGTTTAGGGTTCTAGGGTTTTAACAGGGGCCCTCCCTTTCAACCCCATCATCTTTAAACCACCACTATATTACAAAGCATACCAATTTAAGCTGGGGAGTCGTTCGTTCATGGGACTCTCGCCCTCCTCACATACCCATCCCCGCATGACAAAATGAGTTTGCAAGCAGATAACATTGATCTAATGCTGATTATGCTAATGGAGTATGATATTTTTTTGTTTCAAGTGTTTCACCGTCGACACATAGCTCATCAAGTTCGTGGCTGGCATGCCATTGTGTATAAGTGCAAAGTGTACTAAGAATGTAATGGACATTTCCACAATTATGTTGAACATAAAAAGCCTCCGTGCCATAGTTTAGAGAAATGAGAAAGGCACAATTGCACCGCTAGGTGGATTAAAACAGGTTTTTCAGTTTAATATTACCGCGGCTGTTTTTTCTTTTACAATTTTTTTCCTTTACAAAATTTTAGAACTCAAATAATTATTTCTTTTCTTGTATATAGTTTTCATGTCCTGTATAGTAATGAAATGTAATGTATACATTTGAAAGCTTTTAATGAATATAAACAACGCGAACATTCTCGTGTTCATGATTGAGAAAGGTACAATTGCACCGCTAGGTGGATTAAAACAGGTTTTTTCAGATACACTCATACCCTGCTCTAGCTTGAAAAAAATCACAAACTTTAATAGTTATATACGATTTAGCGTGTATTCCTCTTGTAGGCATAATTCAACTCGGACTTATCGTTTGATTTAATTGCTGCTCCTTCTCGCACATTTGCTACATGAATCTATTTTCGATTGCGGGATTGCGCCCTACAATCAAGCAACTGCCGGACGATGCTGGTTATGATGATGAAGAGATACCGGCACTCGCACCACGTGCCTATCCCCTCGTCAGTACAATCATACTTCTCTTGGTTTGGTTGCTACGAGTCGTCTCTAAATAAATTCCTCCCTGTCTTCCTCGTTTCCTTCCCTGGGGCTTATTCCGTCGATGCTTTCTACCCAGCGCGCACGATCGAAGTCGGGCATAAACACCCATTTAGACTAATTAATGATTTCTTCAACATTTTTCCCATCATCGTGAACGCCCGACTTATGATGGATACAGTATTTGTTTGTATTGCCCTAACTACCATATAATTTCCCTTCGGTTCAAAAGCGCCTGCATTCAAATGAGCAAGAAGAGCGTGTATGTGCCGAAAGTGGTCCCCGAAGGAGCATATAATAGCTGCTGAACTTCAAGTCAGTAGGCGTGTTTCGAAATTCAACATTGCTCAGCAATTGGTCATCGATGACCAAATTGTTGAGTTAAACATGGGCGCCGCGTTTTTTTTCGGTGAGCAAAAGAGAAAGTTTTGCTCTGTTGTGATACAAAACTTCGGATGCAACATTGCACGTTGGAGAGCTACGACACCCATTCTCCTCTCGCTGCTGAGCGGCAAAGAGAAACTAAAAAAGCAGGTACCAGTGATGCCACATTTTATATTATTTACCGGGAATAAAAAAATCGCCCTACTTTTTCAGAAAATTTGTACCGAAATTGAGAGCAATAAGAAAGTTAATGCAAGTTGAATAATGTTTGGTTAAATTGGGTGTCAACCTTTCCAAACTCGCTTTATTTTTACGTCAATAATAAATAAAGAACACTGAGTTCTTAGTGCAAAAATCATTTGCTCTATTGTTAAGGTTTCAGTCATAAGTTTATTCGCCAGCAAATCATTTGTTTGGAATAGTCATATTACAAAATATATTTGTATTACACACCAAAGAAAAACAGTTTCCGTAAATTTATATATCCTATATACAATTTCTCAATATTACTTAGTATTAGAAATGTCAAATAAAACTATTGTTTTACCATTTTATCTCCAAAAATATGTACCATGCTGTAGTTTCCTTAGACATCATTTTAATCTGTACCAATACAATTCAAATAATCTGCACCTTTATAGAAAAATCTGTACTTTTGGTAGCACTGCGCGGTACGCATGCAGATCTGTCAATCGCGCTTCTCATTCGTTCTTGGCATGATGGTGGGGGCATGCAGTTGGCTGAAATAAATTCCCATTCTCACAACACGTGGTCGGCACCCAGACATGCTATCTCTTTCGCTTCTTTTACCTGTTGCATAAGCTTCTTTCAAGAATGCGTGTACCGTCAACAAAGTTTTGGCGTCAGTGTGCTCTTTGGCTCGCATCTGGTAGGATGATTATGGTTGCTAATTGATATGCGCAGTTGTATGATAAATAAGGCATTTCATTGCGCTCAAATACAGTTTTTCACTATTCTTGTATTATTTTTTCTATTATCAGTTTCTCGGTGATGATTTGGCCGATTATCACAAATGCCTCAAATTAAAGGTATATTTTCCTGCTATAAAATTTCGTACGGATCGGTTGCATGGTTCCGGAAATATAAACTGTTAATCGTCCGGTCACATGAAATTCCCATATAAGAAGGAACTAAAAAAATTCTAAGAAATCGAATTCAAATTTGGGATGACAAATATCTTTAAATTTAAACATCGAGATTTTAACCAAACCATTTTTAGTGTTTAGACCATTTGGGCATAAAGTATCATTTCTATACTTTATGCTACTCCTATCAGCTAATCAAGACGACCAAACTCAAACCGCAAAAGTTTTCGATTTGGTCTTTTTCTTTTACAAAATTTTTGAACTCGAATATTGATTTATTTTCTTGTATATAGTTGTCATGTCACGTATAATGAAAATGTATTACACCCAGGTTTTTTTACGCGGAAGATACGTACCGCGTAAAAAAACCGCGTTGATTGGAAAATCCGCGTGAAAACCGCGTTAACTCGAAAATCCTCGTTAATTCGAAAGTCCGCGTAAAAAAACTCTTAACGCAAGGCTTAGAATATTTCTAAAAGTTTTTTTGCACGGATTTGGCAATTAATACGGTTTTTGCCAAAATAAGTCCTTTTGAATGCAAAAGAATTAGACTTTTTCCTACAAAAATGCTAAGTCCATTTAAATGCAAAGAACTTAGAAGAATTTTGGCAGTTTTTTTGCGTAATTCGCAATTATCACGTTTTTTGTAAAAAAATGCTTAGTCCTTTTGAATGCAACAGACTTAGATGATTTACGGAAAGATGGAAGAGACGGGTCTGGACTCCTTATGTCCCGCACCTCAACAATATGGGTATTTTCGGAATGGTCTTGACGAGTAGGTGCCAGAAATTGATTTTTGGTGTCATTTTGAAATCCAAGATGGCGATTTCCGGTTTAGCGAAATTCTCTACAACCCATGCACTATGGGTATTGTCGGAATAGTCTTGTCGAGTAGGTGCCAGAAATGTATGTTTGACGGCATTTTGAAATGCAAAATGGCGACTTCCGATTTGGCGAAATTCGCTATAACCCAATAAATATGTGTACTTTTGGAATGGTCTTGAAGAGTAGGTGCCAGAAATTGATTTTTGACGCTATTTTGAAATTCAAGTTTGCGACTTCCGGTTTAGCGAAATTCGCTACAACCCATGGATATGGATGTGGATGTTTTCGGAATGGTTTTACGAGTAGGTGCCCGAAATTTATGTTTGATGCCATGTTGAAATCCAAGAAGCGACCTCTGGTTTAGCGAAATTCGCTGTAACCCAATCAATATACACTGCTGGTCAATAAAATAGGTGTGAGATAAAAATACATGAAATTTTGAGTTTTCTCTAAAAATATTTTTATGCTCAAATATTTTATAGTTAGGCACAGTCATAAATATGAAAAAGAACACTTTTATTTGTAAATTAAATGTTATGCTTTATCGTAACTCTTTCTTCTCCATGAAATCCAAAAAAGTACTTGATCAATGAAATAGGTGTATTGTAATCCATTGCATTAAAAAAATTTAAATCCAATGATTTTAAGACTTCAACATTTTTAACAACTAGTAACCTGTGTAAGCTCCCTTATTCAACCAAATTTTATCCATTTGTCTTGGCATTGAGTCATTCAAACGTTGATAAGTTTCTGTTGGTATAGGGTAGCATTCCTTTTAAGCTGCTTCCCACAAACGATCCTTATTTGTGAAATTTCGATCGGATAGCTTCTTTTTAAGTACATTCCGTAAATTTTCTACGGGATTGATGACAGGAGATTGGCATGGTCCGAAATTATAGTCACTTTATTATCCCGAAATCATTCCTTTACATACTTCGATGTGTGTTTTTGGTCAATATCTTGCTGAAACTGTCATGTAAAGGCACGTTATCTTTAGCATAGGACTGCATGTCCATCCTTTAGCCTTGCATTCGAATCTTGCCATTATAGTGGTGTTGCGAAGAATAGGACCTGCGCCATTCCACGAAAAGCGAGCCCCAAACCTCATTGTTCTCTCCTCTGTGCTTTACCATATTTTGCGTGTGTCGCAGATCAAACTGTTTGCACTTTGGACGTTTAACGTTTCGTTGTGCATCGGAGGAAAACAGGTTTACCTTTGATTCGTCCCACCGAAGGATATGTCGCCATTTTTTGATTCCTTCTAAACCAGGCCCATTAACGCTGTTGAAAAGCAAATTGCATTTTTCTTCAAAGTCTTTCTTTGGCTTCGAAATAGTGGAACATTCTTAGCAATTCTTGCTGGAAGATTGGAATTTTACGGCCTACAGCGAACTGTTCTCGGACCTACCACTTTTAAAATTTGTGCTGAATTGGTCTTGGATGACGCGAATGGATCAAATTTCGCTAAAATGGCAATACGATGGTCAGCTGCTGTAGATGTTTTCTTGGGTTTTTTGCGTGTTTCCTTTTTCCAGAGGTTTTAAGGCATTTGTAACGAAGTTTTCGGAACGCCGCAGTGTATTCGCGATTTATTTATACGTCTTATCTTCTTGAACAAAATTTCTTAGCAAAACTCGTTCCACTTAAGTACAGTGAGATGCTCGACCCATTCTATAACATATCTTTGACTTATTCAACATTTAAATACATTTATTAACACGCAGAATTCAAACTTCACGAAATAAAACGTACAATGGAATTATGTAAAATAATCACACGTTAATATATTTCACACACCTATTGTATTGACCACACGAAAAAGCCTGCCGTAGTCTTGTTTTGCATCTTAACAAAGATTGCAAATATAATCAGCGCCAACAACCCACTAGTAACTTGACAAATGCCAAGGCTTCTGTGTGCGGTAGGTGTGATTGAGACTGCTGCAACTTAGTATGCGTAATTGAGAGAAAAACAAAATGATCTATCACACACCTATTTTATTGGCCAGCAGTGTAGGTATTTTCGGAATGGTCTTAACGAGTAGGTGCCAGGAATAAATAAATAAATAAATCTGTATCTTCAGCGCAAGGTTGTCCATGAAAAAATTGATTTTTGAAGCCATTTTGAAATCCAAAATGGTGATTTTCGGCTAAGCGAGATTATCTACAACTTAATCAATATGAATATTTTCGGAATGGTTTTTGACGAGTAGGAGACAAATGTCGATGTTCAGTTCCGAGTGAGATGCCGTAGAAGGCAGTTGATTTTCCTTTCTTCCCGTGCACATGAGTAGAACTATAAGTAACTAAACATATCGATGTATATATTCTATTGGCGATTGAATTGAGATGATTCTACAGTGATTGCGTCAAATCCCGTGTTAAACTAAAAGTGATACGAAAAAAAAGCATTTAAATTATGAAAGTGTTAATGTTTTACGACGCAAACTCTACATTCATAGCGCTGTGCCTTCCGGAGGGCTGTGGTGCAAAGTAAATATAAACGCCAAATAGGCAAATATCGTGATACGTGGTCGAAGTGTATTAGTGAAAAAGTATGTTGGTGTGTTGGTGATATGATGACCAACCACTACTCTCCCCATCAGCAGCAAAAAAGTCTACGTGCCGGAGCGTACCAGCGTGGTCGACACGAAGAGATAAGTGTTTCTTTTTATAGTTAAAGATCCCGGCATCCATACTAGTGTAACTTTTCATGAGCTAGTGATTCTCTTTCTATATCTATTACGCTGTTCTCCAAGAGGTGTTTTCTGCTTTTCATTGAGTCGTGAGTTCATATTGTGTACTCACTACTTCCAACTGTGTGTGCGCTGGATATGGAGAATAATGTTATTTCGATTTAGGTTTATTTTATTATAAATATAGGTGGATTTTTACGATTAACCTACAATGGTCACTGATAGGGATAGATTAGCACACAAAAGTAGCTGCACGAATAGTTTTTACGTACTGCATGTGCTCATTGGGATTTGGGGGAGAGTGTCGGTCGATTTATTTTATAGGCGAATTGTGCAGAAAGGTTGTAGTGGCTGTCGACCGGGCTGAGTGGGGTTTGTAGGGGGGGAGGGGTTGAGTACCATTTAGTTTGGTTGATGATTTTTACGTTCCTTGAACCTTTCTAATAAACATTCTGTTTTATACATTCTTTGTACTCATTATAATCTTGTTTGCTTTTGGTATACAGGGACGACCCGACTTCGTCAGTATCTCGATAAATTATTGGATGGCAAAACCGGGATTCTTTTTCTTATGAAACCAAACCTGTCAAAATACTATCTGTTAGTGTGTAGTTATAAGGTCAAATTTAATTTGTATCGTGTATATTTACCATGCATAACATGAAATAATTAAGCTCATGTAAAGATTCGCATGAATTTGGGTTGGTTCAACAAATGGAGGCCAACTGTCGCACCGGTGCGATATAATTGGTACTGACTTGCAAATTGCATTAGATTTACAGTTCTATTTACATCAGGAATTCGTATCGCGAAGAAAAAGGTTGGGTTTAGTATGTCAAAATTAAAAAAAAAACGATATTTTCAAATAAAGATTTAAACTCAATACACTACCGAACAAGAAGTCGTGGAGTCATGGGGAGCTTATAGATAAAATATCTTGTAGTCATTTCACTTTCTATTGGATAGCCGATGAGGCATTTTAAAGGGGTACATGAGGTGAAAAAGGTTGAAAATCATTGGTCTATAGTTACACCATAGACTATAAACGATAATATGTGAACATAAAATCAAACGAGTTAAATAGACTAGCAAAATCGGGTCAAAATTGATAGAATCAAGTGTAAACAAAATCAGGAGCTGACGAAGTCGGGTCTTCACTGGATCAATGTTCTTGAATTGTTCTCATTACATAATATATATGTTTTTTAGTTTAATGAAGGGTCCTTATATCTTTTAAGGTATGATTCAACGATAATAATTTTTTTTTTCAGCTGAAGCAGAGTGGTCCTGCACTACAATCCATATACCTATTTTAATTATTACATTGCGTTATTTTTATACCTACATAATTATTGCTTTAATTATATAACCATATACAATGCAATATAGGGATTTGGAGGGACCATCAGGGGTGAGGGTGCATCAGCGCATCATTGAAGTTACAACTGGACAATGAAATGGAAGGCCAATCGGAGTCAAGGAGGAAAAATGTATGTCGTTAGCGACAGATAAATTTCTCTCCAACAGTTGTAAACAATTTGACGCGCTCTTCTTCAAACAAACCATTTCGCGGAAAGCTTGACAAGTATTGCTACCAACATACATACATACCTACAACACTGCATTATAATTAGTTATATTTATTATATTCAACACGTATTTCACATTCATTATTTTAACTATATTCACTACATTCATATTAACATCATGCATTTTATTGACACAATATATTTGTCACAGTTCCTTGACGGTTCATTGGCTATACTAATGAGCATGTAAAATTATGTAGTATTTTTTGGTTTTATTCGTAATAATCTAATACAATACTAGCAAGGTAATTTCCTGTCGCCAGAACATTTTAAATTTGTTCCGTCATAACAATATTAAATTTTCAGTTTTAAATATGCAGTAACATAGTGTTGGAAATCTGTTCTTATTGAAATTGAAATTAAAATTTAGTTTATTATAATTATATTTAGTATATTCGTATATCTACAGTTCTTATATCATTTATATACTTAATATATTCGCCTTATTTGTTATAGTGATGTAATTATCCATGTTTATTATATTTCAAATATTTATTATATCGTGAATTACTTTTATGATATTTTTTACATTTATTATATTCTTTATTTCCAGTCTATTATATTACATTTACCACATGTCACTATTTAAAACATATATGTTATATTCGGCGCATTCAACATCTCACTATATGCTTTGTTTTTATTATAATGATTATATTTTTTGTTATATTCATCAATTGCGATACTTTGTTCGATATATTTATTAAATGTTATCTTCGATTTTCGTTATCTTATGAAACTGGGAGGGGTTGGGAGCACCAGGGTATCATACGAATTGAGGACTGGACGAGGGAACGTGGATAGCCAGCCTAAGTCACTTGAGGAAAACTTGTTTTCTTCAGAAGGTCAGATAAGAGTTTGATGCACCCTTCTCAAAACAAATCATCAGGTGGGTAAAGCAGGTATAGCGAAATTTTTTATCTTTTGACTGGAAAATTATTGCTGGAAGGGATACTTTTTCCCCGCGAGGTACATGTAAGTGTCTCTGCTTACAGACCCGCCCAGCCCCCTTTTGATTTCCCTTCAGTAACAGCGATAATGTGAAAGTTTCACGGTAAACCATTTTGGATCTACTGTAAGTCTACCCGCATTCATTGGTAAAACCTTGAACTGATGGTGGCTTCATATCACATCACATATCACATCAGTAGGAGACAAATGTCGATGTTTGACGTCATTTTGAAATTCTTGATGGTGACTTCCAGTTAACCGAAATTCCCGAATGAAAAATCTGGGCGATCATCCAAAACATCCTCGAATATAAGATCTAATCATAAACCAGCGAAATGTAAAATATTTTTAGAAAAATGCGGTGAGAATGGAAGTGAGAGAAGAAAGAGATGTATGTAATGTAAGTTGGGGGTTTTAATAGATTCAAATTAAACACATTACTAAAATTCAAGTAAATTCAACTGTTGATTAAAAGCTATTTGTACTACACTTATTGATTGGTTTGTGGATGTTTAACGACTGTTAAGATTTGTTTTGTTAACGAGTTTCGGCTGAGCAGTCAATAAAAACGATTTAACCCACCTAGCAGTGAGATGAGACATTTCTTACACATTTCACTATTGGATTAGTTTGCAGAACTCACGAGAAGTAGGCACCCAACTAGAGGTAGAATGAAAACAGTTTCTAGTCTTGCACGAATAAAATCTCGAATAAACTGAATAAATTATAGAAATCAACAAAACGACCGAAATAAAAAAGTAAAGCAAAAAATGAAATAATAGGTTTTTAAATTCATAAAATGAGTAGCAAAATTAATGTAAATCAAAATTATAATATACACGAACCAAATTAGATTAGGTTATTAAATAAAAATTAAGATTATATATAGAAATAGTTATAAGATTAATAGAATAAATTGACTCATACTAACAAATTGAATGAAATAAAACGAATGACCGAACATGAAATGCATAAAATTAAAGATATAAATAAAATGAATCAAATGAATCAAATGAATCAAATGAATCAAATAAATCAAATGAATCAAATGAATCTAATGAATCGAATTAATCACATGAATCACATGAATCAAATTAATCAAATTGATTTAATTCATCCAGTGAATACAATGAATCAAATTAATGAAATGGATCAAATGAATAAAAAGAATGGATGAACAAAATGAATTGAGTAAAAAATAAATGAAATGCATAAATAAAACAAACGAATCAAATAAACAAAATGAGCTGAAGTGATAAAATGAATAAAAAGAAGAAACTGAGCAGAACCATTGCATCAGAAAGTTTTGAAATGTTTTTGAGAAGAGGCTAATAAATATGCAATGGACTTTCTAGGGCTTCCATCTTTTTTTGGTTTTATTCTTTTTGTTTTCATGCTTCTTTACTTGACGGCGTCATTTTAAGATTATCTGGTATTTCTACTTTATTGTTGAACCTTAATTAGTTATCAGGCACCTGGAACGTTCAATTTGCTTTGGAATTCGAAGTTTTTGGTCGCATATTCCCGAAAAAAGATTTATGTACAGAATAGAATTTACTGGTCCAGTATTTTAACGCGCAATTGAATATAGTAAAGTGAGACAAGGTCACATATGCTTTCAAGCCCCTTGAACAGAAAACGACAGGGAGTATGCGATTAGTGAATGAGACAGGTAGATATTTCAAAGTTTTTATTTGCATTTAAAAATAGTGTGAAATGTCTAGGCTATGTCGATAGCATAAAAGCCGTGCATTCATTTGATTGCAATGCAGTCTCTTTCCATTCATCCTTATAGCTTTCATATTGTTTCGTTCGGAATTCTCGTGCAGGAAATATGGATAAATAAGTCCTATACAGACCAATACTGTGAAAAAGAAATGGTTCAAACTACTCAGTATATCCAGATATGGACGACGAGAAGTTAGAAGACACATTGTAGTTGCATCCCCCATCGAGAGTGGGTACTTTGGGAGACTTCTTTTCCTGGATCCAATTTGTGGATGTTTTTGGTCTTTGATCCTTTATTTTTCATAAAAGTTCGTACCAATACAACGAATGTGCAGCTGATACAACTCATGGTTCATTCGCCTGCTCAACGTTCCGTCTTCCATCTGCACGCCATCATAGATGGTACGCAACACCTTTCGTTCGAAAACTCCAAGGGCGCGTTGGTCCTCCATGAGCATAGTCCAGGTCTCGTGGCCGTAGAGGACCACCGATCTAATCAGCGTCTTGTAGATAATTAACTTCGTGCGGCGGCGAATTTTGTTCGACCGGAGCGTCCTCCGGAGTCCAAAGTAGGCACGATTTCCCGCCAAGATCCGTCTCTGAATTTCTCTGCTGTTATCATTGTCGTCGGTTACCAGTGAGCCCAAATACATTAATCACCCAATTACATCACCGTGAATCCGAACTCGGGTGGGAGGTTCACATTGTCGTCTCCAGAACCTCTTCCTCTCATGTATTTTGTCTTCGAAACGTTGATGGCAAGTCCAATCCTGCTGGCTTCAGCTTTCAGTCTTTGAGCATATATTTCATTCAAAATTCAATAGAGATACGAATAGTTTAAATATCGCACGTGGAATGCATTTTTTGAAAATTTTCATCGTCAAACTTTCATATTACCCAGTTAAGCCAAATATTTTTCTGATATAGCCATGAATTTCCTTAATTATAGAGTAGATACAGGCTTTGAATACAATTGAATTAAAGTTGAGTTGATGTAGCAGCAGACCAAAAATAGTTTTGTTTTCTCAAACCTTCGCAATTACAATTAATAAATATTTCAGCAGCGCTGTTGTTGTAGAATATTTGCTGGTTAGTCGCCAATCTAAAGCTGGGGCGCAACGACTTGGATAGGGCGCAACAACCTGGATGGGGCGCAACGACATTGATGGGGTACGAAAACTATAACGCCACTATACGTAAAGTGTACCGGAAAATGAGCGGCGTGAATGCAAACATAACGAAAAGTACTAAATTGGTGCTTTTTGCTATGAAGGGTGCATTCCACATAAACATTAATATCCGATTTCTTCGAAAAAAAATTCTCACACCCTTTAACAAAAAAGTGTGTCAATTGTTATTTGTTAAGCTTATTATTCAATAAATTGTACATATACCATAATAACCATAATGATAACTCGTAAACTTTACAATATATGTAAAGAAATTAAAATTAAAGTTGGATTTTTTTATTGAACTTAAGAGTTCGGAAATTAGTATAAACAAATTGAATATTTTTATATCTCGATCCATTTTTTACTTTCTAAATATTTAGAATCATGTTGGAAAGATGGTGTAAAAGATTCATATGGGAGTCTGAATACTTCATGAGATATTTCAATAATACCAATAAAGCAAGGCTACTTTATAGTAGACACCCTGTGATAGAAACTTACAAAATGGTTTGTAAATCTGATGTGAATTTTGTTTGGTGATGGCAATGCCCTGTTTTTAAACATACGCCCTAAACGAACCCCCTGGAACTGTTACTGTTGAGGTATTGGGGCGGTAGTCTAGTACATAATATGCTAACTCTTAACATAGGCTTTGTTCAACAAGCTGAGCCACCCTAGGGACTGAAATATACCTCTATGAAGTGGTTATATACAAAGTTGTGGCGAAAAAGTGAGCTAAGTTCGTGATTTTTTTAAAGTGCTTAATGCAAATTAAGCACTTTAAAAAAATCAAAGTTCCCGAGAGATCCGGTAGCGCGGTTATCGTGCATTCTGTTCTTTGTGCAGAATAATGCGGAAATGCCTCCTTTAGAAATCAACAGGCTGTGTAGCGAAAGTATGAAAATATTTGGCACTTCATGTAAAAATTGTCTTTGTTCCAGTACCGAGTAAATTGGAAGTACTGAGCAAACAGGGAGAAAGTTATCCCGGAAGTCGCTTCTTGTTCTTCCTTTGGTACTATCGATACAGTTGAATTTTACAGTTTTCAACTGAATCGATCATCGGTGTAAATAGGAGCGTGTATTTTCTACTGCTGTTTTCTCCGAAACGATCACATGTAGTACTGGAACAAACCTATACATTGCTCCAAAACAAAAATTAAACCTTGCAGAAAAGTAGTTTTAGAATATTTAAAATAAATCCGAACAGAGAAGATTATTCTTGTGACAGAGGTTGCTTGACTCAGAAAGCAATTTACAAAAATGAAGAGGCATGAAGATATTTTTCGTAATGTCCAACAACGAATATATATTATTTTGTTTTGCTGTATTCCGATGGAAAAAACGTTATGATCGTTTAAATGCGGATATAAAGACTAAATCTTTGATTTTTCCAGAAGCATGAAATTGGTACATAATATAGAATATTTTAATCAGAACAAATATACGACCGAAACAAAACTAATATTTTGGAAACATTGGTCGAGTGGGGGTATGTCGTTTTCAACAGGGATTAGTAAAATATAAGAAGAAGCCAGCTGGCGGATCCTATCCTAGATAGATACCACAACGGCATCTGCAAGCTGCCCTAGCGTGATGGAATTGAGAAGACATTTGTCAATGTCATTCACTTAAAAATTGTAGAGAAGGGCGCTTAGACATGAGCCCTGGGGAAGGTCCACGTAGCTAATTCGTGATGTCGACAAATAACGTTGCGAAAAATACATATGTTTTCCAGACAACAAGCCCCCTGAGTCAGTAAGAAAACTGATGCCATCTCTTTGCTAGCATATGCCATTTGAATTCCTGTTAAGAGCAACGCAAGGCAATCGTTCGTCTCTTTGCCTTTACGAAAGCCAAATTGTGTATCTGACAGTAAGTTATTTGCTTCGGCCCAATTATCGAGACAGAACAGGACCATTTTCTCGATTAACTTCCGAATAGAAGAGAGCATTTCAATCCGTCCATACAAGTTGTGATCGGAGGCTGTTCTTGTTTTTTTTTTTTTGATGGCGTGGACCTTCACTTGCCTCCAGTCATGAGGGACAAGGTTACTCTTAAGAAACATACTAAATTAATTCAACAAACGTCTCTTGGCAGATTCTTTAACAAGTAAAATTTCATTATGTCTGGTCCTGGGGCTTTATTGTTACATTATCGTCCGCGGGGGGAAGCGGCGCGGTAGATCTTCTGTGCCGGGGCGGAATCCGTACAAACCTTCTTGGCGAAATCGAATGTCCAATTCTCTCGTTAGTACTGTTTTAGGTTCGGTTTCTCTCATTAATCCGTCAACGAACCAGGGATAGTAAGCGTTTGTTGGCTTTCATAAAAAATTTCATTGGCTCAGGTAACCCGCCATTCCGGTTGATCTTGTACGGCGGTGGCCTTTTTCGCGTACACGTTTCAACACTTTTTGTCCCACCACGGGTTGGGAGACCTTCCACGAGAGTTCGCGTTTGGTACACGTTTTCTGAGCTTGAATAGCGGTGTCGAGAATAAAGCCACCTAAGAAGCCGTACTCTTCCTCCGGAGGAAGGTCTTGCATGGACTCGAGTTTACCGGATGCAGGATGCTTAGCTCTTCCAATCACTATTTCGTTTGAGGTCAGACGAAATATTGATTGTACTCGTTGGCCTTAAGCCGTTAGCAATAGTGATTAAAATTGACACAGGATCGCTGCCGTGTCGATCAGGAATTACCTTCCACATGCAATCTAACCGAGTCGAGCAGAGGGACAAGTCTAAGGAGCTTGGGCGCGCTGGGGGAGCAGGGATCCGTGTCATTTCACCGGTGTTCAAAATTGTCAATGGAGTTATCACAAAGTTTTTGGAGTGAGGTAGATTTCGATTATCATTATCATGAAAGCAATCCCATGCTATGCCGTGGGAGTTAAAATCAACTAAAACTAAGTTCAGTACGGGAAAGAGTTCTGCATTGTCGCAAGATCTTCAATGCCTGGTGTCGAGGGAAGGTTAATTCTATTGAAAAAATAGCACGTTTTGATCCCCAAAAGTACTCTTCCGTTAGAGTGTTCTCGATCCAAGCAAATAAAATTAAAATCTATTTCTGATGTACGTCATGTTTTGCATAATAAATTTTAAAAGGATCGAGTTTCGGGATAATGTTTTTTTAATGCTACTGTTAAACAGTGATCAAATCCGTGACCTCGTTCGAATTAGCTATCGAAGGATACAATCGCTGAAAGGAGGGGCTATTTTGCAGTCAACTGCATTAAGAATGTTTTTATTGCAGTGAGAAAGCTTACCAGGATGCTTTTAAGAGGGTGTTCTGTAACAATATGGTCCACAGTGCTGGGAACTTCTTTTCTGAGCTCAGGTTTCGGAGACCAGGAGCTGTTTGCTTCGGTTTTGCACCAGTAAGTACTGTTATTTTGGAGGACATTGAAGAGACACCTTCTGAACATTACAACGAATCTTAGGAGAGGAAAAGTTCCTCCTTTTTCTATTGCTTCTAGGCGCAGCAGAAGATGTTCCCTCCTGGTGTTCATCAGAGTCACCATCGTCAGTAGACAAGCCAGTATAGATTTTTGTAGAGACTTGTGGCTTAGCTATTTAAAGCAGCATTTCTGCGAAAGATCCCTTAGAGGGTCCCTGAAGGGAACTCTTCAGTTTCTCTCCGCACTGTATCATCATGTCGGGAGATTATGTTGATTTCCCCACTGTAAAGATACTTTTCGACACCCCTCCCCCAGGAGTCATCCACATGATTCTCATCGCATTTCCCACAACGAACCTTATTGCTACAATGGGAGGCTGTGTGTCCTGATTGTTTACAATTTTTGCATTTCATTACCCGTGGCACAAAAAGGCGAACAGGTAGACGATCATTGTCAAAGAGGAGGTAGGTAGAGCAAAACCGACGAAGGTCACCCGATAAGAGTCTAAGTTGACGTATGACGTATTCCTGTCAGCTGCCACTGATGTTGAATGCAAACATCCTGTATCTTCCCTGACTGAAGCATGGGGTCTTTAACCCTTGATAAGGCCGAGAGTTTGGGGCTAATAATAAATGTTATATTAATGGAAACACGGTTCTTTCACTTAGTTTAGAATCTACATTTATTTCGTAATAAAAACTGTTTTGAGAAAGGTGGCGATATAGTTGCCACCGCCCGGTAAACACATTTTATGAAACTCTGTTTCTTAAGGATAGTACAGGAAGAAATCCAAACGAAAGCTTAAGCTAGCTACCGTTATGCCCGTTTTTATGTAACCATTTTTGTTATTGCTAGATTCACTGTTTTTACCTCCATCTCTGTTCAGGCCAGTGCTCAGGATATTTTTAAGGGGGTTGGTTTTATGCGTTTCTTACAAAAGAAGGGTATAGCAACCCTCAAACTTTGAAGATCTTTTCTCAGGTCTGGAGGCCCTATTCTTTTGTATCAATCGACTCAGCTCAACAAATTGAGACAATGTCTGTTATCGAGAAGGAATCTTGAACAGACAGTGCTGCCTGTGGCTCGTGGTAGTGTGGATTACTGCAGTGATTTGTAGTAAGCTTACCGACTAAACCTAAACCTCTTGTTCCTTCCAGCCTTCAACTTACGCAGTCACCGTTAGGTATTACCTCAGTAGGGATTGTGTGTTTACTCTTTTTATATTGTGTTAATTGTTCGTAGATTTCCCATTGCTGTTGTTTTTTGCTTGCTGTCCAACTTTCGCGCTATATCTAACTTGCTGATGTCTACTGTAAATATCGTCACCTGCCGAGACGCGAAACGATCCAGAGGTGCTGACCTTAATGACCGACATGTCTTTACAACTACCTTTCTTGGCGCTAGTCGTTTCGAATTATCCTATTTAGCTGGTGCTGAGCAGGGTACTCTCACAGGAATAGGAATTTTTGCTTACCGATTCCCGTTTTCGTAAACCATTTAGCTCTCAGGCACTAGGACAGACCACAGGCGGTGGCATTTTTTGAATGATCTTATCCCGATTTCTCTGACTTCGTGTTGTTTGTTTGTTGTTTTTCCTCCATAGCTGATGTTGCAAGCTCAGAAAGAAGGGAAACATTTCAAAAGTAATTCAAAGCCTTCATTGGAATGGGTTTGAGACAACTATATTGCCACCTATTTAGATTCATTTTATTTTGATCTTTGTATTTTTTGCAACTCAAGAACCGCGTTTTCGGATAAAAAATACTTGTTTTTACAAATTTTGATCACCAACTTATAGGGTGTAGAGTATTTTATTCAAAATCGAGTTAATTGTATTGTCCATGCAGGAAAAGAAAAGGTGACAATATAGTTGCCACTGTCTTATAAAGGGGTAAAACAGCTAACATGAGGACGACCGCGTCACATTCAACCCGATTAGATGGTACATATTCACTATACTCCTTTGCAAAAGGCCCGTAGCCAGCAATATAATTTGCGTGCTTCAAATTATTTTCCTCCACCAGAAGCTTATCAGGGCTAATTATTGATGTTTCTGTTACCGCCGAATATTGCTTCATCAGAACTCGAAAAATCTGCAATAGATCCAAACATTTCTTGTCTTCGGTCCGGAAAAGTTTACAAATGGCCCGGTTGCGGAGGGTGGGTTCATTTTTAGTCGGGGAGGTGATTTTATTGCGACATCCATCTCGCCTTGAGGCAAACCATTATCAACGAAAGCCGTTTTTGCACGGGTTGTATTATAGTCATGAATGAGGAATATACAGTCGTGATTCACTGGTTGGCCCACAGCCTATGTCCAACTAACGAATTTGATTCGCTAGTTGGACCAACTGACAAATGTCAAAAACTCTCCAAAGAAGACGTTAGTAGTGTAAAAGATTAATAAATAGATT
The DNA here is from genome assembly GCF_030247195.1 of Topomyia yanbarensis. NCBI lineage: Eukaryota > Metazoa > Arthropoda > Insecta > Diptera > Culicidae > Topomyia > Topomyia yanbarensis. The sequence continues at coordinate 207,076,353 of NC_080672.1, read as the reverse complement.
GTCAAAGCAAATTTGACATGAGATTTTGGCGTTCAGATGTTTTTCAGTTGGACAAAGGTCCAACGACACGGCGCGAAATATTATCTGTCATTCTGCCCGAGACTTGCGCGCTATTCATTCAACTTTCAGCCAAAATATCTTATGAAGGTTGCAATGATGTTCGGAAGGATTATTTGAAAACATCCATACCATGAAAAAATCATATAGGATGAAATACTCTTGCTTATAACACTAAACTTTTGCACTCTCTTCCTTTTACTACGTGATGAAGCTACAATATGCACATATTTGTATCACATATACTTATCTATACATCACACTTACTTTCACTTTGAACACACGTACATATTACATTTTCAATGATAAAGTGCAGCGAAAATTATTTTTTATTAATTTTTTTTTTGAGGACCTCACAAAAATAGGTCTTGCCAAGAACCTTCCAAACAAGTATTCTAAACAAAAAATATAATTTTATTGGTTGTGTGACAACTCAGAAAAGGTATCTAAAGCTTTTGATATCGGTTTTAATCATACTTCTCCTACAGGTTAAACCATTTAAAATTTTATTAGCCAGAAAATTACTATGAGATGTTGTTCCTCTGTCATAATAATAATTTTATAATGAGAGGTTGGTTAACTTGTTTGCAATATCAGCCAGGGTATTCAGATAAATTCAATTTTCTTGAACGATATAGACACTGTGGGTATACAGAATAACTTTTGAACCAGAAGTCGTAGCCTATTACTTTTCTTGGAAAAGTTGTACACTGTACTAGTATCTGCCGGAGTTAGCATTGTACATTTTTTAGAACACATAGGAAACTGTCTACACAAATTTAAATATGAAAATTTGTGCCACCCTAGTAGTCATATGTTTGTTAAACATGTATGTGAAAATAGTTAAAACTGACGAAGCTACGGCATTTATCTTGAAATGTATCCAGTGAAAATGTAATCGTGCACAGAGCATTCACACGATTGATTAGTTTAGAAATATTTCCTTAATTATGAACGAAAGGTTTTGCATACAAAGATGAATAACTTTTATAAGCATAAAACATTATTTTCATCCTAATTAGGCCATTACAAATCTTTTTTAAAAATTATGTCCAAGTACAATTTTTTTTCGGAAGGGAGGGGGGGCAAACAAAAAATAAATATTTATTTTAATAAACACAATTTTTTTTTCTTTTTGCATTTTCTTTCGATTGTTCTCGTGGACGTTTCCGCAGAGTGATTTCGTATAGCGGGGTTAAGCTATTTGTTTTACTAGAAAAATTCAAGCAAACATTACTGAATCAATCAAAAGTTCACATAGGAAAGGGATGCTAGTTTTCGTTTTAAATAATTTTCCCAACAGTGCAATTTTTAAATTCCCAATAAAAGCTTGAAAGTTCTCTAAGAACTTAATGTAAACATTTAAGAGTACTTTAAGGTATTAACTTTTGGTTGCTTGAATAGTTTTCGTTCCGTTGTGGTGGCACATGGACCGACTGTACACACAAGGCATGAAAATCGGTCAAAGGTGAACCTGCTTGATAACAATGTACAGAAACAGGATTGCAACATTTCACTTATGGACTTTTGGAAAACATTCTGGAATGAATCCACAGGTAAAGTGTGCGTCAATGGAATTATTCATCTCAGATATGGTTTTCTCTGATATTTTTTTCTATTGCGTGTTTCGTATACAGTAGCCTGGCGAACGTACATCCTGTGCATACTATACTTTTTCGAACTCTAGTGGAAACATCAGCTTTGGTTTATCGCTTGTGCTTGAAGACTTGTAGATTTGTTTGTTTGGTACATGATAGTAATTCGGCTCGGTTCCGTGTACATCTTCGAAATCTTTGCATTTTTCTCCATCTTGTTGCGCAGCAGGTAGCCACATCAGATACATTCATTTGATAGTCGTACGGATTTATGAAATTATAGCAATCATCAGTTCATTTTTTGCCTTTTTCATATAAGGAAGACTGTGCAATCACTCTGAAATTCGACTTTTTAAGCTACACCCGGAGTGTCGAGTGTCATATACCACTAGATTCAGTTCGTCGATATCTGAAAATGTCTGTATGTTTTATAGTATGGTTAAATAGCTTCAAAAGTGCATTGGCTCTAGGTGGGATTCACTTTTGTGCGTAACCGCTACTAATAGTCCTTACTTCTCTTCCTTCCTTTTGTGCCACGAGACTGCATCGAAGTGTTGTATCGTGGGGAGGCTGATTCAGTCTTAAGACAAAATGATACATTAGAGCGGTTTAGCTCAGAACACATATCCGGCTAATCGCAGTGGTGAACTTCTGTTAGCCATTTGGCTCCCGTTTCTGTGAACCATTTATTTCCTATTTTCGCGAGCCATCTCAATTCCTCGTCGGAAGTTCTCCCGATACCGATGCCTGTTGCGTGAGTCATTTAGCTCCCAGTTTTGTCGCAATCTTCTCGCATAGTCCATAAATCTTACTCAAAGGGCCAACCAGTACTTGGCGAGGACGGTTCGGCAATACCGGATGGAGCGTAGCTTCTGGTTCGCTGCTTCCGGTTCGTTGAAAACTGGTACTTCACTCGACCTACTCGATCTTGTCCCTGACGGTGAATCACATGCTTCGGTCCGGCGATTTCAGCTGGTTCGTGGTGCCCAGTACACTGGCGCCTCAAGTAAAGCTGTGGTTGCTCTCACAGCCTTCCCCTTAACATAATCATCGTAACTTTAAAAGTTCAAATCGATGATATATTTTCCGACCGCGCTGTCTTTCGGCTGCTAGTCATCACCAACTCTGTTTTATGATGGGCAATCATCTCCGTGTCGAGTGTCTCCTCTTCTAGCGATTGTCCGATTACTTGGAACACCACACCATCCGTGAAGCCGAAAATCGTTATATCTCTGGGAAGGTTCAGCTTCAATACTCCATCGTACACTGCGTTCCACAGCGTCGAGTCGAGGAACGTCAGTTGTAGTTGTGATTCTCCCTTGTCTGTCTCGTAGATCAGTGTTCGGTACTGAAAGTAGTTCTATAATATCCTGCAGAGTTACTCATGCTGTACAGCGAATGGGCGATTGCTTCCCAGCTAGTACTATTGAAGCATTCTTCACGTCTAAGGGAACCGCAAAAACGATATCCTTATCTCTGCTGTCTCCAAAGCTCCCACAACCGTTTGGATGGATTTCACTGTAGACCTGCCTATAAGGAAGCCGAATTACATGAGATGCCGTTCTCACGGTCCGCGTACTTCGTTAGCTTGTTCAGCATTACTCCTTCTATCTAACATTACCAAGGGATTATTTGTTGTTTGTGCTTACGGTTCGCTATTGTAAATCCTTCTTCATCGGTACTAGATTCCTGATTGGTGGTGTTGGTTGTTGGTTTGGAAACATTTGCTGTAATCGTTGTTACTTCGATGTTGGTAATGACAGTTGGTTTAGTGGTACAGGGGCCGATCGTTGTTAAGCTGGTGCTTGTGAATGCCCGGTTTGCAGTGATTGTGGTTTAACATACGATGATTGTATACCGGCTTTGGTCGTATCAGGTGGAATTTCTTTAGCATTCTCTGCGCAAGGTTTCCCGTGGTGTAGCGGATGATCACAATATTGACAGGTAGGAATCTGTCCTGGGTGCGTGACTAGTATTCGTTGAGAATATTCAACACCATGAGGTGATTTGCATGTGAAAGTCAAGTCAAGTTCTCACCACACGAACGCCGTTGCGGAGTCTTGGGAAGAAGTTCCTCCAAGTAGCTTCCTTAACACTATTCACCTCTACGTATTTTGACAGGATTTGTTTGATAGCGAAGGAACTAGTACGTGGTGCCAGGTCATGTATCTTTATTTCAATACTGTCAATATCTATATACGTTGGGATACTGTATAAAATGTCATTACATTCGATGACGTGTTTCATGTTGTTCTGGGAAGCGAATGATTCTGCTTGACTAATGTTTTTTAACATATTCAGTACCGCATGACGTAAATGGTGGAATTGCACCGCATAAAGTACCGCAAGCTACGTTGAACTTCAGGTTCACCTTCAACATTTGCTCCCCTTCATGAATAGATGGTATTACCGGATATTTCGTGTAATCAACAGCAACACAGTTTGCCCGCATCGTGATATACTTTTGCTTTGCATTATCACTCATTGTTTGTTCACGTTTCACACACTAGGCAAAAGGAATCAATTTTTGCCTTTGCAAATAGACCAAGCGTCGCGCGGGTAAATTTGATTATTTACCCTGCTATTGCAGCGGAGCGATTTCTAGCTTCTGAACTGAGCGAGATGAGATACCGAAGTGATCTCCGACTTCTTCTCCAAGCTCGGAGGCAACTTATACGTAGATCGATAATCGTATTATTGCACCCGGCGACCGTTTCTCGGTTTCCCATTCCTTGGTATGGTCGCATTACACGCCCTTGTTAGTAGTGCCGTGAGCTCGTTCGCATTTAGGTTGAAGAGGATACCCTCAAATTCAAGTTCTTCGACGGACACGTTCCTGTGAAAAATCGCTGTTTTCCATCCACTCGTTTATATATTTCCCACATATTCATATTCATGTGTAGTTCATAGTCCTGTTATCAATGCTGTACCAGATCGCTTGGTGGTCGCTGTAGATATATCCTCGCACACTTTTCAGTCCATCTTTCCGGTTACTCCAAGGCTACAAAAATTGACATCGATAATAAATTGCCGGTTCCCCTTGCGGTAAGTGCCGATGATACCATTATTTGTAAGATCTATATTTAGCTTTGCTAGAGTATTCTTGATCGCTGATGGCCAGACAAAGTTCTTTTGATTCCAGCGTCTATCTCGAAAATTTCGCATGTTTCTGGTTCTTGGAATATTTCAGAATTAATGTCTCTTCGGCTTCTTGGAAAACGACTTATTCGATTTTCACAAACTTAGCCTTAAATGGAAGGTTTGGTAGCAGATTTTGATCTGATCAAGTTCATAAGAATCGCACATATGGCTGCGGAAATACGGTATGAACACTACGATCCCATATGAAATCTTTAATTGTCAAAAACTTTTCGGTAAAGCTCATGTATATTGAATATTGAACCACATATAAATCGCCAGGAGTCTGATTTGAATTCAGATTGTTTCCTTATCAAAATTATTTTCGAATGCAACGATCGATTATGTCTCTATCGACTGTTGCGTTTAAAATGGAATCGATTCAGAAGTCGGTCTGTATTAGCCTTTCCATGAGATTTTCGTTTGATAATACACAGATGGGTCCTTCCTTCCGCGACCAGTAAACGTTTCATTTGATGTTGGACTGGATCGATGATCTCATTTAAAATTCACATTTACCCGAGAATGGTCAAAATAAAAATTATCATGGGATGGTAATTTCTAAAACTACCATAATAGTTTTCAGTTACGAAAAGCAAAACTCTATGGAAGCTATTGTTGCTCTATAAAACGTGACAATTTTTTGAATTTTGGTTATTATAAAAAAATTATTTGCCTCCTGATTTTTTTCAGCGATTTTGAAGGGGGGGGGGGGGTGACATAATTTTTAAAAAAGATTTGCAATGCCTTATTAGCGAATTTCCCCAAAATTCCACGCGGCCTTTCCCGATTGAAAGGAACGGCCGCGCTCCATGATACGCCGCGCTTAGCCCATCTGTCATAATATCGCGATTTTGCATAACGAAGGGCTAAATAAATATGAACCAACAGGTCTGTGCCCCAAAAGGAGAAGGGCTAAAGGATAACACATATTGTTCCAGAAAACAGCACTGCGTTATGCAACGTTTTGTACAGGTTGATTATACCAGGTGCAAGTGGTGCCAAATTCACAACGTTCATTCTGAATTGAAAAGTCCTTTTAGATTACAGAATTGATAAAATTGGTTAAATGAGATAAACTAATCAATCAAATTCTGTTTTAAAAATTGTGCTTGCGTTTAAAACAAAATGGGAGGCTTATTATTACCGCTACATACTAAATTTCAAGCGCAAATAGCAAATACAATTGCTAGTTACACCAAAAGCTTACTGGCAACCTTACAGCGGCATTTAAGAAACAGTTGGTGCGGCGTGTACGTTTCAGAGAATCTCTCAATAAAAATTCCAACGTATAGGACGAACTTGTTAATAATTATTGGAGTATACCAAATATCAAACGTAGTTAATTTAATCGTGCGTGAAAACGCGAAAAAGACGGGAGCGGACTTGGTGGACACAATGTCAGAACCACCACAACGAATTCTCTAGACTATAAATGGAATTGGTTTTAAATTTCAAAGCAAAAACGTGATTGGAACACTTCAGCGAACCACCTGTTTTTTTCTTTTTTCCAATGCGGGGGGGAAGGGCATGTCATGTTTGTTCTTAAACGACTTTTTTCTTCGCTCCAAAGAGCGTTACAGTAGTTCTGTGTAAAAGTTTGAGCTTAGAGATGCAAAGATTCCCGGACAAACTGACGCGATTAGTGAAGGCGACGATGGATCGGGTGATGTGCGTAGTACGTGTCTCAGGGACGCTCTCGAGTCCCTTCGAATCACGCAGAGGGTTACGGCAAGGTGATGGTCTCTCGTGTCTGTTATTCAACATCGCGCTGGAAGGTGTAATAAGAAGAGCAGGGATCGACACGAGTGGTACGATTTTCACAAAGTCCGTTCAGCTACTTGGCTTCGCCGATGACGTTGATATTATTGCACGAAACTTTGAGAAGATGGAGGAAGCCTACATCAGACTGAAAAGAGAAGCCAAGCGCGTCGGACTTGCCATCAACACGTCGAAGACAAAGTACATGATAGGAAGAGGTTCACGAGAAGAAAATGAGAACCGCCCGCTTCGAGTTTGCATCGGTGGCGACGAAATCGAGGTGGTTGAAGAGTTCGTGTACTTGGGCTCACTGGTGACCGCCGACAACGATACCAGCAGAGAGATTCGTAGACGCATCGTGGCAGGAAATCGTGCTTACTTTGGCCTCCGCAAGACACTTCGGTCGAACAGAGTTCGCCGTCGTACGAAGTTGACCATCTACAAGACGCTGATTAGACCGGTAGTTCTCTACGGGTACGAGACCTGGACCATGCTCGTAGAGGACCAACGCGCACTTGGTGTCTTCGAACGGAAAGTGCTGCGTACCATCTACGGTGGAGTGCAGATGGAAGACGGCACATGGAGACGGCGAATGAACCATGAGTTGCATCAGCTGTTGGGGGAGCCGCCCATCTGTCATACCGCGAAAGTCGGACGACTACGGTGGGCCGGGCACGTAGCCAGAATGTCGGACAATAGCCCGGTGAAAACGGTTCTCAATTGCAATCCGACCGGTACAAGAAGACGTGGCGCGCAGCGAGCACGATGGATCGACCAGGTGGAAGACGATTTGCGGACCCTTCGCAGACTGCGTGGCTGGCGACGCGCGGCCATGGACCGAGTGGAATGGAGGAATCTTTTGTATACGGCACAGGCCACTTCGGCCTTAATCTGTTAATAAATAAATAAAATAGAGATGCAAAGAGGCATGAGTTTCGGGCTTCCGAGTTTTGTTTTTTTTTTCATGAGCTGTATAAGTATAGTCAAACATGAAATTTCAGAAACAACTAACATACCGCGTAGTAGCACAGCACCGGCTGGCTGGCTGGCTGGCTTGATTGCAGAGGGGAAGGAGCTATCTGACAAGAACTTATTTCTCATAACAGTTCGATATGGCTTAAAGCCGCAGGCAAATTACTCTTACGTATGTGTTGGTGACCATACTGACATAAAAAGAAATTCGCGTTAAAATAATTTACCCAAGAGACTCGAACCGACAATCATTGTCTCACCGAAGACACCCCTTTACTAACTGAGCTAACGCGATACATAACAGCGTGATGGCAAAGTGGCATACATAAGTTTCGCTTGAGCGTGAACGATCTAAGCGCAGAGCTTCTGCTCGTGCATGCATGGGTATGGGACATTGCAAGATGATGTCGTATGAGTAAAAATGCTCGAAAAAATGACAGCTCAGCGAGCTTGTTTACATGGACTTCGAATTTTTTTTATTCCGATTCAGTGCAAGTGAGCGTGTCATATCTTCGAGCATTTTTACTCATATGACGTCAACTTGCAATGTCCCATACCCATGCCATGCACGGGCCGCAGCTCAATACGCTTGAATCGTTCACGCACAAGCGAAACTTATGTATGTCACTTTGCGAAGACACTGTCATGTATCGCTATAGCGCAGTTAGTAAAGGGGTTTCTTTGGTGAGATATTGATTGTCGGTTCAAGTCTTGGTAATTGTTTAACGCGAATTTATTTTTATATCAGTTGGTCACCAACGCATACGTAAGAGTTATTTACCTGCGACGTCAAGCCATACCGAACTTTTGAATGAGAATGAAGTTCCGGGCCAGAGAGCTTCTTTCCCCTCTGCAATCAAGCCAGCCAACCAGCCAGCTGTGCTACTAACGGTAGGGGAGACCGGGGCTAGTTGGCGGTGTTTTCAGTTTTCATTTTTTACTGCTTTGACTTTGGTAGATCTTGCAAAATAGAACACGTTGCATGAAATAGTAAACTGTTGGCAACATCTCTGAATTTTATTAAAATGTTTGATACGTTGTCTTCATTTCTAGAGACAAAAAAAGTAAAGCGGAAAAGCCGCCAACTTACCCCAGCCTCGGGGTAAGTTGGCGGTATGCATGGGGTAAGTTGGCGGACTGCCAGAAAATAAGCAATTCATTAGGAATACAATCACATAAGTGGTCCATATGGAATGTGCCGATTGTCTTTTCAATAAAACTGTATAGTATTCGACATATCTCATTATATTTCAGTTTCAATACCCTGTCATTTTGACTTCGACGCGTACTCCATATTCAAAAACAAATTTACGAAATTCTTCAGGCGTTTGGCTGAAATAATTGTCCATTTCATTGACGAGAGTTTCTCTTACTTTGGAGTGAATTCCAGAAATAAAAATATATTATGACTATTTTTGCACTATATTAATAGTACCGCCTACTTACCCCGTGTGCGTTACCGCCAACTTACCCCAACCGCATATTTTATAAAAAAGGATTTAAAAAATTACTTTTGGGTATGAATAGGCATAATATCTATACGGATGCTGAAGCCTCTTTTCACGCACTACTGAAAAATATAATCGTTCGGGACCTTAAATTACACAAAATGTTTAAAATTAAGAAAATTTACAAATTATGCTCAAAAACACAATTTCGTCCACAGCTTCTACAAAACATAATGTTTCGCAACAAAAACACATTGGATAATGCGTTTCACATTACTTAAGGTACACAACGAGAGACAACGCTTTATGTCTAATAGAAACGGAGAAAAAGGGGTTCCGCCAACTTACCCAAACCACCAACTAGCCCCGGGCGCCCCTATATTATTTGTTTCTGAAATTTTATGTTTGACATATAAGCTGATGAAAAAAATATTAACAAAACTCGGAGGAGCGAGAACTCATGCCTCTTTTTATCTCTAAACCCCAACCCTTACACAGAACTACTGCAACGCTCTAAGGAACGAAGAAAACAGTTGTTTAGGGACGATTCATAAATTTCATAACGCTTTTAGGGGGAGGGGGTACGACAAGTTGTGACATGTTGTGACATAGGGGGAGGGGGAGTAAGCTAGATAGTTACGTAATATGTTTTCACCGAAGAAAAAAAAATTTCAATGAATAACATAATTGAAGAGGGGGGGGGGATGGAGACATTTGTGACAATTTGTTACATGGGGGGAGTCAATTTTGGGCAATTTTAACGTTACGTAATTTATTAATGGCCCTTATCCACAAGCATGACATGCCCGGCGCATGTGCACCGTATTGTCTAAAAGAAAAAAGAGAAGAAACAGGTGGTTCACTGAAGTGTTCTAATCACGTTTGTGCTTGGAAATTTAAAGCCAATGCCATTCTCAATGATAGGTAAGGGACCATTCATAAATTACGTAACGCAAAAATTGCCCAAAATTGTCTCCTTCCTCCCCCCATGTAACAAGTTGTCATAAATTTCTCTATCCCCCCTCCCCTATTACGTAACAAATTCCTCGAAAAAAAATTGTTTCGTAACGATCTGGCTTACTCCCTCTCCCCCATATGTCACAACTTTTCGTACCCCCCTAAACGCGTTACGTAATTTATGAATGGTTCCTAATCACCAGATGGAACTTTCTAAATGGAGCCTAACTTTGCAGGGATGATTGCTTTCGACGATAGCATGTTTTTGTTACAGCTCAGCAAAACAAAAAAAAAAAACAAATGCTACAGGCTACCCAAAAAAAAATTTTGTTGTTAAAATTTCCAAAAATAGTTAAAATTTGTTTAATGAAGATTACCACTAAACACAAACACTTTCAGCTTCAATTTCCTTTAACAGAAAGCTACGATTATTCAAACAATGTGTGTGTATGAAAGGTGTGAGCGTTAGGAAGAAATACTAGTACGGATGACAACAGACAATCATGTTTTAGTAGTTTTATTTAGATTTTTAAAGAGACCGCCTAGAGGCGGTGTTGGAAACTAGAGGGTTAATTTGATTAAAATCATAATATCCACCAGTAAAATCTAACATCCGGACGATTAACATTGCTGTCGTTTGTTTTGTTTTTTGTGACATTTGACGTACTAATGAAAGTTTAATTTGTCTTCAAATGCTGTACGTAATCGTACAAATAATCTGTCATAATAAAATGAAGAAAAAATGTATTTATGGAGAAAGTCGCAGGGGATCGGTTTTATTCGTAATTCCCCTAAAATTACTAATCGTAACTCGGTGAACTTATGGCACTCAGAAGAAGTTCATGTATGTTATATTTCAACCAAGTGACTGTCTGTTGGTACGGTATGGTTCGAAAACGCGCTACGGAGTAAACAAATGGTTGGCGGTAATTGGCCGGTTCAAGCCCATTCCGCTACCTCACTGTTTTTTTCTGGTTCTTTTTTTTCTAATTACGATATGATGTTCATATCGCGATGTTATATTTGAAAGATGCTTTTTGTTAGATATATTTGAACGACACGTTTTACTACATCAGATTCAATGAAAATTTACAGGTTTCTTTCAAATTGATGTAAAATGACTGATGCAACTAGCATAGCAACATAAGTGGCCTTAATGTTCAGATGTTATCGTCATAAACAGCCAGATTTGAAGGGTATTAGTTTTGGCTCTTGATTTTTTTGCTGCCTGTAAGCGGAATCGATAGTATTAATTAATAAGGGAAAGTTCCCGGTTATGGCATATCTGTTATTTCTGGTGTGTTGCACGCTTTATTGTATTTTTGACAAAGTTATATTCTAAGCTTTTAGGTTTATGATGGTATTACCAAATACAAATATGTTTTGTGAATTTGTATTTGGTATTACTATCATTATCGCTGGATGCTCCGTTCAAACATTTTTGGGTTCAATCAAAATGCGCTCCAGGTCCGCAGACTCTGTCTTTCTGGTATTTAATGACAGATATCGCCAAACTTACTCACCTGCAATATACTGCTCATGATCACATATTTGTCATATATTTGGGATTATTAATTTTTATCTAAATGATTTGTGATCATGGGCAGTAGAACTTGCTGCAGTTTGGCTGAATTTTCTATTCAATACTCATTAGCTCTGAGATACTTACTATATCTGAAATTTTAAGCAGAATAATATTTTTTCGAAATTGCTTATGGTAAACGAAATTGTAAACTTTTGGTTGGTTAGTGAACATAAACAGTGTTGAGTTTTAAAATGTTATTTTTATGCTCTGTATTAATAGTGTCTAAACCATTGGTTTTGCGGTTAGTTCGGAAAATTTTCGTTATTTCCAAACGCGTTTTTTCGATTCCAAACAAATTCAAATAGAGACTTACTCTATTCAGTAAAGTCGTAGCTAATTCTAATACCAACAAAGGAATTTGTTGAGAACACTTGTAAAGTCATGAAGAGGTTGATCATGTTATGTTGATGTCGAGATTCTATGTATGAATAAATGTTGGGTTAAGGGACCATCCATAAATGACGTAGCATTATATGGGGGAGGGGGGAGTTTTGCATTTTGTGATGATGTGTGACGACAGGTGGGTAGGGGGTCATGTCATGCTACGTAGGTTTTTTTTAAAGGAAATAGGGGTTGACCTGATGTCACGACAACCTTAGCCGTTTCATCTAACTAACATCATTTTTCATTTTTATTTTTTTTTATTTTTGCGGGGCAAGGGGGGGGGAGAGTTACCGTCAACCTACGTAATTATCAGGGGGGGTATTGAGAGTTTTGTGACGAAATGCTACGATGGGGGAGGGAGGGGTTAAAAATCTCTCAAAATGCTACGTCATTTATGGATGATCCCTAACCAAATCGGTTACAATATTGTCATGATTTAATCACTGTAGTGTAGTGAGTAGCGTAATGTTTTGTTTGATTAGAAGCATAAGTTCCAGTTTTCTAGCTCCCACTCCCTCAGACCGCCAAAGCTTTAGGGTTTTTTATGTCAAAATTATGATTTTTTCAATATTCAAACCGCAAGTCAATATATTAATGTGATGTTATGTAATATATTTTTGCATTTGCGAAATTGTTTATTAATTACAAATACCTTCAAACTGATCTAATTGACTGACATTGTACTTTGAGGAATCTAATTTTTAGAATTTGCCCAGTATTCTTTTTGTTAACTTCTAATTTTATCAGATTGTCGTATCACAATAATTAGTCTACAGTATCAAAATAGTAGGCCTAGGTCGTATTTAATATTCCAAATAACAATTGGCTTATCAAATAGAATCAGTCAGTAAAAATGATTTTATGGAAACATGATTTTGTGAGGCTAAAAAAGTCATCTTTCTCCTAACGTTACTAGAGGCAAACACTGATTGTCTACCTTTTGAGATACTGCGCGCCATTTGTGGAATTCTGCAGAAACGGTTAGAGATACGATCAAACCGACTAAAAATTCACCCTTTAGGGTAACAAAATTACCTCACCCTGAAAAAAAATTAAATTAAAATTTTTTTTTGTTGGTCGTTATTGGGATTCAATCGCCCTCACCTTTATAATTTTAGCGCGAACATAGCGTTGCTGTCTCTAATATGTACCGTTCGAACCGTTCTGTCCCGCTCCAACGCCCCGTTACCATACCATTAACTTATAGGGTAATGAGCTTATTTTCACCATGTTTCTATTTGCCATCTTTGTTCAACGCATTGGGCGACAATTGAGGCACTAAATCCGAATTTTCGTTGCGCTCAAACACGAGCATTTCATTGTTTTCAGGGCATTTGTGTTATTAGATTGATTCTAATCAACGAAGCAAAGCTCTTGATGCCAATTCATACGCATTCCATCGATTGTAGGCCGAGTAATTAATGAATTAGTGAGGTACCTTCCTTAATAGGGTGAAAATAGGCAATTTACCCTTTGTAAAAGTAATGGTAGTGGGCCTTCTTGTAGATGGATATACTGTATACATTTTTCCTAGAATTCATTTTACATTCAATATGTTGAACACCCAGAATTGGAACTTAAAATCGCAACGAAAGACGTTGTAACAATGGGAAAAATTGACAAGTGCTCTAAGCATCAGATGCTCGAGAAAACATGAAAACCGAGTGACTGTCGATCGAGCCAGTAAGAGACAAAACTATTCTGTAAGAACAACATTGCTGCATTGCCTTACAAGTTGTAAGTTACAATATTACATCATCACAAAGTGTTAGGAAGTTGATAGAACTGCTGATCATCGGCAATTGTCGCGTCTTCGCGTTTGAATAACTAGATACTTCAATGGTTATCAAAGTTGCTAAATTTTCGTATTCTTTAGTTGCTGTTACTATTCAGCTCTCCCTTGCCGAACACCTGAAATGAATGAATGATAAAATACTTTCATACTCTACTTGATGGGCTATATTGTGTCGATTTCGAAATGTATATATATAGTTTATTAAGTAACGTTATAGCAGATCAACTTAAAGGACGTGAGTTCAAATCTATGTTTTCTCTCGTTTTTTTATATTGCGATTTTTTTTAAAGCTAAAATAGCTCAAGCCAGTTTACTGTGCATCTCTCCTTTTTTATGTGTTCATTACAGCAAATTAAGTTTTCAAGTGCCGCCAACGCATCATTGTGCAGTCTATTTTTTCTTTGGACGGTCTTAATCCTCAAAAAGGCAAGCTAAAATCGTGGCTTCAACAAGCATTGCTCCTAAGACCCGGTGATATTAAGTCTTTTTTGGCTTTCTATCAGTGAGAGAATTGAAAGTCCGAAAAAGCTCCATCATTTCTGTTCATAATTACAAGTTTATTCAAATTAGAGGATAATTATTGTAACCAGCCGTGCCTCTGAGACCACTTGCCTTTCTGAGGGTTAAAGAATATTATTAATACATATATTTTAAACATGGTATACAACACATAAATGATATGATAGAACGTTTGACAGATGAGTAATTATTGTATTCATCATTAAAGTTGTTTTGAAAAAGGGATATTTTGAAATCAGTGTATCAGTGATTATGCAATGAGATGCGTGCCTTAAGAGACATGATCTTCTACAATTAACAAAAAAAATCAAAGCTTTTTGAGCGATTTAGTGGAGGGGCTAAGACATGGTCTCACATAATCACACAATAAAGGTTCAAGTAAATTTTATTAATACCTCGGCATGCAAAAAATGGATTGCGTTAAAATCGTTATCAATATGATGGCTTCATTCGTCAGTACAGTATTAAAATTCGCACAAAAAACGAGTGTTACACGCAAGCCAATGATTAAATTTTAAAAGCATTTATAGTATGTTTATAAAAGTGCACGACAAACCTACATGATGGTTGTTGAATCAGTTTATTTGTACCCTGCGTGTTTGGCTAGCGTATCATCTACTGCCCCCACAAACATTCAAACTATTTACTATGAACACCATAAAAGCACCTAACAAGAATTCTTTTTAATCAGTTTGATTTTTCATTGCGCCTGAGCTAGAAAATATACCACAGAAATACGCCATATGCACCTCAGAGAGCTTGGAAGCGCCCTACGAGTTAGGATAGACTATCCACTACCATCTCATGAGCTCAAATACTCATACCAATGCCCCAAAGAGATACAGTATATGCGCCCCAGAAAATCTGAAAGCGCCCGGCAAGTTAGGATAGACTATTCGCATAACGCCCCATGAGCATACTACCTACCCGTTAGCTCAACATACTCATACTACTGACCCATAGAGCCTGAAAACGCCCTGCAACTTAGGATAGATTATTACCGCCTCATAATCTTAAATACTCATTTATATGCGCCCCAAAGATACTGAAACCGGTTGAAAGCGCCTTGTAAGTTTGGAAAGTTTATTGCCCACCTATCTAATTGCCAGACGAGCCATGGTAATATCATACTACCTCTCCAGCGAGTGTGGAAGTGCTCTGCAATATATGGGAAATTCATACTAGCGCCCAATACAGTCTCGGAGTGCCGTGCGAACTATGAGAATATCGGACTTGCGCCCTAGGTAGTTTAAGAGAGCCCTGCGACCTATGGGAATATCAAACTGGTGTCCGAGAGACTCTGAGAGCGCCCTGCGAGCAATATGAATATCATGCTGGCGTCCCATATAGTCGCTGTGAGCTATGAGAAGCACCCCAGCGAGTGCGGAAGCGCTCTCCGAGCTATGGGAATATCATACTAGTACTCCAGAGAATCTTACAGCGCCCTACGAACTATGAGAATATTAGACTAGCGCCCTAGCGAGTTTAAGAGCGCCCTGCGAACTATGTGAAAATGGTAAAAGCACTCGAGAGAATCTAAGAGCACCCTGCAATCCATGAGAATATTAAACTAGCGCCCCAGAGAATTTGTAAGTGCCCAGTAAACTAAGAGAACATCAGACTAGTAACCTAGAGAGTTTGAATGCGCCCTGCGAGCTATGGGAATATCATACTAGTGTCCCAGAGAATCGAAGAGCGCCCAGCGAGATATGTGAATATCATACTAGCGCCCCATAGAGCCTCGGAGCGCCGTGCGAACTATGAGAATATCGGAGTTGCGCCCTAGGGAGTTAAAGAGAGCCCTGCGACCTATGCGAATATTAAACTGGTGCCCGAGAGACTGAGAGCGCCCTGCGAGCAATGTGAATATCATGCTGGCGCCTCATAAGGTCATATTAGCACCATAGGGAGCTTTAGAGCACCCTGTGAGCTATGAGAAGCACCACAGCGAGTGCGGAAGCGCTCTCCGAGCTATGGGAATATCATACTAGCGCTCTAGAAAATCTTAAAGTCTCGGAGCGCCGTGCGAACTATGAGAATATCGGACTTGCGCCCTAGGGAGTTTAAGACAGCCCTGCGACCTATGCGATGCCCGAGATACTCTGAGAGCGCACTGCGAGCAATGTGAATATCATACTGGCGCCCCATAGAGTCATATTAGCGCCCTGTGAGCTGTGAAAAGCACCCCATCGAGTGCGGAAGCGCCGCACCCTGCGAATTATGTGAATATCGTAAAAGCGCTCGAGAGAATCTAAGAGCGCCCTGCAATCTATGAGAATATTAGACTAGCGCCCCAGAGAATTTGTAAGCGCCCGGCAAATTAAGATAACATCAGACTAGTAACATAGAGAGTTTTGTGAATATCATCTTAGCGCCCTGAAGAGCTTGAGAGCGCCCTGTGAGCTATGATACTACGTATCACACTGAGGCCCTAGCGAGCATGGAACCACTCTTCGAACTATGGGAATATGATACTGGTACCCCAGAGAATCTGAGAGCACCCTACGAACTATGGGAATGTCAGATTAGCGCCCTAGCGAGTTTGGGAGCGCCCTGCGAGCTATAGAAATATTATACTGGCGCCAGAGAGATTCTGAGAGCGCCATGCGAGCGCTGAGAATATAAAGCTAATCTAGAGAGTTTGAGAGCGCCCAGCGTGCTATGGGAATGTTATGCTTGCGCTCGAGAGAATCAAAGAGCGCCCTACGAGCTATGTGAATATCATACTTGCGCCCTATAGAGTCATACTAGCGCCCTAGATAGCCTGAGAGCGTCCAGCGAGCTATGAGAATATCATTATAACACCTCAGCGTGGAAGCGCTCTCCAAGCTATGTGGATATCACAATAGCACCCCATAGGGTCTCGGAGCGTACTGCGGGCTATGAGAATATCAGACTAGCGCCAATGTGAGTTTTAAAGTACCCGGCGAGCTATGGGAATATCACACTGGCGTCCCAGAGAATCTGAGAGCGCCCTGCAAACTATGAGAATATCAGACTACCCTACAGAGTTTGAGAGCACCCTGCGAGCTATGGGAATATCATGCTGGCGCTCGAGAGAATCTGAGAGCGCCTCGCGCGCTATGCGAATATCATACTAGCGCCCCATAGTCATACTAGCGCCCTAGAGAGCTGGAAATCGATTTGCGAGCTATGAGAATATTATAATATTATTATTTTTTGAGCCAAAAAAAAAAATTCCGTTGGCCTTATCATTCTGGAAGGCAAATTTAATGATCCCAGCTAATTGGAATTTTGTGAATCTATTCAAACTCGTAGGGTATTGTCAAACTTCCTGCCGCGCTAGTATGATATTTTCATAACTCACATGGCGATCCCAGACTGTATGGGGCACTGGTATGATATGCTCATAGGATACTCTCAGATACTTGAAAGCACTAGTATGATATTCCCACACCTCGCAGAGCGTTTCAACATTAGTTTGATACTTACAAGTCACGCAAGGCGCTCTCAGAGCTATGGGAATATCATACGAGCAGCCCAGAGAGTCTGAAAGCGCCCTACGAACAATGAAAATATCAAACTAGCCCCTAGTGAGTTCGAGAGTGCCCTACGAGCTATGGGAATATCATGCTGGCGCTCGAGAAAATTTTGAGAGCGCCATGATATGCTGGCTGCGAGATATGTGAATATCATTCTAGCACCCCATATAGCCATACTAGCGCCCTGGGAGCTATAAGAATACCATACTAGCGCGTCAGCGAGTGTCAAAGCGCTCTCCGAGCTATGAGAATATCATACTGGCATTTTAGAGAGTCCGAAAGCGCCCAGCGAACAATGATAATATCAGACTAGCGCTCTCAAGAGTTTGAGATTACCCTACGAGCTATGGGAACAAAATGCTTGCACCAGAGAGAATCTGAGAGCGCCCTGCGAGCAATGGGTATATCATACTAGCGCCCAATAGAGCCATACTAACGCCCTAGAGAGTTTGAAATCGGCTTGGAGCTATGAGAATATTAAACTAGCGCCCTAGTAAGTTTTGGAGTGCCATGCGAGCTATGGGAATATCGTACTGGCGTCCCAGAGAATCCGAGAGCGCACTGCGAACTATAGGAATATTAGACTAACGCCCCAAAGAAGCTGTGAGCGCCCTGCGAACTATGAAAATATCGAACTACCGCCTGAAGAGTTTGGGCGCGCCCTGCGAGCTATTGGAATATCATACTGACGCTCGAGAGAATCTGAGAGCGCCCTGCGAGCTATGGGAATACCATACTAGCTCCCCATACAGTTATACTAGCGCCCTAGAGAGCTATGAGAATATCGAACTAGTACCCTAGTGAGTTTGAGTGTTTATGCTAGCGCTCCAGAAAATTCGTGAGCGCCCTGCAAACTAAGAGAACATCGAACTAGCGCCCAAGAGAGTTCGAGAGCGTCCTGCGAGCTATGGGAATATCATGTTGGCGCTCGAGTGAATCTGAGAGCTCCTCGCGAGCTATGTTAATATTTTATTAGCGCCCTATAATCATATTAGCGCCCTAGAAAGCTTGACATCGATCTGCGAGCTATGAGAATATTCTACTAGCGCCCCAGCGACCAAGGATGCGCTCTCCGAGTATCATGTAGCGCCCCAGAGAGTCCGAAAGAGAAGAATCTGAGAGCGCCCTGCGGACGATGAGAGTTTCATAATATCCTAGAGAGCTTGAGAGCGCCCTGCGAGGAATATCATGCTGGTGCTCAAGGGATTCTGAGAGCGCCCTGCGAGTTCTGTGAATATCATACTAGCGCCCTGAAGAGCTTGAGAGCGCCTTTGTGAGCTATGATATTATATATCATACTGGGGCCCTAGCGAGTATGAAAGCATTCTCCGAGCTATGGGACTATCATACTGGCACCCCAGAGAATCTGAAAGCGCCCTACAAACTGTGGGAATGTCAGATTAGCGCCCTGCGAGCTATGGAAATATCATACTGGTGCCAGAGAGAATCTGAGAGCGCCCTGCGAGCGATGAGAATATAAGGCTACCCTAGAGAGTTTGAGAGCGCCCAGCGTGCTATGGGAATGTTATGCTGGCGCTCTAGAGAACCTGCGAGCTATGTGAATACCATACTTGCGCTCCATAGAGTCATACTAGCGCCCTGGAGAGACTGAGAGCGCCCAGCGAGCTATGAGAATATCGTAATAGCACCCCAGCGAGTGTGGAAGCGCTCTCCGAGCTATGTGGATATCACAATACCCCATAGGGTCTCGGAGCGCCCTGCTAGCTTTGAAAATGACAAACTAGTGCCCTTGCGAGTCTGAGAGCACCCTGCGAATATCATACTGGCGCCCCATAGAGTCATATTAGCGCCCTGTGAGCTGTGAAAAGCACCCCAGCGAGTGCGGAAGCGCTCTCCGAGCTATGGTAATATTATATTAGCGCTCCAGAGAATCTTAGAGCGCTCTACGAACTATGTGAATATTAGACTAGCGCCCTAGCAAGTTTGAGAGCGCCCTGCGAATTATGTGAATATCGTAAAAGCGCTCGAGAGAATCTAAGAGCGTTCTGCAATCTATGAGAATATTAGACTAGCGCCCCAGAGAATTTGTAAGCGCCCGGCAAATTAAGATAACATATAAGAGAGTTTTGTGAATATCATACTAGCACCCTGAAGAGCTTGAGAGCGCCCTGAGAGCTTTGAAAATGACAAACTAGTGCCCCTGTGAGTCTGAGAGCACCCTGCGAGCTATCGGAATATCATACTAGCGTCCTATGAGTTTTGCAAATATCATATTGGCGCCCCAGAGAGTGTGGAAGCGCCCTGCAAGCGATGGGAACATCAGACTATCGTCCGAGAGAATCTGAGAGCGCCTTGCGTGACTTGTAAGTATCAAACTAATGTTGAAACGCTCTGCGAGGTGTGGGAATATCATACTAGTGCTTTCAAGTATCTGAGAATATCGTATGAGCATATCATACCAGTGCCCCATACAGTCTGGGATCGCCATGTGAGTTATGAAAATATCATACTAGCGCGGCAGGAAGTTTGACAATACCCTACGAGTTTGAATGGATTCACAAAATTCCAATTAGCTGGGATCATTAAATTTGCCTTCCAGAATGATAAGGCCAACGGATTTTTTTTTTTGGCTCAAAAAATATTTTTTTTCGGTTCCAGGAGCTGGTTAGTCGCCGACTAACCGTGACTAACCGCAACTACAGCACTGTATTTCAGATTGGCAGAAGATCTTATCACACAACTTAGAAATAGCTAGATAGATGCGATAGAAGAGAGACAGAGAGAGAAAGAGAGAGAGAGAGAGAGAGAGAGAGAGAGAGAGAGAGAGAGAGAGAGAGAGAGAGAGAGAGAGAGAGAAGAGAGAGAGATGTGGGGGGGGGCGTGTGAGGAATGGCAAATGATGGTTAATGCAGTGACATTATTTTTATAGGTATATTATTATGATATATTGATTCTTACATTCTTATCATAAATAATGTAAGTAGTAATTTTTGCGCCACTGGTAATCTAAATCTTGCAAAAGAGATAAATTTTCGCTAGATTTTTGGGCTTCAACCATACAGTTGCTTTCGGTGACGCCACAAGTATAATTATATTAGAAATCTTTTATCTCACTACTAGGTGAATTACTTGTTGATCTGTGTATTGATATACCATCAAACATTTACCTCATGATTGAACGCAATGCCTAATCCAAGGGATAAATACAAGAACTCACTGTTTCTTCATCAACACATTATTTTGTCTTTAAAGTGAACTTATATATTGATTTTTGAGAAATAGTTCATTTATTATAAAGGTAATTCACAAAATGTTCTCAACATCGAATTCCTTGAATCACGTAGATGTGTTTTCATACCCCGAAATTCAAAATTATTTTAGTTTTGCCCCTAAAACACCAGTAAAGCAATACTCTGTATGAAACAATCTCATTTTTAATTAGTGGAAATTGGTAAGCAAGGACTAAAAATGCAAAATGTTTAATATCTCCGCCGCTCGTGCACGGATTTAGACAATCTATAGCTTGTTAGAAAGGTATTGTTACAAGCTTTCTATTTGTGTGCAGTTAGCGGAACAATATTGTACTGTTCGAAAGTTATTTGCAAAAAACCTGCTGTGTTTTGACAAAATTGCCCATATCTCAGAAAGTAAACAACGCATCGAAAATCAAAAATAATAGTGTCAAATGGCAACGTTGGGCCTTTCATTTGAAACTAATTTCATTAAGATCGGCTCAGCCATTGCTGAGATAATTACATGACATTTTGTACATACATACATACACACATACACACACACACACACACACATACAGACATTGTGTCAATTTGTCGAGCTGAGTCGATTGGTATATGAGACTCGGCCCTCCGGGCCTCGGAAAAAGTTTTCAAAGTTTGAGCGAATCCTATACATTTCTTTTGTAAGAAATGTAAAACAACAAAAACAACGTATTGCTTCAATGTCCGACGGTTTCGGTGATTTATTTCAACTTTTTCAAGGGATCTATAATTATAATATCAGTCAGTATTTTTGTTACAGCTATTTCCGTTTGTCTGTGAAATTTTTACTTACAGAAGCTGTGCGTTTTATTGGTGTGTGTGTCTGACATTGGTTGTCTAGTCTGTATGATTTCTAATGGCGTCAAGTGGTGGCTATTTTCGATAATTGATGTCAGTAATTATAATGGTCAAAAAAATCTGTGTGTTACTTACTGCATCTGTGTTACGAAATTTTTGCACTAGACTGTAGTAGAGCTATCTCGCTAGTCTGATGTAAAGCTTTAGCACTTCTATATTTTACCTACTAGTTCAGAGCTGTTCCGTTTGGTTTTGTCTTTTCCCTTTTTTTGTGTACTTTGTTTGACAGGTTTGGCTAGGTGAGTGTGTGCATGAATGGTGTCATCGTGCTATAATGCTAGCTGTCAAATTTACTGTGTTTGTTTTGGTTCTTGAGTGTGTGTATTATGCCAGCATAAATTGCTTTTAAACCTTCTGTATCTGTTCGTTTGTTGATGCTGTTATCGGTGGTTATGATGAGGCAAACCTCTATGAACGGTAGTGCACGTTTTGTGCAATAACCAATTCAACCCTCAACTACATCCACTATAACCAACACCACACCTGTAAAGATGAGCTGACAAAGTTCTGCGAAAAGGCTATCAAGATCACCAAAACTTTTATCCGTGACAATCCAAATGTTTACATTACACAGTCAGACAAAGGGAACAAAACAGTTCTCATTTCAACAGATGACTATAAACAGAAAATGCTAGCTCTACTCAGTGACCAAACAACATACCGTCCCCAGTCTACTTTCTACTTCTGCCGCAGTCAGACGTACAATCGAGCCAAGTGAACAACAGGCCTCTCGATCTAGTGTGCATTGTCTCGAGAACAAAGGAAATATCGGATTATTCTTGTCATCATGAGTAAAGTTGACGAAAAAGCTCTACTCCGACCCAACGCTGCGGTCGTTGACTTTAAATTTTGTTTAAAACGACCGAGCTTTAGTGAAGTGCAATACCTTCTGAAGGTAAAAATGCAACTTAGGCTTGCGGAAGTCTTGTACCTTTAGTATCATCATCTTCGCAATGTAGTGTTAATATCATTCAACACGTTAGCACAAGCCGAGTGTTTCGTTTTGAAGAACAACTTAAAACAACTTGAAAGTGACAACGTTGGAATTAAGATTCCCGTATACATTGAGAATGATTATATAGATGTAAGGTTATATGACCTATCACCTCGTACCCCTCCTGAGCCAATTGCAAAATGCATGTCGCAATACGGAGAAGTAGAATCCGTTACACCTGATACTTGGAGAAACTTCTTCCCGGGTACTCCTAACGGCGTTTTTATAGTGAGGATGCGGGTTGAAAGGCCTATACCCTCCTACTTGACAATAAAACTCAAAACTCACGGAACAACAATTATGCAAACTACGCTATGCACCCATGAGGGGCAAACTCCTACGTGCTAGTATTGTAATCAGACAGCTCATCATGGACAACCTTGCGCGGAAGATGCAGAGGAAAATGTATCTCAACCGATTGCCAACTCATCTACGGCAAACCAACCTAAAACAGAGTTTTCAATACCAATGCCTGAACCACAAACGGTGGCCAAACTTGTGGCAGCTGTTCAGACCATAATGACAACCGCAAAAGAATCATCCAGCACCCCAAAAGGAACTGTAAGCAACATCGGCAACGAATGCAGTAACAATGACGACGGATTTACACTGATCAACAACAAGTGCAAAAAGCAAGGGAGAACATCTGATCCCGGCCACCAAGCCAACTTCGACCGGGACGTGAAAAACAAGAGAGAATTAAATGACCCCCCTGACGCTGTTTGCCAACAGACATCGCGAAAAAAAGTTTCCGCTCGCAATAAAAAGCTGCGCGCGCGAGATCCATTTAAGCAATTCTTGTTTGTATTTTTAGTTTTACATGTATTGTAAACGTACAAAAGATCCACGGCTCCGTTAAGCTACCCCTATGAGCCGTGTCAAATAAACGCAACACGTCTCAAGGCTACTGGCGGCGGAGTACTTGTGGCTATCCATCGTCGATTGAAAGCGCAACTGATTGACGATACTTTGGGGGTCTGTGTCGAGCGGGTGTGGGTGCGAATCAAACTGGCTGGCTACGCACTTTTTCTTTGCGTGGTTTATCTTCCACCGGACCGCACTCGCGATTCGACATTGATTGATTTACATACTGAGTCACTGGAACGGATTTCCGCTCAAGCAAGCCCGCTTGACGAGATCCTGATTGTTGGTGATTTCAATTTCTCCGGATTAAAATGGCGCTCTGCTTCTGACGGATTTATGTTCGCTGATCCCGAACTGTCATCTTTTCATGCTGGTATCACCAGTTTGCTTGACTGCTACAGTCTAAATCTGCTGCGCCAAACGAATAATGTGGTGAACGAGAACAACAGAATCCTTGATCTCTGTTTCTCGAGCAAATCTGACTACGCGCCAAAAGTTACCGCAGCACCGTTCCCCCTGGTAAAGACTGTTAGACACCACCCTCCCCTGCATATTTTGCTTGAAGCGATTCGAGTGAAGCATGACTGCAATGCTTCTGACACCGTCAGCTATAATTTTAGAAAAGCCAACTATAATAGCATTATTGACTTCCTGTCGAATATCAACTGGACTGAAATTCTCGACAATGATGATGTCAACGTTGCAGTGCAGACCTCCTCCAATGTTATGAGCTATGCTATCGATCGCTATGTACCCAAAAGAAGTGGCCTTCAATCTAAGCACCCAGCGTGGCACACTGCCGAGCTGAGACGGTTAAAAGCGACTAAAAGAGCCGCTCTGAAGAAGTACTCCAAGTTTGTTGCGACAACACTACGTTCATGTTAACCAAGTCTATAAAAAGACATCGAAGCGTTGCCATGCCGATTACTTGCGAAACGTGCAACGTAAGTTGAAGTTCGAACCTAAAACATTCTGGAAGCATGTAAACGAGCAAAGAAAGGAATCCGGGTTGCCTTCAACGATGAGCTATGGAGGACGTATGACCTCTAGTTTACAGGAAATCTGCCAACTATTCTCTCAAAAGTTCGCGAGTGTTTTCTCCAACGAGAAACTGACACCGACTCAGGCTTCACGCGCGGCTCTCAATGTACCTTAATCATACCAGTTTTTGCACTCCATCAATATCGACAATAATATGGTACAACTGACGATTAGCAAAATGAAGGCTTCAACCTCGGCAGGCCCAGATGGTATACCAACTATTATTCTAAAAAAATGCTCTGTCGGTCTAATTGAACCTCTTTGTCATCTGTTTCAATTGTCGCTAACAACCGGACTATTTCCCGAACTCTGGAAATCCTCCTTCATGTTTCCAGTTCACAAAAAGGTGATAAAAAGGTAGTTGACAACTACCGTGGTATTACAACGCTAAGCGCAGTTCCTAAGCTGTTTGAAATGGCTGTGTTGGAACCCATCTCCAGCCACTGCAAACAGTATATCTCCGAGACTCAGCATGGATTTATGCCGAAACGTTCAACATCTACGAATCTTCTGTCGTTCACAACATATGTTACAGATGCTATGTCGGACGGCCTTCAAACTGACGTTATCTACACGGACCTTTCAGCTGCTTTTGACAAGATAAATCACGCTATTGCAGTGGCAAAATTGGATAGACTTGGCTTTGGTACTAATATTCTCCGTTGGATGCAATCGTATCTCAGTAATCGTCGTCTAGCAGTCAAGATAGGTGATTGTGTATCCGAAGAGTTCTTTGCTTCATCTGGTATTCCGCAAGGCAGCCATTTTGGTCCATTGATTGTTCTTCTGTATTTCAACGACGTTAACTTTTGTTTAGAAGGACCACGGTTGTCTTTCGCCGACGACCTCAAGTTATGCCATAGAATCCGGAATACTGATGATGCAGCTTTCCTTCAACGCCAACTGGAAACCTTTGCGGAATGGTGCGAGATCAACCGAATGACCCTAAACCCCAAGAAATGTACGGTCATTACGTTCTCGAGGAAAAAAACGCCAATTCGATTCGATTACTGTCTAGCTGAATCCACAATTGACAGAGCGAATTGCGTCAAAGATCTCGGAGTTTTTCTCGATGAACAACTGACGTATAAACAGCATATCAGCTATATTGTCGCAAAGGCATCACGCTGTTTGGGGTTCATAATGAGAATATCTAAGCACTTTTCAGATATTTACTGCTTGAAATCTCTCTACTGCTCACTCGTTCGATCAACTCTGGAATATTGTTCAGTTGTGTGGAACCCTCATTATCTCAACGGTGTCCATCGAATTGAGACAGTACAGCGCAGATTTGTTCGGTTTGCCCTTCGTCGATTGCCTTGGAGCAACCCTCACCAGCTGCCAAGTTATGAAAGCCGGGGTTTGCTTATTGGACTCGATACATTGCAAGTGCGACGGGATCTATTCCGTGCTATGACGATTTCGGATATTTTGCAAGATCGAATTGACTGCCCCGAGCTTCTCAGTTCGATAAACATGAACGTTCGCCCTCGCACCCTTCGCAATAATTTATTCCTCCAATTACCTCTTCGCCGGACTAACTATGGAGTAAACGGTGCCATCATTGGTTTGCAGCGGACCTTCAACAGAGTTTCATCCGAGTTCAATCTTCACATTCCACGTAGCAGATTACAATTTGACTTTTTGAATAGATTAAGAAATTATCATTAGGACCACACTGTGTCTGTTGATATTAATTAATTATAAATAAATAAATAAACGAATTAAAAAAAAAACATACCGTCCCATACCAAGAGACCCCACGTCTCGCTATCAACAAATCAACAACAACTTCGCCAAACGTCTCTTGAACTTACACCTGATTGACAAATATACAGCATCACAGCTAACTAAATACAACGCATTATGTCCAAGGATATACGGTCAACCAAAGGCTCACAAATCTGGACTCCCACTTAGACCAATTGTATCGAGCATGACTGCTCCTTCATATCATCTGTCCAAACTCATAGGAAGCATTATACAACACTCACTCAACAGTCCGTACAACATAAAAGACTCGTTCTCGTTTTGCAATTTCATAAACTCGATAACACTACCACCAGGATTTATACTTGTCTCGCTGGATGTGACATCACTCTTCGCATCAATCCCAAAGTCGCTAGTGGTACACGACATCATGTCAAGATGGAATGAAATTCAATCAAACACAAATATACATCTACACCTGTTTCTGGAAATAGTAGAGTTTTGCATAGATTCCAGCTACTGCAAATACGATGACCAATACTATCAACAAATATTCGGCACAGCAATGGGAAACCCCCTATCACTCTAGCTCTAGCAGACCTTGTCATGGAAACACTACTAGACACAGTAACCCGCTTGCCTAATTTCACACCAGCTTTCATCAAAAAATATGTTGACGATTTACTGATGGCTATTCCTATAGACCAACTCAACCACGTTCTACAAACATTCAACAGCTACAATGACCATATTCAATTCACTCATGAAACTGAAATAGACAACAAATTACCCTTTCTGGATATGCTGTTGATCCGACAAGAAAACCAGACGGTAAAAACAGAGTGGTACATGAAACCAATTGCCAGCGGCAGGTTCCTAAACTAGCACTCACTACACCCGCTACACCGAAAGATCAAAACTCCGCTAGCGAATGACGGATCTCAATAGTGGCATGTCTGTAATAATATACGTACATGGAACTATTGAGAACCAGAGCTACAGGTCCAAAGCCCTGGTAAAGGAGGATGGTTGTGATGATCTGGGCCGAGGTCACCACGTAAAGCAAGGTAGGTCATAACCCCAATTCCAAGGCGTGAAGCGACCCATGCCGAGGGGTGAGTGATCGAGGGGGTGAAAAAGATGCTCGATCGTTAACGGAGCCTGTGGGGTACCTGGGCAACCCCCACAGTAAGCGTCCCTTACCACGCTAATGCGGAGCTCTGGCGTGGCGGACATTTATTTCTCGCGCGACTCGTGGGATTTTACATGGAGTTATTAAAAAATAAAAACAAACAGACGGAGGTGCCAAACCCCTTCGCTAGAAGTGGTTTGGCGAGGTCTCCCCCCCCCCCGTGGGGAGAGTAGCGGAGCGATGAGTGCTGCATCTGAAAGAACCAGTGACCCCCCAGCAGCGGTAGGAAATAGCCCTACCAACGCACCGGACGGGCCATTATCGGCGATGCGCAAAGTGGTGGAGCAGCTCGATTCAATAATCGAGTACACTAGCGCAAAGCAAAACATAAGCAAGGAGTTAAAACAGAGTCTCCTGGAACTCCGAAAAACTGTTCGTGTCGCAAGACAGAAACAGAAGGCTTATGCCAAGAGGGTGGAATGTCGGGAGAAGTCCGACAGAGAAACCCAGACAGTGGCCTCCAAGAGGGAGGGAAGAGAGAAGGTCGATACGGGCACTCAGACAGTGGCCTTCACCTTCTATGGAGCAGCCACGTCGCTCGAAGCGGCGGCCGAGTTCCCCTCGAAGGGAAAAGGCAAGGGCAAGGGCAATCGCAAGACGTCGAACGCGAAGCGCCCTAGGAAGTCGCCAGGCGAGGGTGCAAAAACGGACACCACACGGCGTGCAACCGTTAAGGCCAAACGCCGTCTGGCTGAGGTAAGCGAGGGCGAGAGTGACCTCGCTGAGCAGAGCGTTGGTACCAGCAACCCGGCCCAAGCGGGGCAGGGGGCGTTAACCCCTGGACGCTGGTCACCAAGAAGAAGCCGGCACCGACACCGGAGGTACCGCGGCCCGCGAAGAAGGCCAAGGACAGAGGCGAAGCCTTGTAATTAAAAACCGACAAGGACAAATACGCCGATGTCCTAAAGTCGATGAAGGCGGCCGAAAGCCTTTCGGCCCTTGGGCAAGATGTGCGTAGCGTGAGATGCACCAACACGGGAGAAATGCTTCTGGTGCTGAAGCGAGGCGCACAATCCAGTGCAGTTTATAAGGCATTGGCCCAAAAGGTCCTTGGTGAAGGCGCCCAGGTGAGGTCGTTAGAGGCGGAAATGACTCTCCAGTGCAAGCATCTGGACGAGTTCACGACCGCAGAAGATGTCGTCGCAGCCGTTAAGGAACAATGCGACGTCACAATCGAGCGGGCCTCTGTCCGATTTAGAGATGGACCCTCTGGCACCCAAGTAGCCTACCTCAGGCTACTGAAGGCGGATGCCAAAAAGGTAACCGAGAAAGGGAAGCTGAAGATCGGCTGGTCGGTATGCCCTATTAGCATACCCCAGCCGCCTTCAGTGGATAGGTGCTATCGGTGCCTTGAGTCCGGCCACAAAGCCTACGAGTGCAAGGGCATAGATAGGAGCAAACTATGTCGTCGCTGCGGCGAGGAGGGACATAAAGAGCGGGGTTGCACTAAGGCACACAAGTGCTTTATCTGCACCGCTAAGAAGCAAGCCCATAAACATGCTATGGGCGGACCTTCGTGTCCCTTCGGTGAGTTAAATAAGAAGAAGCCGTGAACGTCACACAGCTAAATCTTAACCAATGTGCAGCAGCCCAACAGCTGCTGTGGCAGTCGGTCTCGGAGTCGAGGACAGATGTCGCCCTCTTATCAGACCCGTACCGCATCCCTGCCGGCAACGGCAATTGGGTGTCGGATGGGTCTGGAATGGTGGCAATCTGTACAACGGGACGGTTCCCGGTTCAAGAGGTAATACACTCCTCCGCTGAGAGTGTTGCGATTGCCAAGATCAATGGTGTGTTCTATTGCAGCTGCTACGCTCCACCTAGGTGGCCAATAGAATAGTTCTACCAGATGATCTCGTCGGACCTAGTGGGCCGGAAACCAGTAGTCATAGCGGGAGACTTTAACGCTTGGGCAGTGGAGTGGGGCAGCCGCTGTACAAATAGCAGGGGTCAAGCGCTAATGGAGGCGCTTGCGAAACTCGATACTGTGCTAGCTAATAATGGCTCCGCTAGTACATTCCGTAGAAACGGAGTGAAGGCGTGGATTGATGTGACCTTTGCCAGCCCAAGTCTGGCTCCAGGCATGGAATGGAGGGTAGACGAAGGCTACACCCATAGCGATCATTTAGCAATCCGCTTTAGGATGAACTATGGTGTGCAGCATCCGAGGGCGGGAGATCCCTGTCAGGTACGCGGGTGGAAGTCCAATCACTTCGACAGCGAAGCTTTCACCGCGGCCCTGGGACTGGAGGCCAACACCGACAGTCTAAGCGGGGATGCGCTGGTAGCTGTTCTACCACGCGCGTGCGACGCCACTATGCCGAGAAAAACACTGCCAAGAAACGGTAGATGCCCGGTATACTGGTGGAGTGCCGAGATTGTAGCTCTACGGTCAGCCTGCCTCAGAGCTAGACGTAGGATGCAAAGAGCTCGCACCGAGGATGCAAGAGATAACCGCCGTGAAGTGTTTCGAGCTGCGAAATTGGCCCTTAACAAGGCCATTAAAAGCAGCAAGAGAATCCGTGGGGTGACGCCTACAGGATTGTGATGGCCAAGACCAAAGGGGGCTCCTCGCCCCCAGAACGGTCTCCGGACCGGTTGGCAACGATTATCGAAGTACGCTTCCCGTTTCGGACCACAAGCCCCTGGCCACCTGCACTACGAGACAGTGCGCGCACGGCCGGAATGGTGGCTCCAGTGACGAACGAAGAACTACTCGCAGTGGCCAAATCCCTAGCAATGAACAAAGCTCCAGGGCCGGATGGAGTTCCAAACAAAGCACTCTAGGCAGCGATCATAGCGAACCCGAACATGTTTAGGCTAGCTATGCCTTGACGAGTGCCGTTTCCCCGATAGATGGAAAAGGCAGAAATTGGTGCTGTTGCCGAAGCCCGGGAAGCCGCCAGGCGACCCATCGGCGTACAGACCAATCTGTCTGATCGACACGACTGGCAAACTGCTTGAAAGGATCATCCTCAACAGGCTAACCCCGTACGCGGAAGGTACGGACGGTCTGTCAAGCAACCAGTTTGGCTTTCGGATAGGTAAGTCCACAGTGGACGCTCTCAAATCAGTGATAAAAACTGCTGAGATAGCGATCCAACGAAAAAGGTGAGGTATTCGATACTGTGCGTTAGTGACACTTGACGTGAAGAACGCACTCAACAGCGCAAGCTGGGATACCATCGCGCTCTCGTTACACCGGCTTAGCCTACCGGTGGGTCTGTACCGGATCCTGGAAAGCTACTTCCAAAACCACGAACTGCTATACGAGACCGATTCCGGTCAGAAAAGGGTTCCGATTACCGCCGGAGTCCCACAGGGCTCGATCCTAGGCCCGGTGCTATGGAAACTCATGTATGACGGGGTTCTGAGACTGAAGTTCCCTCCTGGGGTCAAGATCGTCGGCTTTTCCGATGACGTAACCGTGGAGGTCTATGGGGAGTCAATTCCTGAGGTAGAACTAACCGCAGAACACGCGATTAGCACGGTGGAGGAATGGATGAGCGCGAGAGGCCTGGAGCTCGCTCATCATAAAACGGAGGTAGTTATCGTCAACAAACGCAAGTCGGCACAACATTCAGTTATCCATGTGGGAGAAGTCGCGATCACTTCACAGCGAAGTCTGAAGTCTCTCGGAGTCATTATAGACGACAAGCTGACCTTCGGCAGCCATGTCGACTATACATGCAAGAGAGCGTCGACTGCTGTTGCGGCTCTATCGAGAATGATGTCCAACAGCTCAAACGTGTGTGCCAGTAGACGTAGGTTACTGGCAGGCGTTGCCGTATCTATCCTCAGGTATGGCGGCCCGTCATGGTCAAGAGCACTGAGGGTAACCAGTTACCTACAGAAACTGGAGAGCACCTACCGCGTGATGTGCCTCAGAGTGATATCTGCCTACCGCACGGTATCACACATGCATCCTGCGTGATAGCGAGCATGATGCCAGTCGGGCTGGTCATTCGGGAAGATGAGGAGTGCTTTGAGCTACGTGGTAATAGGGGAGCCCGCGAGCGCACCAGGGTGACCTCGGTCGCCAGATGGCAACGTGAGTGGGACAACTCCTCGAAAGGTAGGTGGACTCACCGGCTGATACCTAGCATATCGAGCTGAATGGGAAGACCCCGTGGGGGAAGTTCACTTCCACCTGACACAATTCCTGTCAGGCCATGGCTGTTTCCGACAGTACCTCCACAGGTTCGGGCACGCGGAGGTCCCAGTCTGCCCGGACTGCCCAGGTGTAGACGAAACTGCCGAACACATACTGTTCGTATGTCATCGGTTCGACGTCGAAAGAAGAGCAATGCTTGACGTCTGTGGCTGGGACACAACCCCGGATACCCTTATTCAGCGGATGTGTCAAACGGTGGAGAAGTGGAACGCAGTCTCGGCTGCTACCATCCAGATTGCCAGTATGCTACAGGTAATCTGACAAACCGAGCAACAGACGACGGGCACGGCTAACTAGTGATTGGTTAGCTGGAGCGAAAAAGGCCAAGCGCAAAAAAGGGAGCGAATGGTCTGTTCATGCCGAGGTAGGTTTGGCGCAGCGACTGGCAACCGCGTAAGGGGTAAACCCAGCCACCCCGAAGCAAGACAGAAGAGTGAGTGTATAAGCGTATAAGTGGACTGCCTCATGCCAAGACGGGAGGGTCGTAGCGTAGTATGTTGGGACTTAGCTATCGATACCTCATGGCGTGGCAGAGGAGTGAAAGGGTGAGCATCCAAGTCAGTCTCACACGGCATGTTAAGGGTGAGCACACAAGTCAGCCTCGCATGGTATGTTAGAAGTGGGGCCTAAGAAAAATGTCCCACATGGAATGCCAGGGGGAGTGACAAAGGTACAATAGAGTGGCACGATTGAGAGTGAATCAGGTGATAGGGTGAGCACCCAAGTCAGCCTCACATGGTATGGGTAGGGCGAGCACAAAAGTAAGCCTAGCAAGGAATGAGTAAGGTGAGCACACAAGTCAGCCTCGCATGGAACGTAAAAGGTGAGCACAAAAGTCAGCCTCATGTGGGAGTGTTTGAGAGTGAATCAAAGTGCGATTGAGAGTAGCGTCTGGCTCAAATGGCGATTGAGAGAGCACCCAAGTAAGCCTCATACAGGATGTATGAACGCGTGAGTGAGAGTGAATGAGTACATTTAGTACAGCCATCCCCCCAGAAGTAATACCGAGAGGTAGTTCCTGGGAGGAATGATGGCGGAGCCCAATGGAGTTTAGTCGGTATTAATGGCTGGTCACCATTCGAGTCCGACACGCCCCCAGTGCACCTCGTGTGGTAGATTGGACCCTACCAATAAGTTCAAAACTTCGTCCAAAGAGTGAATACCCTATCCACTAATCTAAATGACGATCAAAAAGCACACATTATTGATGAACAACTGAGCTTGAACAGCTCCCCAAAATCTTAGCTTAGAAAAAGGATAATAAACCGGATGCATCAACATACTAATCGGAACACACCCACCCTATCACAAACTGACGAGAAGCTGCAATATACCTACCGATCGATAGCCTACATCCCATATCTGTCGAATAAAATCGACAAGCACCTGAAATACGACTACAAGAACATACGACTAGCACATCATAATGCAAACACAGTTGGACACATATTTACGCAACTGAAAGATCCCGTACACATGCAACATAAAAACAATGTTATCTACAGCATACTATGTTCCAATTGTCCAGCGTGTTATGTGGGCATGACGACCAATAAACTAAAAACCAGAATCAGCGGACATCAGACTCACTACAACGCCCTAGACAAATATAAACAACAAGGATTAACCGCCACCGATCCAGAAATTGCAGCCCTACAGGAAAAAATTGCATTACTATACCACAGCATCACACAGCACCACAGGTTTGATTTAAAAATCACAAAAATCATAGACCGTCCCCACAGAAAACATGCACTACCGTTCATAGAAGTTTGCCACATCATAACCACCGATAATAGCATCAACAAACGAACAGATACAGAAGGTTTAAACGCAATTTATGCTGGCATAATACACACACACAAGAACCAAAACAAACACAGTAAATTTGACAGCCAGCATTATAGCACGATGGCACCATTCATGCACACACTCACCTAGCCAAACCTGTCAAACCAAGTAGTACACAAAAAAGGGAAAAGACAAAACCAAACGGAACAGCTCTGAACTAGTAGGTAAAATATAGAAGTGCTAAAGCTTTACATCAGATTAGCGAGATAGCTTTACTACAGTCTAGTGCAAAAATTTCGTAACACAGATGCAGTAAGTAACACACAGATTTTTTTGACCATTATAATTACTGACATCAATTCTCGAAAATCGCCACCACTGGACGCCATAAGAAATCATACAGACTAGACAACCAATGTCAGACACACACACCAATAAAACGCACAGCTTCTGTAAGTAAAAATTTCACAGACAAACGGAAATAGTTGTAACGAAAATACTGACTGATATTATAATTATAGATCCCTTGAAAAAGGTGAAATAAATCACCGAAACCGTCGGAAATTGAAGCAATACGTTGTTTTAGCTGTTTTTATTGACTGCTCAGCCGAAACTCGTTAACAAAACATATTGATTGGGTTATAGCGAATTTCGCTGAACCGGAAGTCGCTATCTTAGATTTAAAAATGGCGTCAAAATCAATTTCTGGTACCTACTTCAAGACCATTCCGAAAATATCCATATTGTTGAGGTGCGGGCCATAAGGAGTCTTCCAGACCCGTCTTTTCCAGCTCTTCGAAAACCTTCTAAATCTTTTGAATTCAAAAAACTTTTTTTTTAATCCGTGTTAATTTCGAAATCCACGCAAAAAATAAACCGCCAAAATTCTAATAAGTTCTTTGCAATTCAAAGGACTTAGAATTTTTTTTAGAAAAACATTTAAGTCTTTTGCATTAAAAAAAGGAAATTTGTTCATTTCGACTACCATCAAAGGCATTTTGAACATCATTCTTCCTTAGATGCACAATATATGTACCTATGTGAAAAACTGGTGCGAATATTACGCCCTAGGAAGTCACCTGGCGAGGGTGCAAAAACCAACACCATACGGCGTGTAACCGTCACGGCCAAACGCCGTTTGGTCGAGGTAAACCGGGGCTTAAATGACCCCGCCGGGCAGAAAGAAGGCTTCAGCAACCCGGCGCAACCGGGACAGGATCGTCACTAAGAAGAAGCCGACACCGACACCGGATGCACCGCGGCCCGCGAAGAAGGTCAAGGACAGAGGCGAGGCCTTGTGGTTAAAGACCGACAAAGGCAAATATGCCGACGTCCTAAAGTCGATGATGGCGGCCGAAAGCCTCTCGGCCCTCGGGCAAGACGTGCGCAGTGTGAGACGCACCAATACAGGCGAAATGCTTTTGGTGCTGAAGCGAGGCGCATAATCCAGTGCAGTTTATAAGGCATTAGCCCAAGAGGTCCTTGGTGAAGGCGCCCAGGTGAGGTCGTTAGAGGCGGAAATGACTCTCCAGTGTAAGCAACTGGACGAGTTCACGACCACGGACGATGTCGTCGCATCCGTCAAGGAACAATGCGACGTAACAATTGAGCGGGCCTCTGTGCGATTGAAAGGGGGACCCTCCAGCACGCAAGTAGCATACCTCAGACTACTGAAAACAGATGCAAAAAAGGTTACCATGATAGGTAAACTGAAGATCTGCTGGTCAGTATGCCCAGTTAGCATACCCCAGCCGCCATCAGCGGATGCTATCTGTGCCTTGAGTCCGGCCATAAGTCGTACGAATGTAAGGGTACAGACAGGTGCAAACTATGTCGTCGCTGCGACGAGGAGGGGCATAAGGAGCGAGGCTGCACAAAGGCGCATAAATGTCTTATCTGCACCGCTCAGAAGCAAGCCCGTAATCGTGCTATGGGAGGACCTACGTGTCCCTTCAGTGAGGCAAATAAGAAGAAGCCGTGAACGTCACACAGCTAAATCTTAACCATTGTGCAGCAGCCCAACAGCTGTTGTGGCAGTCGGTCTAGGAGTCGAGGACAAATGTCGCCCTCTTATCCGACCCGTACAACATCCCTGTCGGCAACGGCAATTGGGTGTCGGACGGGTCTGGGATGGTGGCAATCTGTACAACGGGACGGTTCCCGGTTCAACAGCGACAGGCTCTCGTCAGACCTAGTGTGCCGGAAACCGGGAGACTTTAACGCTTGGGCATTAGAGTGAGGCAGCCGCTGTACAAATAGCAGGGGCCAAGCGCTAATGGAGGCGCTTGCGAGGCTCGATACTGTGTTAGCCAATAATGGCTCCGCTAGTACATTCCGTAGAAACGGGGTGGAGGCATGAATTGACGTAGTATTTGCCAGCCCGAGTCTGGTTCCAGGCATGGAATAGAGGGTAGACGAAGGCTACACCCATAGCAATCATTTATCAATCTGCTTTAGGATCAACTATGGTGTGCACCATCCGAGGGCGGGAGATCCCTGTCAGGTACGCGGGTGGAAGACCAATCACTTCGACAGCGAAGCTTTCACCGCGGCCCTGGGACTGGAGGCCAACACCGACAGTCTAAGCGGGGATGCGCTGGTAGCCGTCCTACCACGCGCGTGCGACGCCACTATGCCGAAGAAAATCCTGCCAAGAAACGGCAGATGCCCGGTTTGCAGCTCTACGATCAGCCTGCCTCAGAGCTAGACGTAGGATGTAAAGACCCCGCACCGAGGATGCAAGAGAAAGCCGCCGTGAAGTTTTTCGAGCTGCGAAATTGGCCCTTAAGAAGGCCATTAAAAGTTGCTGCTTTTTGAGTTGAGTTGAGTTGAGTTGAGTTGAGAGCGTGTTTCGACAACTTTTGTGAGAGTGCCAACGCGAATCCGTGGGGTGACGCCTACAGAATCGTGATGGCCAAGACCAAAGGGGCTCTTCACCCCCAGAACGGTCTCCGGACCGGTTGGCGACGATTATCGAAGCACTCTTCCCGCTCGAGCCACAAGCCCCTGGCCACCTGGACTACGAGACAGTGCAGGCACGGCCGAAATGGTGGCTCCGGTGACGAACGAAGAACTACTCGCAGTGGCTAATTCCTTAGCAACGAACAAAGCTCCAGGGTCGGATGGAGTTCCAATTTGCGCTATCAAGGCAGCTATCATAGCGAAGCCGAACATGTTCAGGCTAGCTATGCAGAGATGCCTCGACGAGTGCCGTTTCCCCGATAGATGGAAAAGCAGAAATTGGTGTTGTTGCCAAAGCTCGGGAAGCCGCCAGGCGACCCATCGGCGTACAGACCAATCTGTCTGATCGACACGACTGGCAAATTGCTTGAGAGGATCATCCTCAACAGGCTCACCCCGTACGCAGAAGGTACGGACGGCCTGTCAAGCAACCAGTTTGGCTTTCGGAAGGGTAAGTCCACAGTGGACGCTATCAACTCAGTGATATAAACTGCCAAGATAGCGATCCAACGAAAAAGGCGAGGTATTCGATACTGTGTGTTAGTGACACTTGACGTGAAGAACGCATTCAACAGCGCAGCTGGGATGCCATCGCGCTCTCGTTACTTAGCCAACCGGTGGGTCTGTACCGGATCCTGGAAAGCTACTTTCAGAACCGCGTACTGCTATACGAGACCGATGCCGGTCTGAAAAGGCTTCCGATTACCGCCGGAGTCCCGTAGGGCTCGATCCTAGGCCCGGTGCTATGGAACCTCTTGCATGACGGAGTTCTGAGACTGAAGTTCCCTCCTGGGGTCAAGATCATCGGCTTTGCCGATGACGTAACCTTGGAGGTCTATGGGGAGTCAATCCCTGAGGTGGAAATAACTGCAGAACACGCGATTAACACGGTGGAAGAATGGATGAGCGCGAGAGGCCTGGAGCTCGCTCAGCATAAGACAGAGGTAGTTATCGTCAACAACCGCAAGTCGGCACAACATGCAGTTATCCATGTGGGAGAAGTCGCGATCACTTCACAGCGAAGTCTGAAGTCTCTCGGAGTCATTATAGACGACAAGCTGACCTTCGGCAGCCATGTCGACTATACATGCAAGAGAGCGTCGACTGCTGTTGCGGTACTATCAAGGATGATATGGCAGGCGTTGCCGTATCTATCCTCAGGTACGGCGGCCCGTTATGGTCAAGAGCACTGAGGGTAGCCAGTTACCTACAGAAACTGGAGAGCACCTACCACGTGATGTGCCTCAGAGTGATATCAGCTTACCGCACGGTATCACACGATGCATCCTGCGTGATAGCGAGCATGATTCCAGTCGGGCTGGTCATCCGGGAAGACGGGAGTGCTTTGAGCTACGTGGAACTAGAGGAGCTCGCGAGCGCACCAGGGTGACCTCGGTCGCTAGATAGCAGCGTGAGTGGGATAACTCCCCGAACGGTGGGTGGACCCATCGGCTCATACCTAACATATCGAGCTGGGTGGGCAGACCCCATGGGGAAGTTCACTTCCATCTGACACAATTCCTGTCATGGCTGCTTCCGACAGCACCTCCACAGGTTCGGGCACGCGGAGGTCCCCGCCTGCCCTGACTGCCCAGGTGTAGACGAAACTGCCGAACACATACTGTTCGTATGTCCTCGTTTCAACGTTGAAAGAAGAGCAATGCTTGACGTCTGCGGCTGGGACAAAACCCCTGATACCCTTATTCAGCGGATGTGTCAATCGGTGGAGAAGTGGAACGCAGTCTCGACTGCAACCACCCAGATTGCCTATAGGCTACAATAAATTTGGCGCACAGAGCAATAGACGACGGGCACGACTAACTAGTGATTGGTTAGCTGGAGCGAAAAAGGCCGAGCGCAGAAAAGTGAGTGAATGGTTTGTTCATGCTGAGACAGGTTTGGCGCAGCGACTAGCAACCGAGTAAGGGGTAAACCCAGCCACCCCGAAGCAAGGCAGAAGAGCGAGTGTATAGGCGTATATGTGGACTGCCTCATGCCAAGATGGGAGGGTCGTAGCGAAGTATGTTGGGACTTAGCTATCGATGCCTCGTGGCGTGGCAGAGGAGCGAAAGGGTGAGCATCCAAGTCAGTCTCACACGGTATGTTAAAGGTGAGCACAAAAGTCAGCCTCACATGGTATGTTAAAGGTGATCACAAAAGTCAGCCTTACAAGGTATGAAAACGGTGAGCACCCAAGTAAACCTCACATGGTATGTCAGAAGTGGGGCCTGCGAAAAATGTCCCACATGTGATGCCAGAGGGAGCGACAGGGGTGTAATAGAGTGGTACGATTGAGAGTGAACCAGGTGATAGGGTGAGCATCCAAATCAGCCTCACATGGTATGTTAGAGGCTAGCACAAAAGTAAACCTAGCAAGGAATGAAAAAGGTGAGCATACAAGTCAGCCTCGCAAGGAACGAAAAAGGTAAGCACAAAAGTAAGTCTCATGTGGAGTGTTAGAGAGTGAATCAAGATGTGACAGAGAGAGCACCCAAGTACGCCTCATACAGGACGTATGAACGCGTGAGGTAGAGTGAGTGAGTACATTTAGTACAGCCATCCCCCTAGAAGTAATACCGAGAGGTAGTCCCTGGGGGAACAATGGCGGAGCCCAATGGAGTTTAGTCGGTATTAATGGCGGCGTCACCATTCGAGCCCGACACACCCCCAGTACACCCCGTGTGGTAGCTTGGCATATACTAATAGCACGTGTACTGGGCTAGTACGTAAATGTATTCTCCATTGTAAAAAAAGACATGGACATTCTGATAAATATTATTTGTGTGTTATATTAGCACGATATTTGTGTGCCGATTGCTAAAGCAAACAGACTCGAATGTTCTGTTCTACAACCAATGTAGTTTTTGAACAAGTGAAACTCTACCTAAAAGTTTTCTTTGACGATTTACTTAGTGTTATAGAAAGAATTAAATCGATCGAAAAAGTATGCGCATTGAATATTTACGATGTGTTCTATTTTGTGATTCAACAATGAATGGCACCGAAATGTTCGCCACAAAATTTTGTTTGGTCAGTTTTCAAAAAGGTTACTAAAATCGGTTGTCGGCACCCAAACATGGTCGGTGGTCGCATCCCATTTTTGTGGCAAATGCTCTCAATAACCTAATCAATATGGGTATTTTGGAACGTCATTTACGAATAGATACCAGAGATCGATCCATTCTGAAAACCAGGAAAGCGACTTCCAGTGTAGCGTTTTACTTTTACATGAAGAAAGCCCACCTGGTCGTGTTTTCACCGCTAGGTAGTACTGTATACACCAGATTGTCACGACCAGACAATTTGGGAGGAAGGAGCGGGGTTACCCTATAGCCCCCCTTCGTCTTTGGCAGACTTCTATCTGATCTGAAGCTTTGGTAAAAAACCTATTTTAATCCACCTAGCGGTGCAATTGTGCCTTTCTCAATCATGAATCACGATAATGTGTGCGTTGTTTATATTCATTAAAAACTTTTAAATGCATATATTACATTTTATTATTATACATCACATGACAACTATATACAGGAAAATAAATCATTATTCGAGATCTAAAATTTTGAAAAAGAAAAAACAGCCACGGTAATATTGAACTGAAAAAAAAGGTGCAAAATCGGCAAAGTCCCAAAAAGTCGATTTAAAAAAAAAAGATTTTCGAAATAACATAAAATTTCGACGTTTCATGCATTTTAAAGACGTTTGTCATCAAAAATACGAATTCGATTTCTGAAATTTCAGAATTCCCCCTTTGAAAAAAAAAATTTGAGTTCCGGCTTATATGGGAATTTCATATGTGACGTGACGATTTAGTCTATATTTCCGGACCCATATAAGCGATCCGTATGAAATTTTATACACATCTGTGGGGATATTATAGCTATCATTTGGGGCTAAGTTTGTGAAAATCGGCCAAACCATTTCCGGGAAACTGATGTGAGTTCGTAAATTTTGAAAGATGGCCGCTTTTCCCGGTCACTTCCGGAACCGTCTATGGTGGTCAATGTAGTCAACGAAAGTTTGTTTGGCTGTTGGTGACCTAGAACAGCAAATTTAAGTTGTTTGAGAGACATTTTAGCGAAATTTTTACCTTTTTTGCTTTCATCGGAGTATCGGTTTGAATCACAATTTGCTATGTGATCGCACGCCACAGCCTGTAACTCCGGAACCGGAAGTCGGATCGGGATGAAATTAAATAGCCATTTACGGGGACGCAATATCTTTCATTTGAGATCAAGTTTAGTCGAATCACAATTTTTACGTGAATGACATTGACGATTGTCTTGCCAATTCATGCACCCTAAGGCAACTTGCAGACGACGGGGTGGTCTCTGTTACAGGGCCCAAAGCTGCCGACTTGCAAGGACCATTACAAAATACCTTGGACAATTTGTCTGCTTGGGCTCTTCAGCTGGGTATTGAGTTCTCCACGGAGAAAACTGAGTTGGTTGTTTTTTCTAGGAAGCGTGAGCCGGCGCAACTCCAGCTCCTATTAATGGGTGCAACGATCAACCAGGTTTTCACATTTAAATATCTCGGGGTCTGGTTCGACTCTAAAGGTACCTGGGGATGTCACATTAGGTATCTGAAACAGAAATGCCAACAAAGGATCAATTTTCTCCGAACAATAACTGGAACATGGTGGGGTGCTCACCCAGGAGACCTGATCAGGTTGTACCAAACAACGATATTGTCGGTGATGGAGTACGGGTGTTTCTGTTTCCGCTCCGCTGCGAACATACACTTCATCAAACTGGAGAGAATCCAGTATCGTTGCTTGCGCATTGCCTTGGGTTGCATGCACTCGACCCATACGATGAG
This sequence comes from Topomyia yanbarensis, assembly GCF_030247195.1. Classification (NCBI taxonomy): domain Eukaryota; kingdom Metazoa; phylum Arthropoda; class Insecta; order Diptera; family Culicidae; genus Topomyia; species Topomyia yanbarensis. The sequence goes on along the minus strand of NC_080672.1, from coordinate 207,034,997 downwards.
TCTCGAAGTGCTGGCGGGCGTTCTTCCGCTAAAAAATCGATTTTGGGAACTCTCATATCGATTGCTCATCCGATGTGACATTCTGAACCCGTTGGTAATTGAAAACTTCGAGAGACTCGTCGAGCTTAATTCTCAAACCCGTTTTATGTCCTTGTACTTCGACTACATGGCACAGAGCATCAATCCTTCTTCGTACAATCCCAACCGTGTCCGTTTCCTAGATACTTCTGATTCTACTGTATTCTTCGACACATCCATGAAGGAAGAGATTCGTGGAATTCCGGACCATATACGCCCGCAGGTGATCCCCAATATATTTTATAATAAATTCCGAGAAGTCGACTGCGACAAAATGTTTTACACTGACGGATCAAATCTCGATGGGTCCACTGGCTTCGGTATCTTCAACAATACTATCACCGCTTCATTCAAGCTCAATGATCCCGCTTCAGTTTACGTCGCAGAGTTAGCTGCAATTCAGTACACCCTTGGGATCATCGACACTCTGCCCACAGATCACTACTTCATCGTTTCGGACAGCCTCAGCTCTATCGAGGCTCTTCGTGCGGTGAAGCCTAAAAAGCAATTACCGTATTTTCTGGGGAAGATACAGGAGTCCTTGTGTACGTTATCTGAAAAATCTTATCAGATTACCTTTGTTTGGGTCCCCTCTCATTGTTCTATCCCGGGCAATGAAAAGGCCGACTCATTAGCAAAGGCGGGCGCATTAAATGGTGACATATACGAAAGACCAGTCTGCTTCAACGAATTTTTTAGTATTTGTCGTCAGAGGACGCTCAACAGTTGGCAAACCTCGTGGAGCAATGGGGAACTTGGACGATGGCTACATTCGATTATCCCAAAGGTATCAACGAAGCCTTGGTTCGGGGGGATGGATGTGGGTCGGGATTTTATTCGTGTAATGTCCCGACTTATGTCCAATCACTACACCATGGATGCGCATTTGCGGCGTATTGGGCTTGCGGAGAGTAGTCTGTGCGCTTGTGACGAGGGCTATCACGACATCGAACACGTTGTCTGGGTGTGCGCCGGGTATTGTGACGCCAGGTCTCAGTTAAAGGAATCCCTTCGGGCCCGAGGTAGACCACCCAATGTACCAGTCCGAGATATGCTGGCAACTCGTGATTTCCCCTATATGTCCCTGTTCGGGCTTGCATGCAAAGGCACTAGGAATGTGCCACACAGTACCTTTTTTGCAACACTCCATACTCTTAATCTGGTTATGATCGTTTGACTTCACGCACACTGCTAAATTGCGATACTCTCGCGCATCGAATGCTGCAGAGAGAGTTCTCTCAAGGTATGCTCATTTTTCGCGTGAAACATTTCATGTTTCATTCCTTGTCCAATCATTACCGAGTCCAAACGTTAATAAAGTACTAAGCGCAATAAGTTAAACTGAGAATTTCCTGGTTTCCAATAAAATTAAATTCATTAAAATTCAAACAATTTGAAAGTGTTTGGCATTCCGTAAATCGCTTATAAATATTTCGTGTGTTTCGCTAAGGTTTTCGGGATTTGATAAACAGTGCCGTTTAATCCGCTCGATTCAGTGAACCGACCAGTCCGTTGAAGTTAACCTTCGTTTAATCCTGCCACATCCAGAACCTCGTACAACATATTTCTGGTGCCGTGACCAGGATTGTGGCGCGGTGAGCAGCGTAAATTGGCGTTTGTGACGCATTTTGGAGTACTGCAGTTCGCCATGTTCTAAACCTAAAGGCAGGACAATAGTCCTATTCAAACGATTGTTCTGGGATCCATCGCGCGCCATCGAAACCGTTCTGAAGTGACGCCAACCGCCGCCACCAAGGGAAGCTATCTCAACACCCCACTCAGTTTTAATTATACGAGGCGTATCAAAACCAATAGAAGTTCAGTAGTCATAGAGGTCCACACATCAAGAGCAACATTGTGAATTGGTCAACTTTCCTACCGCTGCGTCTATCGGCGTTTCCCTCGCAGCAACCTTGAACGCGTACAAGGCACAATCTTGCCTTGAGCAGGTGAGAGTCGCTCCAAGCATTACTTAGATATTTGTCAGTGCTACCTGGTTTTCTATTTTACCAGATTATTCGTGGTGTTTTTCAACTCCTCCCGTCCGGTTGCAAATTTCTTCACCAATCGACGCGCGGTGCTATACATAGCGTATTAAATACCAATTATACAAGGCTTGCATTTGCCTTGGTTAGGTGAGTACCTTTCCAAGTTATTACTGTTTTCCCGCCTGTGCTGCTGGGTCCTTCTTTGCTAGATTTCTGTACGATGGATTGCCTACGCACGAAGCAACAGTTGACAGCGAGGAGGACTACACTACTTGCTTCTTTGAGTCGGGCTGAACAATTTATGGACCGATACGATGCAGAACGGGACAAGCTCGAGGTTGCATTTCGACTGGAGAACTTGGACATACTTTGGCAAGGACTTGAGGATGTGCAAACGCAGCTAGAAGACGGCGAAGAATCGAATGAAGGTCTGGTGAGAAACCTTAATTACCGTGCACACTTTGAGCCTCTGTTTTTCAAAATAAAGGCATTCCTACACTCTAAGCTACCACCTCCTGTTAATCCACACAATACTGTCCCTCACAACACAACCGTAGGGTCCTCTTCCACTCTTAAGGGTCTTAAGCTACCAACAATCTCATTACCTGAATTCTCCGGAGACTACAAAGACTGGCTTGCGTTCCACGATACGTTCGTCGCCCTCATCCATTCCAATCAAGAAGTGGCGGATATACAAAAATTCCATTATTTAAGGGCAGCCCTAAAAGGAGAAGCAGCGCAGTTCATCGAATCCATCGGAATAAGTTCCGCTAATTACAAACTGGCGTGGGATTCGCTGATAAGTAGATACTCCAACGAATACTTGTTGAAAAAACGTCATCTGCAGGCTTTATTTGACAGTTCAGAAATGTCGAGAGAATCGGCATCTGCACTGCATGCGGTCGTTGATGAGTTTGAGCGACATGTTAAAATATTGGGACAATTAGGTGAGCCTATCGATTCGTGGAGCACGATTTTGGAGCACCTTCTTTGTACACGCTTGCATGATGACACGTTGGCGGCTTGGGAGGATCACGCTTCAACTTTAGAGACACCCACATACAAGTGCTTAATAGGTTTTCTTCAGCGTCGTATGCGTGTCTTAGAATCGATTATGGTCAATCACCAGCATTCCGTTCTTGCATCGAGCCTTCCTGATACTGAAAGAAGTCATCGAGCAAATGTTTCCTCCCATGCAGCGACTGAGAAGATTCCATTTAATTGTTATGCTTGCGATCAACACCACCCACTAGTGAAGTGTGCATCATTCGAACAGTCTTCGATAACTGACAAAATGAATTTAGTGAATGCCAACCGTTTGTGCCTCAATTGTTTCCGAGCAGATCACTTTGCAAGAAACTGTTTATCGAAATTCAGCTGTAGAATTTGTAAACGACGCCATCATTCACTCCTCCATCCGGCGTTTGCCGATAATATTAGTCGGTTCAATGTTAACGCAGGTCCCACCACATCGGGAAGCTATCCTGTCACGTCAATGCGGACACCAAGCGCGCCCTTTGATACAACATCCACACTTTCGGCCACGTCTGCCACGAGAATGGATACAACCCGCAGTACATTACATCCGCAGCAATCTGAGAGAAGTGTTTTAATGTTAACGGTGGTGCTGGTAATAGTTGATCGGTACGGAAAGGAACATTTCGCACGAGCCTTGCTGGACTGCGGTTCGCAACCAAATATTATTTCTGAACGTATGGTTCAAATCCTACGCCTAAAAAGAAAAAAGGCCAATGTACTCATTCACGGTGTCGGAAACAAACCTCAGCATGTAACACAAGCAGTTTCTACTCAGATTCGGTCCAGAAAGGAAGATTTCGCGATGGATGTCAGTTTTTTAATTTTGGACAAAGTCACGTCAAACCTACCAGCTCACGATGTGCATATCGACGATTGGGGGCTTTCTAAAAACATATTTCTTGCTGATCCTAGTTTCAACAAATCAGCCGGCATTGATTTAATTATTGGTAACGAACATTTTTTTTCATGCTTCAGAACAGCCGCTAGAATTGAGCTCTCGAAATCCTTGCCGATTTTGGTGGACAGCGTCTTTGGATGGCTGGTCTCGGGAACGACCAACATTACCCAATTCTCGAAGCAAATTTCGCATCATTCCGTTACTTCAGTATCACTGGCTACACTAGAAGAAAATTTAGAACGATTTTGGGAAATTGAAGAGCTACCAAATCAGGCTAATAATTCCGTAGAAGAACAGTACTGTGAAGAATTCTACGCAGCCACCGTACTCCGGGACTTTGAAGGGAGATATATTGTTCGTTTGCCCCGTCACAACAACTTTGAAGAATTCCTCGGAGAATCCAAATTCGCTGCACTACGACGATTCGAGCTACTTGAAAAAAGACTCGATCGTGACCATCAGCTCTGGACGGAATATAACAAATTCATGCAAGAGTATTTATCACTCGGCCATATGCGATTGGTTCCAATTGAGGAGAATGGCTTCTCTAACCAATGTTACCTTCCTCACCACGCTGTCGTCAAAGAATCTAGCACTACAACAAAAGTGCGGGTGGTTTTTGATGGATCAGCCAAAATGTCATCAGGCCACTCCCTCAATGATGCTTTACTCGTTGGTCCAGTCGTCCAAGATGACTTGATTTCAGTCATTCTCAGATTCCGTACTTACCCAGTGGCGGTGGTCGCAGACATCGAAAAGATGTACCGTCAAGTACTAGTACACACCAATGATACACCTTTCCAGCGTATATTGTGGCGATTTCGCCGAAGTGAAGCAATTCGATCCTATGAGCTTTTAACAGTTACTTATGGACTCTCTCCATCGTCGTTTCTTGCAACCCGAACCCTGCAACAACTAGCGAAAGACGAAGGGGGATCTTACCCTCTGGGCGGCCCAGCTCTACGAAAGGGGTTTTATGTAGACGATTTTATCGGTGGAGCGCAATCAGAGGAGGAAGCGATACAGCTGAGGACTGAGTTGAGAGAATTACTTTCTAAAGGAGGATTTTCTCTTCGAAAATGGACGTCGAACAAACTTAATGTGCTCCAAGGTCTCTCGGTAGATGATATCGGTACACAGTCACCGTTAAAGTTTGACAAAAATGAAACAGTAAAGACTTTGGGTATTGCTTGGGAACCGCAAAGCGATACAATACGATTTGATACTAACATAAACAAAAAGGGGAACAATTTAACAAAGCGTGAAATTCTTTCAGAAATTTCGCAGCTATTTGACCCTTTAGGGCTTATTGCACCAGTCATCATTCAAGGCAAAATTCTTATGCAACACTTGTGGTTACAACCCTGTGGATGGGATGACGTAGTTCCGGAAAGTATTGCAGTAAAATGGAAAAGGTACTCCGAGCAACTACCATTACTCGCAAACTTCAATGTAAACCGATACGCATTCCTCCCAAATGCATCAATTCAATTACATACGTTTGCTGATGCATCCGAACAAGCGTATGGTGCGTGCACATATGCCCGTTCGATCGACTCTAAGGGTAATATTTCCGTACAGCTATTAGCATCCAAATCTCGTGTGGCACCCCTCAAGCGGGTCACACTTCCGAGACTAGAATTATGTGCAGCTGACCTTGCTGCGAAACTTTACACCAGGATTGTGCAAGCTTTGCAAATTAATATTGATTCGTCCTATTTCTGGTCCGACTCGACGGTCACATTGCAATGGCTAAGGTCTCCACCAAACACTTGGAAAACTTACGTAGCTAATCGCGTATCAGCTATTCAGTCCGCTACACAAGGATCTTTTTGGAAACATGTTGCCGGGAAGGAAAATCCAGCCGACATAGTGTCGCGAGGAATGGATGCAATTGATTTCGTGTCAAGCGTCGCTTGGAGACAAGGTTCCGTCTGGCTGTCTCTTCCTGAAGAACACTGGCCAACGACAAATATTTCTGAATACCCAAAAGATGGAAAGGAGCGCCGGAACGTTGTAGTCGCCACAGTTCAGACCGAGACCCTATACAACTATTACTTTGCAAGATTCTCATCCCACAGCCGACTAGTTCGTGTCACGGCATACTGCCTTCGATTCGCCTATAAATGTCGTGTGAAAGCCCGTACACAACCTTCAAACGCAAACCAAGCCAGCAGCTCGTTAACCGTCAATGAACTAGTCAAAACACAATCGACCCTCGTTCAACTTGCTCAGAGCGATGTATTCAAACAGGAAATCAAGGACTTAATGAAGGGTAACGAAGTTTCTAAACACTCTTGTCTTCGACTGCTGAAGCCATTTATAGACCCTGAAGGAATAATAAGAGTGGGAGGGAGATTAGCATTGTCAGAACAACCCTACATCAATAAACACCCAGTCCTTTTGCCAAGTTTCCATCCTTATACCCGTCTCCTCGCTAAATACTACCACCTGAAATTAATGCATGGAGGTAGCCGACTTACTCTCGCTGCTATAAGGGAGCAATATTGGCCTACAAACGGAAGACGCCTAATAAGAAGCGTGATAAGAGAATGCTATCAATGCACCCGAGTTAGTCCCGTTCCTGTGAGTCAGCAAATAGGACAGTTACCTCTTTCACGTATCACACCAAGTCGTCCATTCACTATAACTGGGGTAGACTATGCCGGCCCCATTTACTTGAAGCCCATTCATAGGAAGGCAGGAGCATCGAAGGCCTACATTTGCATATTTGTGTGCTTCAGTACAAAGGCGGTCCACATCGAGTTGGTCAGTGACCTTTCCACAGCAGCTTTCCTAGCGACACTTCGACGTTTCGTTGCCAGAAGAGGTCGCCCTACAGATATCCACTCAGACAACGGCAAAAACTTCGAGGGAGCAAAAAACGAGTTGGAACAAATTCACGTTTGGCTGAGAAAAAATCAAGAAATTATCCAGTCTAAATGCGCTAATGAAGGCATTACTTGGCACTTAACCCCGCCGAAGGCCCCCAACTTCGGAGGATTGTGGGAAGCAGCAGTTAAAGTTGCCAAGTAACATTTATATCGCCAGTTACAGAACTCCCGTTTAACGTACGAAGATATGAGCACTGTACTATCAGAAATCGAAGCTGCCATGAATTCACGTCCATTGGTTCCCCTTTCTGAAGATCCAAATGATCTGTCCTGCCTTACTCCAGCTCATTTTTTGATCGGGACCACAATGCATTGCATACCAGAAGCCGATGTAACAAACGTCCCTACGAACAGATTAGACCACTACCAATCGATACAGCGTTTGTTTCAACAATTTTGGCACCACTGGCGCGCGGTGAATATTTACAAGAGATGCAAAAATCCAACAAGCTAACAAAAGAAAACAAAGAATTGCATCCTGGGCGACTCGTAATCCTTGTCGATGAGTTCCAACACCCCGTAAAATGGCCACTCGCACGAATTATTTCTGTCCATCCTGGACCAGATCAACTCGTTAGGGTTGTTACACTGAAAACTGCTAGAGGTATCCTGAAGCGGCCGATCTCAAAAATTTGTCTACTTCCTTCTGACGCCTCCGATGAACCTACAACAAACGAAAGCTCCAGCACCGATGGCGCACCTTCAGATGTTAGCAGCAGCACGAGAATCAATGAGCAGCAGCATTAACACTCGATTCGTCTGACGTTTATTCTTACATTCGCTAAATTTGTATGTAGTTATCAATGTATTAGTGTAGGACTAGTGTATAGTTTATTGAAAGTAAATATTTCAAGGTGGGGGGTGATGTTCGGGCTTGCATGCAAAGGCACTAGGAATGTGCCACACAGTACCTTTTTTGCAACACTCCATACTCTTAATCTGGTTATGATCGTTTGACTTCACGCACACTGCTAAATTGCGATACTCTCGCGCATCGAATGCTGCAGAGAGAGTTCTCTCAAGGTATGCTCATTTTTCGCGTGAAACATTTCATGTTTCATTCCTTGTCCAATCATTACCGAGTCCAAACGTTAATAAAGTACTAAGCGCAATAAGTTAAACTGAGAATTTCCTGGTTTCCAATAAAATTAAATTCATTAAAATTCAAACAATTTGAAAGTGTTTGGCATTCCGTAAATCGCTTATAAATATTTCGTGTGTTTCGCTAAGGTTTTCGGGATTTGATAAACAGTGCCGTTTAATCCGCTCGATTCAGTGAACCGACCAGTCCGTTGAAGTTAACCTTCGTTTAATCCTGCCACATCCAGAACCTCGTACAACAGTCCCTTATTTATACCTTCATAAAAACGATAAATATCCCAATTTAGCCCCTCTCTTTTATTTCTCGTTTTTAGAGTTTCCTCCTGCCTTGTGGAACCGATCAGCTCCAGAGTGCCACTATGTAACCGCCATCGCCCTTACCACTACGCCTGCATAGAAGGAAACTGAAGCGAGAGCGACTCGAGGTCCGATGACTTTTGAAGGATTCCCCGCGGGTCCGAAGAATACCATCCGCCAATCCGGTACTCGACGACTTACTATACTGAGGCGCAAATTTGATTCGCTGATCCCCCTCCCCCCCCCCCGCCGTTCGAGCGAAAGTTGCAAGTTTTGCTCTTCTTTCCCTGTCTCTCCCCTGTCCTTGATACAACTGCTGCTACACTGATGCGGAAATAAGCCACCCTTTGAATATCTTGACCAAGCATAAGTTTTAGTTAAAAAATTCAAATTAGTATTCTGTATTCCTAGTTTTAAGATAGCTATAATTTTTACTCTTTATTGAAACTCTTGTCCTCCATCTTGTAAATAGAATTGAATCCCTAGTTTTAAGATTTCTGTGAAATTTCTCATAAATATTTGTTCCCCCCTTTTGTGTACTAAACTATATTGTTAGCTTTAAGATAACCGTAAAATATTTCGTAAAATACTATTACTCCCCCTCTTGTATATCAAAGTGAATCCCTTGTTTTAATTTTTTTCATAAAAAAATCTTTTGGCCCTCTTTTGTATATTGAATCTTATTTCTAGTCTTAAGATAGCTGTAAACTTTCTTTTCCTTTGTAAAAAAAAAATATTTCAACATTGTAACCTCCTAGTTTTAAGATATCCAAATGTAAAAACAAAAGCATTTGGCACCGCCAAGCTAACGCATTTGTGCCTATCAAATAAACGAAATGAATAAAAAAAAAAAAAAGTTTAGTCGAATCGGTCTAGCCATCTCCGAGAAACCGATGTGACTGTTATTCTGAATTTAGATACTTCCGCCGGGGCTTCCGGAACCGATGATGGTGGCCAATGTGGCCAAATAGACTTTGAATGGATGTTAGTGACCTAGTACTACAAATCGAAGCAGTTGTGGTCATATTTTGGAAAAAATTTCACCATTATACATTCATTGCAGAATTTCTTAAAATCGACATTTTCTGCGTGTTCGTACTCATCACCCTGTAATTCCGGAACCGGAAGTCGGATCCATTAGAAATTCAATAGCAGCCTATGGGAACGTTGCACCTTTCATTTGGGACTAAGTTTTTAAAAATCGGTTCAGCCATCTCTGAGAAAAGTGAGTGAGATTGTGTTCGCGTACACACACACAGACGCACATACACACACACATACATACACACACAGACATTTGCCGAACTCGACGAACTGAATCGAATGGTATATGTCACTCGGCCCTCCGGGCCTCCGTTAAAAAGTCGGTTTTCAGAGCAATTGCAATACCTTTCTATTGAGAAAGGCAAAAAGGTGCAAAATCGGCAGTCCCAAAAAGTCGATTTAAAAAAAAAAATTCGTGATAGCATAAAATCTCGACGTTTCATGCATTATAAAGATGTTTGACATCAAAAATACGAATTCGATTTCTGAAATTTCATGGGGTCCCCCACGGAAAACCGATTCATCACAATTTCAACTAAAAAATTAGTTGAGTTTTTGGTTTCGTCTAGTTAATATTTGGGCGAACTAAATTTTTGTTGAAAACAATAATCCAACGTTGTTGGTTTGATGCTGTCAGTTTCAGTCTGGACACGAACGTTTCATCCTAGCACAAAACTTAAAAAGCTAAAGCACAAAACTTGAAAAGCTACATGAGCTAAAGCTTGAAACGCTTGTCTCAGCTTCTAACGCTTGTTTTAGTCCAGACACAATTGCATATGCCGTTACACTACCTTTTCAGCCAAGACACAAACGACTAGAATTCAACTAATCTCATTGTTGAATTAAACTGCTTCATCGTAAAATACAACATAGGATATTTCAAACGTTTTGTTTCACCGACCGACGGATGAAAGGTATGGAATTAAATTGTTGAAAAATTCCGTATGTCAGTAATTCACACGTAAATATAATACAGAGTTATGTTTCTCATAATGTTATCTTTTAATAAACTGCAATCTTAAATGAGACGAAATAGCCAAAGGTATTTAAGGATTGTTGGAAATTGATTGATTTGAATTTTAGAATAAAGGTATATTTTTTTTCTATTTAGTCACAAACACTATCCAGCACTACAAAAAAAAACTTCATATTTATTCCACATCTAGTTTGGAATCTCAAACGATGAAAAATAATTATCATATTGCATATTACATTGGTTAATAATTGAAATGTTACTATATAATCGACTAAATCCGAAATAGAATGATTTTGACAATTTTCGACAATACTTTCAATTTTCAGTGCACATGTATTGAAAAAAAATGTCAATAAAAATCATCCCTTTATTGAAATGTTTTTAAAGAAAAACTAGGTAAAACCAAAATGAGGTCAGTTGAATTTCTGTTTTTTTGTGTACTGGTTCAGGTAGTTGCGTCCAGGATAAAACAAGCTTTCCAAGCTGAGACAACTACCTACGTGCTTAACCGTTATGCCCAGCGTGTATGAACATAGTTGCTGTCGCTACCTTGATGTATTTCAGTAAGGCGTGCATCTTAGCTACTTGCTGTCATTTCGTATGATGTGCGTCTTGAATCAAAATCAATAATAATTTTCAATAACTATTATTTGAGAATCTCTCAAAATTAAGAGAAAATTTAGTTACGTTATTCATTTTTCTGTTGAAATCAACTAATTAGGAAAACAAAAATTTGTTTTGTTATTTTCTTCATCGAATGGCTTTCAGTGCCCCTTTGAGTTCCGGCTTATATGGGAATTTCATGTGTGACCGGACCGTTCAGTCTATATTTCCGGAACCATACAAGCGATCCGTGCGAAATTTTACAGACATCTGTGGGGATAATATAGCTATCATTTGGGACTAAGTTTGTGAAAATCGGCCCAACCATTTCCGAGAAACTGATATGAGTTTGCTAGTTATGAAAGATGGCCGCTTTTCCCGGGCACTTCCGGAACCGTCTATGGTGGTCAATGTAGTCAACGAAAGTTTGTTTGGCCGTCGGTGACCTAGAACTGCAAAGTTAAGTTATTTGAGAGACATTTAAGCGAAATTGAGTGACATTTTTGGTCACATACACGCACACACATACGCACATACACACACATACATACCGGGCCTCCGTTAAAAAGTCGGTTTTCAGAGCAATTGTAATACCTTTCTATTGAGAAAGGCAAAAAGGTGCGAAATCGGCAAAGTCCCAAAAAGTCGATTTTTAGAAAAAAAATTTTTTCGAGATAACATAAAATCTCGACATTTCATGCATTTTAAAGATGTTTGGCATCAAAAATACGAATTCGATTTCTGAAGTTTCATGAGGTCCCCCCCTTTGAAAAAAAAAAAATTGAGTTCCGGCTTATATGGGAATTTCATATGTGACCGGACGATTTAGTCTATATTTCCGGACCCATATAAGCGATCCGTGCGAAATTTTATAGACATCTATGGGGATATTATAGCTATCATTTGGGACTAAGTTTGTGAAAATCGGCCCAACCATTTTCGGGAAACTGATGTGAGTTCGTAAATTTTGAAAGATGGCCGCTTTTCCCGGTCACTTCCGGAACCGTCTATGGTGGTCAATGTAGTCAACGAAAGTTTGGTTGGCCGTCGGTGACCTAGAACAGCAAATTTAAGTTGTTTGAGAGACATTTTAGCGAAATTTTTACCTTTTTTGCTTTCATCGGAGTATCGGTTTGAATCACAATTTGCTATGTGATCGCACGCCACAACCTGTAACTCCGGAACCGGAAGTCGGATCGGGATGAAATTAAATAGCCATTTGCGGGGACGCAATACCTTTCATTTGAGGCCAAGCTTAGTCGAATCGGTCTAGCCATCTCCGAGAAACCGACTGTTATTCTGAATTTAGATGCTTCCGCCGGGGCTTCCGGAACCGATGATGGTGGCCAATGTGGCCAAATAGACTTTGATTGGATGTTAGTGACCTAATACTACAAATCGAAGCAGTTGTGGTCATATTTTGGAAAAATTATACATTCATTGCAGAATTTATTAAAATCGACATTTTCTGCGTGTTCGTACTCACCACCCTGTAATTCCGGAACCGGCAGTCGGATCCATTAGAAATTCAATAGCAGCCTATGGGAACGTTACACCTTTCATTTGAGACTAAGTTTGTCAAAATCGGTTCAGCCATCTCTGAGAAAAACGAGTGACATTTTTGGTCACATACACACACATACGCACATACACACACACATACATACATACACACATACATACACACACAGACATTTGCCGAACTCGACGAACTGAATCGAATGGTATATGTCACTCGGCCCTCCGGGCCTCCGTTAAAAAGTCGGTTTTCAGAGCAATTGCAATACCTTTCTATTGAGAAAGGCAAAAATGGACTGCCTGAAACAAACTCAATGGCAGTGAATGCGATCCGTCAGTGCATTAGCAGCGCGTAATATTCGCACTAGTTTTCCACATACATATATTGTGATTCTGATGAAGAATGATGTTCATAATGCTTTTGATGGTTGTTGAAAAGAATAAATTTCCTTTTCCCTTTGAATCTTGATGATTCATATTTTTCAATTTTTAATAAATTTTCTTAGGGTGCCGCAACCGACCACATTTTTCAGAATGGTAAAAAATTATCATTTTACTAAATTGTTAATAATTTTTTTCAATTTCACAGAATAAATTAAATTCTTTCATAAGTTGTTACCTATGGCCTAGCTTTCCATTGGTATGCTTATTCCCATATATTGTTTAATTGGAGTAATGTTGTGAGCCAAAAACAAAAGTGTGCCGACAACGGAACACATTCCCCTAACAATTTTGAGTATACAGTTGCAGTACTCGATACTTCAGGATGTCTATTACCCACAAAAAATCAAAAAAAGAGCGGAACTGATTTTTCTTTTATTTTTGCCGTGGTTTCATTTTTCGTGTTTAGGTTCTTATCGTAAACCTAAATGTACAAACTGGGACCTCTTTTTGGAAAACTTTAGCCATGGATATTTTCCAACAAGTAGTCAACCAGACGACTTAGATGACGTCGTGGATACGACAAACTCGTTCATAATAGCATATTACGAAAAAGTTTGTCCACCTCGTACTGTTAAATCGAATAGGAGAACCCCTTAGTGGAGGGCTGAGCTTGAAAAAATGAAGAAGGATATGAGAAGGGCTTGGAACCGCCGTCAGCGTGATGACTCCAGGGCTTTCAGGTCAGCTCGTAGTGCATATAAGAAATGTTTTAGATCTCCAGAACGGGCTGACCGCCAAAACCTATGCACTAATGTCTAGTCTGAACGCAGGTTAAATAAAATTCTCTCAAAATCGAAAGATTTTCAGATGAACTCCTTAAAAACCAGAGATGGTCTTTATGTGACGGACGAAAAAAATGTTCCTAACCCTCCGAAACTCGCCCGAGTGGCTCCCCGAATGAGCAGCATCTGGTGCTGAATGAAGATTTTGCTAGATTTTCTGAAGGTGTTGCACAAAATACAACGGCGCGAGTGCCGGAGGGTTTACTGCGTCGAACACTTTCTAGGTTCGGATCCGGAGCTAAATAATGTTCACAGATCTCATTCTGGTGATTAGGACTTGTGAGTGTTAGCACGCATATTGGTTACTGCTGAATCGGTCAAGTGGGCAGTTAACAGCTTTGCTCCATACAAATTGCCTGAAAAAGATGGAATGCTTCCCGTGCTGCTGCAAAAAGGATTTGATATTCTCAAACATGTCTTGAAAAAGATTATGCTTTCCAGTCATGCTGCCGGGTATATGCCGAAAGCATGACGAGAAATGACTGCAAGATTTATTCCCAAAGGGGGGGGCGCTCAAGTTTTGAAGAAACTATGAGTTTCAGGCCTTTCCAACTTAAGTTCTTTTCTTCTAAAAGCTTTGAAACGGATATTCGATCATCACGTTAGTTTAGTTGAATATCCACTGCACAAAATGAAACATGCATATCCACGATCACTATGCTTCACGATGTTGTTTACAACATTGAGAAGGTCTTATCGCTCAAGCAATCTAGCTTGGGTGTACTCCTAGATATTGAAGGTGCTTTTGACAATGTGTCCTTTCTTTCTATTCTGGAAGCGACACGCGGTCATGGAGTATCTGCACGTATCTCGAGTTGGATAAACGTAATGTTTAGTAACCGCATTCTTTGCTCGTCACTGCAAGAGGCTGAGAAAAGGAAGTTGAGTATTTGCGGTTGTCGTCACGGTGGCGTTCTGTCACTTATGGAACTTGGTTGCCGGCGGCTTGTTGAAGAAACTCATTGAGCTTGGATTTCAAACCGGGTTTGCTGATGATTACCAAATACTAATTACTGGGCTTTGCATCAGAACAATCTTTGACTTAATGCAACAAGCATTAAGAGCTGTCGAACAGTGGTGTCGACAAGTTAAATTATCAGTTACCCCAGGCAAAACTTCAGTGGCTCTTTTCACGATGAAGCGAATAACAACCGGGGTTTGTCCCTTGCAATTCTTAGATTCTGAGGTACTGTGTGCAGATCAAGTCAAATACGTCGGAGTTATATTGGATTCCAAACTGAATTGGTCTGCTCACATTGGGTTCAGAGTTACGAAAGCGTGCATGGCCTTCGAGCAGTGCAGATGAACTTTTAGAAAGATCAGGGGTCTCAAACCAAAATACATGTATTGGATTTACAGATTTGTTCGTCCAATAGTGTCATGCGGATGCATTGTGGGGTGGCAGAGGGGAGAGGTGATGACGTTCCAGTCAAACCATCTGCAAAGAATAGCGCTCATGGTGTTGACTGGTGCTTTTTCCACAACTCCAACTGCTACTCTTGAGGCACTTCTAAATATCAAACAATTACACACTAGGGCATAGCAAAAAATATTTTTGTCGTGACTAACGACTTACCTTTCAATATAGGGGCCCCTTTTCAAAATTTGATGTAAGATTTTGAACGCTTATATCTTTTGTTGTACTGAATGGATTTAATCAATTTCTTCGGCATTTTGTCGAAAATATTTGTACCAATGTTGCATTAAATTTTGAAACATGTAGGACATTCATCATCAACGGAAAAATAGTGTTTTGAAAAATCTTTCGAAAACGACTCGGAAAAGTGAAAATTTTCAGCCCATCCCGCACAGAGCCGTCAATATGGTGCAGGAACCGAACAATAAAATAATGAAAAGTTTATATATAGGTCCACTACATGTTTGTTCCTATGATTATTCGTATTGGGTTGCTTGACGAGAGCAGTTGGTTGGGGAAAAACGGCATATTAGTTTTGGTTATGCCATTAGAAACCGGACGGAAAGGAAAGGCTCATGCACGCCACGAGAACGAGCGAGAAAGCGATAGTAGTGCATATTAGCGAAAGCGTTACGTCCATTTTGAACCTTATTAACTTTTCTTCTACAAAACGGATTGTCAATCTTGTTTCATAAATCGGAAGGAAAACGTTCAATGCTTGCTACCGATACGTTGTTTGCTATATAAAATTTGTTTAAATTGTTCGAAAACTACTTTAAATGAGAATCAACATTAATGATAAAACCTATAAATAGGGGTGTCGCAGTTTTTCTCAAAGCCAGACGTGTGTAAGACGCAGTGCATAACAGACGTGCGTGGTCGTGAGAAGCTGCATCGGACGACCAATCAAATCTGCTACCACCGGAGAGAAGAAAAACGTTGGTGGCGGTGAGAAGGCCAAAAAGCCAAAGGCTAAGAAACGCAGTCACTGAAATGGCGGTAGTAACTGCCACTAAAAATGCCACCAAAACATCGAAGGCTGCAAAGCGTACTCATTCGGTGTGAGCTGCGAAAGGGGAAAGATCATATGTATGTACGCAGTAAAAACAATCGTCAGCAAGGTTTGAATTGTTTCAAAAGATTCTCGTCTTGTATCAACATAGTTATCTACAAATCGTCCTTATTAGGACGAATGGAAAATGGAAAAAGAATTTAATTAGAAAGTTTCTTTTATTAACTAGTATTAAGTTTGCGCTTGTTAATTCTGTACTTTTCCCAGTGAATCATAAGAAAATGTTTTTCTAATCTACAAACCCGAAGGTTTTTGCAAATCCTTCCAAGAAAATCAGTGAATGTGGCAACTCTGCCACTAAGCGAAAGCTACACCAAAACGAATGATGAAAATATTTTCATTTATCGAACAAAAGGATGGCCTTCTATCTGCATTGTGAAGTCAATAAATAGGAACGCTTTGATGCGAAACGTGCTCATTCGGTGTGAGCTGCGAAAATGGAAAGATCGTAGTTATGTACGCAGTAAAAACAATCGTCGGCAAGGTTTGAATTGTTTCAAAAGATTCTCGTCTTGTATCAACATAGTTATCTACAAACCGTCCTTATTAGGACGAATGCAAAATGGAAAAAGAATTTAATTGGAAAGTTTCTTTTATTAACTAGTATTAAGTTTGCGCTTGTTAATTCTGTACTTTTATTAGTGAATCATAAGAAAATATTTTTCTAATCTACAAACCCGAAGGTTTTTGCAAATCCTTCCAAGAAAATCAGTGAATGTGGCAACTCTGCCACTAAGCGAAAGCTACACCAAAACGAATGATGAAAATATTTTCATTTGTCGAACAAAAGGATGGCCTTCCATCTGCATTGTGAAGTCAATAAATAGGAACGCCTTGATGCGAAACGTGCTCATTCGGTGTGAGCTGCGCAAGGGGAAAGATCGTAGTTATGTACGCAGTAAAAACAATCGTCGGCAAGGTTTGAATTGTTTCAAAAGATTCTCGTCTTGTATCAACATAGTTATCTACAAACCGTCCTTATTAGGACGAATGCAAAATGGAAAAAGAATTTAATTGGAAAGTTTCTTTTATTAACTAGTATTAAGTTTGCGCTTGTTAATTCTGTACTTTTATTAGTGAATCATAAGAAAATATTTTTCTAATCTACAAACCCGAAGGTTTTTGCAAATCCTTCCAAGAAAATCAGTGAATGTGGCAACTCTGCCACTAAGCGAAAGCTACACCAAAACGAATGATGAAAATATTTTCATTTATCGAACAAAAGGATGGCCTTCCATCTGCATTGTGAAGTCAATAAATAGGAACGCTTTGATGCGAAACGTGCTCATTCGGTGTGAGCTGCGAAAGGGGAAAGATCGTATGTATGTACGCAGTAAAAACAATCGTCGGCAAGGTTTGAATTGTTTCAAAAGATTCTCGTCTTATATCAACATAGTTATCTACAAACCGTCCTTATTAGGACGAATACATAACGGAAAAACTAGTGGTGGGTAATGTCCGGGACATAACCGCGGTGTCGATGTAGAACTATTCGTTGGCGTATCATATTATTAAAATTATGCTTATAACTAGTTGTAGATAATGTCCTGAACGTAACCGGGAGTTTATCTGGGACAATTATTTTGTGTGAAAGTTTTCTGTATTAGCTTAAAAATCCTGACTAAAACTTGCTACTTTCACCCAGGAAACTTGCTGAACCCGGTGAATCGTACTTAATCTATAAAATTAGCCATTCGAAAGAGATACACGCAGAATTTTAATATGATACTCCAACGAATAATCCTACGTCGACACTGCGCTTATGTCCCGGACATTACCCACTACTTACAATGTTTGTGACGAGCTCAATATGACAGTTTTAAATACAGGCGAAGCAACACGCATTCCCAGACCACCCGCACGACCAAGTGCATTAGATCTATCTCTATGCTCGACATCACTTCGGTTAGATTGCACGTGGAAGGTTGTACCTGATCCTCACGGTAGCGATCATTTGCCAGTCGTTATTTCAATTAACAGTGAATTAGGCCTCACGAATTCAATCAATGTCCCTTATGACTTGACACGAAATATTGATTGGAAAAAATACCAATCTTTAATTTCCACTTCTCTTGTTTCGACGGAAGAGCTACCACCTACCGAAGAATATGAATTTCTAGCGGGTTTGATTATTGAAGCAGCAGAACAAACCCAAACGAAATGCAATCCTGGCATGATAATGAACAGCCGGCCTCCTAATCCCTGGTGGGACAAAGAGTGCTCGGATGCATATGAAGCTAAACAAGTTGCTTACAAAGAAATTATGAAACGGAAAGGGTGTACACGTGAAAACTTTGAAAATTATTCGATTTTACAAAACAAATTTGACAGTCTCCGTCATGCCAAAAAGTCTAGTTATTGGAGACGTTTCGTTGATGGCTTGTCAAGAGAAACATCAATGAGTACTCTTTGGAACACAGCCAGAAGAATGAGGAATCGAAACGTAACTAATGAAAGCGAAGATTTTTCGAATCGCTGGATATTTAATTTTGCCAAGAAAGTTTGTCCAGATTCTGCTCCTGCGCAGAAAATCATTCGCGATGCTCCCACAAGTAACGATTCCATAGATTCGCCTTTGACAATGATGGAATTTTCAATTGCACTCCTCTCATGCAACAATAATGCTCCGGGTCCAGACAGAATTAAATTCAACTTGGTGAAGAATCTGCCTGACCTAGCAAAAAGACGCTTGTTGAATTTATTCAATAAGCTTCTTGAACAGAACATAGTCCCGCACGACTGGAGACAAGTGAGAGTTATCGCCATTCCAAAACCGGGAAAACCAGCCTCCGACCATAACTCGTATAGACCGATTGCAATGCTTTCCTGTATCAGGAAATTGTTGGAAAAAATTATCCTACGACGTCTCGACAATTGGGTTGAGGCGAACGGCTTGCTATCAGATACCCAGTTTGGTTTTCGGAGGGGAAAGGGAACGAATGATTGTCTGGCGCTACTTTCGTCAGAAATCCAACTAACTTACGCAAAAAAAGAACAAATGGCGTCTGTGTTCTTAGACATAAAAGGAGCATTCGACTCTGTTTCCATTGATGTTCTCTCAGAGAAACTACATCAATGTGGTCTTTCACCAATATTAAATAATTATTTATATAACTTATTGTCAGAAAAGCACATGCATTTTTCATATGGCGATTTGGCAACATTCAGAATAAGTTACATGGGCCTCCCACAAGGTTCTTGTTTAAGCCCCCTTCTCTACAATTTTTACGTGAATGACATTGATAATTGTATTGTCAGCCCATGCACTCTAAGGCAACTTGCAGATGATGGCGTGGTTTCTGTTACAGGACCAAAAGCCATAAATTTACAACAACCACTGCAAGATAGTTTGGATAATTTATCAAGTTGGGCTTTGAAGTTAGGCATCGATTTCTCTACGGAGAAAACAGAGTTGGTTGTTTTTTCAAGGAAGCGTGATCCAGCTCAGCTTCAGCTTCAGTTGGTTGGTAGAACGATAGCCCAAGTCATGACCTTTAAATATCTCGGAATTTGGTTCGATTCTAAAGGTACATGGGGAGGCCACATTAGGTATCTGATAAAGAAGTGCCAACAAAGGATAAATTTTCTCCGAACAATAACCGGATCTTGGTGGGGTGCTCATCCAAGTGACGTGATAAGATTGTATCAAACAACGATACTTTCAGTAATGGAATATGGGTGCTTCTGTTTCCGTTCAGCTGCAAACACTCACATTATTAAATTGGAACGAATACAGTATCGTTGTTTACGAATCGCCTTAGGTTCCATGCAATCGACACATACGATGAGTCTTGAAGTTCTAGCGGGAGTTCTTCCCTTAAAAGATCGATTCTGGGATCTCTCCTCTCGTTTACTTATACGATGTGAGGTTATGAATCCACTTGTAATTGAAAATTTCGAAAGACTTGTCGAGCTTCAATCCCAAACCAGATTCATGACAGTGTACTTCAATCACATGTCACAAGAAATAACACCTTCTAGTTATGTTCTGACATGTGTTAATATACTAGATACTCCCGATTCCACTTTATTTTTCGACACGTCCATGCAAGAGGAAATTCGTGGAATTCCAGATCACCAGCGCTCTCTGGAGATCCCTAAAATATTCATAAGTAAATACCAACACATTGACTGCCATAAAATGTTCTACACTGATGGGTCACGAATCAATGAGGCCACTGGGTTCGGTATTTTCAACAATAACACCTCGATCTCTTTCAAGCTTGCTGAACCTGCCTCCGTTTATACAGCCGAACTAGCAGCAGTTCACTATAGTCTGGAAATCATTGATACTTTACTTCCGAGCCATTATTTCATCCTCACAGATAGCCTCAGCACAATTAAGGCACTACGCTCATTAAAGCTTGATAATCACGCTCCGTTCTTTTTGAAGAAGATACGAGAATACTTAACTAAATTAACAAATAAATCTTATCAAATTACCTTAGTGTGGATTCCATCTCATTGCTCCATACCGGGTAATGAGAGAGCAGATAATTTAGCCAAAATAGGGGCGCTGGACGGTGACATCTATGAAAGACCTATTGCCTTCAATGAATTTTATAGCGCTTCTCGTCAGAGGACGCTTACTAGTTGGCAAACATCATGGGACAATGGAGATCTGGGACGGTGGTTGCACTCAATTATCCCTAAAGTATCAACGAAGGCATGGTTCAAAGGGTTGGATGTAAGTCGAAACTTCATTCGTGTGATGTCTAGACTCATGTCCAACCATTATACGTTGAATGCGCATCTTCGCCGTATTGGGATCGCAGAAGATAATCAATGTGCTTGCAGAGAGGGTTACGAAGACATTGAACATGTTGTTTGGTCTTGCACTGAATATCGTGAAGCCAGATCCCAATTAATAGACTCCTTACGAGCCAGAAGAAAACCACCCTATGTACCTGTTCGTGATATCCTCGCTTTACGAGATCTTACATACATGAGCCATATTTATCATTTCCTGAAAACAATAAATATTCAAATATAATTATCCCCACAATGTTTCTAGTTTTTTTTCCCTTGCTACCCACAAACAATTTAGATTTCTTCGCAGTTAGTTAAGTTAGATAAAACGATATAAATAAAGAAAAAAAATAAACAAAGATTACAGAAAAACTATCAATAGGTTTACAATGAAATTCAAGAAAATAGAGTATAATTAAAAACATTCAAAATGATGATTATCCTCAGTGTTAGCATTAGAAAGTGATTTTTTTTTATAACGTGATAGTCTTAAGAACCTTTGTAACATGTTATGTAAACAAAAACCCCGGCGTAAAAAAGCTTTTGCAAATGCCGTGTCAAATAAACGTTTTATGAAAAAAAAAAAAAATTACCCACTACTAGCTTTTTAACAGAAATTTTCATTTTTCTTTTCGTAACTTCAATAATCACAATCCTATGTTGAAATTCTTTTGACATCAAGACAGTGTTAAATGATAAATGATAATAACTACCGCCAAACTAAACGGAATAATGGAGTTTTTGCACTATTTGATAGACAATTTTAACTAATTATCGCAATTACATTTAAAGTATGCATAATTAGCAAAGATGATGGGAGTCATTGCAGCTTTAGAAATCGATGATCTGATTGGTTATTCGGAGCGCTCCGAAATACTCAGTTTGCAACGTAAACCACGCCTTTATTCGGTTGGTTGTAATAGCTTTTCCTATATAATAACGAGCACCAGTCTTACAACTATCCGTTTTTGGAATTGTCTGGCAAAGGTGTTAGAAATGGCACGATCTCGGCATTTGCAGACAAAGTATGCCGCGAACCACCGTAAGCGGAAGCGTCAGGAGACTTCTTCAGTGCGTGAAGGAGAACCGAGTCGTCTTTTGAGGCGAAATGGTGATGCAAGCAGAGAGAGAGAGAGAGAGAGTGACAGAAGAAACAGGAGGAGGATGTCACTCAGCAGCAGTTGTAGAGGTGTCAAGCGGCCCCTCGGATTTAGGTGCGATTGATGACCGGGCTCGGTTGGATGCAATGCTGGTATGTTTTATTTAATTTATTAGTAGTTCTATCGTAAATTGACCAAAACACTTATTTTACTTTAGATTTTTTAAATTACAAGGATTTTCAACCACTTGTAAAACAAATTTCATATATTTTGTATTTAAGTAGAAGTGCGTACGGTTTTTCAATATAAGAAAGCCGCTTAAATATTTCATCAATTTTAAAAATACAATGAATACTTTGGTCAATTTTCGATTTAGTTGAATGTTTATATGGAGTTGTGATAATATTATATACCACAAGGCCTCGAACGGTTCTACAAAAAGCCAAAATATAGATAATGTGCTGTTTGTTGGGTCTATAACAGATAAATTGCGCATATACTGTTATAAATCACCACCACTTTTTCAAAAGCACCATTCCACCCGGTCAATTATTTTTTCACCAACTATTTTGTATGATTTGAATTGTCATAATCTAAAAAATTGACTGATTTTCTCCAAAACAGTATTCATGATTGAAATTATTTTGAGCATTCACGATACCAACACAACAAATAACAAATAGCATAAATTCATGAAGTCGTTCTTAGGTGATGCACGGTCTTACGTACGCCGACTTCGTTTATTTATATATATATATATATATATATATATATATATATATATATATATATATATATATATATATATATATATATATATATATATATATATATATATATATATATATATATATATATATATATATATATATATATATATATATATATATATATATATATATATATATATATATATATATATATATATATATATATATATATATATATATATATATATATATATATATATATATATATATCAACCGTTACAGAGTTATTGAACTTTTTGTGTAAAAAACTTATTTGTCTTAAAGTACCTCTAACTTTGAAAGTATACTTTGTATTTTAAATGTTTTAAATCCATTCGAAAGGTGAGAAAATTTCGCATTGAGTGATGCCCTCATATGTTTCAGCTGATGAGTTTAAGTAGCCTTTTCAAAGTAATTTGTTGAAGATTAAACAATTTTAAACGATTTTTCGTTCATTTCTTGAAAATCCTAATAGTTAACCTCATCATTTTAATAATTCAGATTGTTAGTCTTGATGAGCTGCTTAATTCGTTCTTTGACATGATACATTTACCTTTTCTTCATGATTTTGGGTTATTCAACTTGGATATTTTTATCTCATTTTCACTAGTACCAGCTCTAATTGAAAAATTGTGGCACTTATTGTACTTTTTTTTCTTTTTATTCGAAAGCCAGGAAAATGTTACTGTGAAAAATGTATTAACACCTTTCAGTTAAGTTTAGATTAGATTTAGAGATTCTTAACCATGAACCAAACACCCTATATATATATATATATATATATATATATATATATATATATATATATATATATATATATATATATATATATATATATATATATATATATATATATATATATATATATATATATATATATATATATATATATATATATATATATATATATATATATATATATATATATATATATATATATATATATATATATATATATAGACTCATCACAATCAGATTTTCAAAGTTTGAAAACTTACATTTTGTCTCCTATGGTGACTATCAACTTTTAACAAGCAGTTTAATGACAGGTTCACTTCGCTTTTCTTTCATCGCCACAGGCCGCAGCCTTTGTCAATGCATACTTATATGAGTACATTTTGTTATAAAAAGTGTTCATTCATGTACATTATTGTTATACCATATGAAATCTCAACATTTTAATACATTATATTGCTTTATGCACAGTTTACATCTACTGGTGCCAGCATGCCGCAACCAACATGCTGTCAGCATAATGTAAACGCTTGTCAGCAGCTGGTACCAGTAGATGGCATGCGTTTACATTATGATGGTAGTTGTTGCCAGCACGATGATACCATCAGTTGACAACTAGCACAAATGTCATGGTACTTTAGATTGAAGGTGTTATAGCTTAATTACTCAAATACTATTTTGACTACTCCAGTGTTCATTTCAATACTATTTCTTTCTCTACTTTTGTTATAGATATGACGCGTATCTATGAAAGGGCTAGTAGAGAGTTTAAAAAGCGATTTACTGGTAATGATTTTGGTGTAGTGTAGTGTTTGCGACCGTTTATGGTTTACAAGTGATTTGAAAAATGTCGGCAGAACAGAAGAAAATGTACTTCTAACAATGGGATTATTTGAGTCAGTGGAGGGTTTCAGAGTTTGTCAGACTTGCCGTAGCAGTTTGAATCGAGGGGTAGTACCTAAACTGGCTTCAACGAATGGATTTATATATCCTAATCGTCCTTCGGGTTTACCTTCGCTTGATCCCATAAGTGAAAGATTGATTTCCCCTAGATTACCATTTATGCAGATCCGACGTTTGCGTCATTCTGCAGGTAGTCATTCAATAATGGGACAAGTAATCAATGTACCAGATGATGTACCTGAAATGATTCGCGTGCTCCCATGAAATATTTATGATGATTATGCCTTTAATGTTAGCATCAAGAAGCATTCTATTCATAAATCTTCTTATTTGAATGGGTTTATAAAGAAGGATACAGTTTATAAGTGGCTTCAGTATCTCGTTGACACTCCGTTATATCGTAGATACGGCATAGTTATCGATCAAGGTCAGTTGAATGGTCTTGATCAATCATCATCAAGGCTACTTGAAGCTGACAGTGAGTTGGAAACGATCGATTCCACAAACGACTATGAGCTTTTGATTGGGCAACAACAAACTTTGCTTTGGAACGAAGACAAGTGTTTGAAGATTGCACCCGCTCAGAACAGAGTACCTTTGTCTCTAATTTTTGATGAATTTGCAGAAGAACTTTCTTTTCCTGACATTTATTTTGGACATCCACGCTCATTCAATACCGACGTTCATGTTACGCCATTTATGATGGCTACTAGTGAAATTAGACGCCGCGACAGACGAGGTACATTTGCTTTACATGACTATGAAAATACTACGGCTTCGCGTTTCTGAAGGTTTGCAAAACACATTTAAATGTGTAGGAACTGTAAATATAACCCGTGGAATGTTGAAGGACCGAGAATTCTTGAAATCCTGCATTGAGCGTAACTTGTCGTTCCTCAAGTCTATCCCAAATTCAGTTCAATATTGGCAACAATGCAAACATGATGTTTTTGCAATGATTCGCCAACTCGGAAAGCCAACAATGTTCATAGCATTGAGTGCCAACGAAACTCGATGGCCTAATTTGTTGCGAATTTTATATAAACTCGCTAACGAACATAATATCGACTTGAGGGATCCTATAGAGCAATTAACTGCTCTTCAGCGAACTACGCTCATAAATAATGATCCTGTTACCTGTTGCATTTATTTCAATAGGTTAGTTGAAACTTTATTAAATATACTTTCCTCGTCAAGATTTAGCCCATTTGGCAAATACTATGTTGTTGATTATTTCAAACGAATAGAGTTTCAGCACCGTGGCAGCCCCCATGATCACATTTTGTTATGGTTGAAAAATGACCCTCGAGAAATACATTCAGAGGACATGCCCGCTACTGTGGAACTTATAAATTTACTTTGTTCCGTTAGTACCAATGGAAATCAGATCCATAAACATACATTCACTTGTTACAAGCGAATTGACAAAGAATGTCGATTCAACATCCCTTATTGGCCAATGGATCGAACTAGAATGTTGTTGCCAATGGAATCGACTAATTCGCGTCGTAGCAAACTAAAAGCAAAAGGTAGGGAAATGCACGAAAGATTGAACATAAAGGTGTATACAACACTGGATGAATATCTTTCTGATTGTAATTGTTCGTACGATAACTACCTGGATGTTATTCGTACTTCTTTACAAAGACCCACCGTTCTCTTGAAGCGATCCATGGAAGAACAATGGACTAATCCTTACAATCCATGGGTTGCTAACCAACTACTCTCAAACATGGATCTTCAATTTATCGTGGACGAATATTCATGTGCTGCGTATGTTGTGGAATATGTAAATAAAACAAACAGAGGCATTAGTAATTTGCATCTCGAATTAATCAAGCTGCAAGAAGAATACCCTGACCAAGATTATTGTTCATTACTGAAGAAAGTCAGCATTAAAATGCTGAATTCAGTAGAAATGTGTGCCCAAGAAGCTGCTTAGTATTTACTGCGAAAGCCAATGTCAGAAGCCAGCAGAAAAGTTGAATTTATACCAACAATGTGGCCACATGAACGAATAAAATCAAGAAAACACACAAAACGAATGGACGAAGAAGGTATTAATGATGACTCGACCGATGTGTGGACACTTAACATAATACAAAAGTATGAAAAGCGTGAGGGTCTTGACGACATTTGTTTGGCTGATTTTGTATCTTGTTATACTAAGGATAGAAGTAGTATAAACACTTATAAACGGCGAAGTATCCCTCGAATAGTGGAGAAAATATAAAATGACCGAATTAAACGATTTTAAGCCTGAAATGGTTCTTTTGTTTCAACCATTCCTGAATGAAACTTGCGATATTCTCGATCGGAACAACTTTATGGAATTGTATGACCAAAATGAGGCATTCATATTGAATAAACTGAAAGAATACGATTGCAGTATAAATCTCGAGCATATCGTCGAAGAATATCTTCGTATAAACGAAGAAATTGAATCTGACGATCAACAAAATGAAACCAACGATAAACACAACGAATTCGTTCGAGCTATTGTCATGGAGCCGAACGATGATGATATCGAACAGTTGCCCACTGGTGCTCTAGAAGCGGTTGTTAAGAAACGTACCAATGTTATGAGCAAGTTAGAGTATTGCGCTACAAATGTAGAACAACGTAATTTGATTCTACATTTAATTGATATCTTGCATAGTTTCGATGGGATGAACATACCTTTGCAAATATTTTTCACTGGTCCTGCAGGATGTGGTAAAACTAGAAAAACTCTAGAAAGAGAACTGCGGAGACTCCATTTTGGGTCGATTGGATTCGCGTTTAGCTGTCAAAAAACGAATCCAATCGAACATTGCCTATCCTTATAACATTGGACGTGTTGCCATACAATACCGGGGCATACGTTGCCAAAAATGCTGTTTTTTTCACCGCAGTTCTCTTACTATGAGTTTTTCTAGGTAAAACCTTTGCACTTCGTATTTTGATGGAGACGTATAATCGTTTCAGTCAATCCCATAATTCGCTAAAAAATGCATATGTTGCTTGTGCCTCCACAGGAAAAGCAGCGGTAGCTATTGGCGGCACTACAGTTCATTCCGCTTTTCGTATTACAATGGCGCGTAGACATAATTCGAAACTTGGATTTGAAACTTTTCAACTATATCGTAATGCTTTCGCAGGAATAAAAGCAATCATTATTGATGAAGTGAGTATGATAGGTGCAGATGTACTTAATACCATTCATTCTCGATTGCAAGACATCACTGGTAACTTTGATGATAAGTTTGGAGGAATTCACATTATATTTTGTGGTGATCTTCGGTAATTGCCACCTGTTAATGCTCGACCAGTTTTCAAACCATGTCGAAATTCTTTTCAAGGGCCTGTACTATGGCAATCTTTAAATTTCTTTCCATTAGTGCAAGTTATGCGTCAAACCGATGTTGAATTTTCCACCATACTAACCAAAATTGGTAATGGCGAGGCCCTTACTAGCTCTGAAACCGAGCGGATTGAGAGCCGATTTCGAACAGTCGACTGGTGTAGACAAAATGTACCGAACGCAATACGTCTCTTCCATCGTAATATAGACGTAGAAAAGTATAATACTGAAACATTACGTGATCGGGAGGGGCATGATTTCATTGTTGACGATGTTTTCACAGGTTACAGGAACGCTGAACAGCTAGCAAGCGCTCGTAGTAAACTTCATAAAATGAGCGTTGTGGAAACAGGTGGTTTACCTTATTTATTGCGATTGACAATCGGAATGCCCTATATGATCACCACCAACATTGACGTTGAAGATGGAATGGTTAACGGTGCTATAGGGGAACTCAAATTTATCGAACATGGCGAAGATGATTCCGGTGAACATATTAGCCGACTTTGGATGAAATTGATGAAAGTGATGTTATTGGTACCACTTTGAAAATGAAATCTCGTCCTTTAGTGTATTCTTAACCAGGTCAACTGCAGTTTGGTTGGGTTCCTCTTACAAAGCGATCAGCTAGCATTAAGCTTGGTGGCATCACTTGCAAACGTATTCAATTTCCGGTTGTTACTGCATGTGCACTTACAGTACACAAATCGCAGGGAGGTACCTTCTCTGAAGTTGTATTTGACTACGACAAAAGTCTAGAACAACAATTGGTTTATGTTGGGCTGTCGCGAGTCACATCAATGGATGGTCTGTATTTAACTAACTCGAAAAACAATTTTAAATTTAATCATTGTAAGAGTAGTAATACACCCCGTATTGTTGAGCTGAGAACAGAGCTAGAACGTCTATCAAATCATCAGTTGCCGACGATTAGTGGCGTATTACTGGATTTAATTGAACAGGCAAATCATAGTTGTAGCCTAATAAGTTTCAATGTGAAAAGCTTGAATGCTCATTCCTCAGACATATCAACTGATAATTTGCTTACCAAAGTTGACATTTTATCCATCAGTGAAACTTGGTTGAACAATTGTTCTGCTGTGGATATAATCGGTTACAGTTGTATCGCCGAATCCAACCCTAGTAACAATTGTGGTTTTATGATAGTTTTATAGCCATTGATAAAACTTAGATTGCACTTGTAGCGTGCTATAAAACTTCAATTGTTACTTGGGAAGCGTCCCCATTCTAGAGCTGGTGGTGCTGCAATTTATCAACGTACTGCTGCATCTACTATGGCTATTGTTCATGAAATTGAACAAGTCAGTGAAGAGCATGACGAGAATTTGTCCTTGGCGGATAACAACGGAAGTTATGCTAAATGGTATTAAAACGTTGCTGGTTGCTGTGTACATTTCGCCAGATACAACATTTAAAGAAAAGCAATTTTTCATAACACGTAATTTATTTCCGTATGCTCGGAAAAATAGTCTGATTGTTGTTTCAGGAGATTTTAATATAGACATTTCAAAGCAGGAAAACATGAAATTTGTTCATTTCATGAATGAATGCCTCAAGCTTCGTCTTATCTCTGATCCCTCACAAGCTACTACACTTGGAGGTACATGCATTGATTTAGTGTTTGTTAAAAACGTTAATATAGAAAGCCGAAGATATATTTCGTACTCTTCATATCACAGACCAATACTTTGTTTGATTGATCCAGTGATTTAATATGTAATCTGCAATATACAACACAGTAAAATTATAACCGGTTGACGACCTACACCTACACCAATCATATCAGAATCGCATTCATGAACAACAGATGAGCTTGAGCATAGTGAACAGAAGTCAGCAGCATCCAACGATCCAGCGCATCACCATCAACACCAACGCCGAAACCAAAGGTTCTTTTCAGAACCACCATTATTACCATAGAGAATTATTTGAGAATTTCCCATTCAAACGTGATTCCGTTGAATATCATTAGATTTAAATTAACGTATCGAAGTGAAGTCATGACGCTCCGATTATGTCACAGACATTACCCACCCATCTTTTTTTAATTCTCAAAGGTCAAATAGTCACGAGAAAATGATAAAATTTAATATGAACGACAAAAGGCCCTATAACCCCAACTTCTCGTATTCGGACCAAGGTCAAAAAGGTTCCGTTCGATTTCTGAGATTTTTTTACTTTAGAAAAACTGCAAAATATGTATGATTTGTATCACAGTGCAGAAAAATAATTAAAAATCGGGGTTTTTGGGGCCAAAATGGCCCAGTACTACACTTTCCCGTATTTTTCTAGAAACAAAAATATCTCCATTCAAATACTAAGCTTATTTCTTTTAAAAAGAGGTATAAATTGTAAGTTTCTGATTGCTACTTCCAATGTTATAGCATTTAATATATTTTTCCTCCTTCTTTTCCCATAGTACCAATTTCAAAAATTTCAAGGCGAAGTGGGCGGGAGTCTAGAATTGTCCAAATGATGTGAAATTTGGCATCTGAGCTTACTTTGACATTTGTCACAATATGGGAGGGGGGCCTTTGTGAATTCAAAAAAGATTTTTTTTGCAATGCCATATTACACATACACTTCAAACAAGAAGCACTGCCGTCATCGGGGATTACTTTACGCCAAAAATACGTTTTGTACATTGCACTCAAGAATTACGATCACGCAACTTCAAATTTGAAACTGTTTGATGCTTCAGATGTGGCAGAAGTACCTCCAAAGTCAGTGAAAAGAACTTTTGGAAAATTAAGATTGAACATGAGATATAAAGAACTAAAAATCGGCGTAAATTCGCTCCTACTTTAGGCGAAAAAGTTATCTTTTCAAAACTTCTTGATTTATTGTTATGGATTATGCTTGTTAATTGTGTGTGAGTGCAAATGAATGTCGTGTTCATAAAAATAAAAGGGTATGTTCAAAAACTGCGTACCACGCATCCAATAAACTGTTTTTGGAGATTCAAGTCCTACAATGAAAAACAGCAGGCCGAAAAAACGCTCTATACTGATATACTTTTTCATTGAGCCTTATGAAATAGACAACCTTGCTTTAGTAATTTTTATTGTGTTCCGGAGTGCAAACGCGTTTCCGACAAAAATACGAATAGGACTGTTATGTTTAATGGGCAGGTCAGTTCATCCATCTTGGATGAGATATCCATTTGCAATACTGAGGAGCATTTTTGTTTAATAAGGTTTTGAACATAACCCGAATAGAAATGTACAGTAACAAAACTATGATTTTCACTGTGACAGTACAGTAATTTTACAATAATTTACAGTAAGTTTTAGTGTTTTGCTACAATACAAAAACAATAAACTTTAACATTTTTACAGTAAATTTCAATGTAAAATAGACTTTTACAGTGAAAAAGGGGGGTGGTTATGTATCTTAACATTAAAAAAATCAATTTTTCTCCATACATTTTTTCTCGAAAACAGTAAAATTTAATGTGAATGCACTGTATCAGTTTTTTGCTGAACAGTGAAATTTATTGTTACATGAAATTTTATTGTAAATCTACTGTGAGAACTTGACATCGAACAATGTTGAAACAGTAATAACTATAATAATTATTGTTTTTTGATTGTTTGTAGGGTAAATGCAATTGTAAAATTCTATCCGGGAAGGCCTACACTGTAGAACTATTCTCCACTGCCCTTTCTGTCATTTCACAACGAACTGCTTCAATACACACAGTTTAAATACTTCTAGATATCATAGCGTTTTTATAACTTTGCTTCATTGCAACTATACTACTCAACTTGAAAATTATCGATTACTGTTATTTTTCAACACAGTCAAACTAGTACGCTAATAAAAATCTGCTTTGAATTAGAATCAAATCCCAAAATAAGGGTAAATTTTAGAACAAATATACAGAATGTGTCTTATAGACTTAAGTAAAGCTTGGTGTAAAATAGTACCAATTTTAGATAAAATGGACATATGGTCACCAATTACCAAACAAAAATACAGACAAAAAGTACAAACACAAATAATTGCATTACATTGTCAGGGTAATTTTACGTATTCTATATCCTATCTCTTTATGGCGTTCATGGTACTAGGAGATTTTAATCTTCCTAGCATTTCATGGAAGTCTTCCCGCAACGGATTCCTTTTTCCGGATTCGACCATTCCGTACTCCACCCAGGTGCAGTGAGGCTACTTGACAGCTATATCTCAGCCACACATCAATTCTATTGCCAATGAAAAAAGCCGCCATCTTGATCTTTGTTTTGCTAGCGATCAGGTTTCCGCCACATCAATAGTGATAACGCCTTCTCCTCTAGTAAAACCCGTGATGCATCATCTTCCATTAATCGCTACGATTGATAACACTGTGGTGCATGATTTCGATATTTCACCCCTTTCTGTCACCTACGATTTCCGTAAAGCCGACCGTCGCAGTATCGAAGACCTTTTTTCCAACACCGATTGGGAAAATATTTTGGACTTCAAAGATGTCGAATCCGCTGTTCAAACTTTTTCCAACGTTCTGGCGTACGTTATTGACAGGTACGTTCCGAAGAAAGTTTACCATCGACAAACCGGCCCTCCATGGCAAACGAGTACATTGCGACGGTTGAAGTCTATCAAGAGAGCTGCCCTGCGGATGTTTACCAAGTATCGTACAATATCACTCAGAGACTATTACGTCAGTCTCAACCATGCGTACAACCGAGCCTGTCAAAACTGTTCGATAACAGCAAAATATTCAGCGTAATCTCAAGTCGCATCCTAAACGTTTCTGGAAATATGTGAACGAGCAGCGCAGAGAATCTGGACTGCCGTCGTCTATGACTTTCAATGGTAACACAGCTTCCACATCACGAGATATATGTGCGCCGCTAGCACGAGATATATGTGTGGGTCAAACTCTAGGTAATATCGATGTCAATGCAACGATGATTACCAGAGCTTCCTCTCGACTTAAGTCATCCTTCAATCCGGGACCCGACGGGTTCCCCTCCGCTTTTCTGATAAGGCACATCGGAGTTTTGGTTAATCCGCTTCTTCACATCTTTCGATATTCTATTGAGAGAGGTATTTTTCTATCTTGCTGAAAATCAGCGAACATGTTCCCAGTACATAAAAAGGGAAATAAGCGAGACTTCAATAACTACCGTGGAATAACTTCATTGAGTGCTGTCTCGAAGTTGTTCGAGCTTGTGATTATGGAACCTCTTCAGGCTCACTGTAAGCAGTACCTAAGTCACGATCAACACGGCTCCACGTCTGAACGGTCAACTGCGTCTAACCTATTATGTTTAACTTCCTTCATAACAGAGAGTATGGAACATTGCGCTCAAACCGACGTTGTTTACACCGACTTATCTATCGCTTTTGACAAGATAAACCACTATGTCGCAATAGCACAAATGGAAGGATTTGGAATAAATGGTAGTATTTTGCAATTGTTTCGATCCTACCTCACTGATCGAGAGATAGCGGTTGTCATAGGAGAATTCCAGGCCCCTACATTCACATCTACATCTGGAATACCTCAAGGAAGCCACTTGGGACCGTTGATGTTTCTGATATACTTTAATGATGTACATCTAATTTTGAAGACTCCACGATTATCCTTCGCGAATGGCCTCAAGATTTTGACATTGAAAATGACTTACTGCACTATCAGGCAGGGTGTCATTCTAAAATCTAAAATCAAACGATGTCACGTTTTTGCGTCACTATTTTGAACGCTAATAACTTTGTTATTTAATGATGTACATCTAATTTTGAAGACTCCACGATTATCCTTCGCGAATGGCTTCAAGATTTTGACATTGAAAATGACTTACTGCACTATCTGGGGCAGGGTGTCATTCTAAAATCTAAAATCAAACGATGTCACGTTTTTGCGTCACTATTTTGAACGCTAATAACTTTGTTATTTATGAACGAATTTCCGTGTGGTTATCACCAAACAATTCGGAATTAACTGAAATTATGTTTCATTGCTATAGTGTTTTTGTATTTCAATAGCACACTATTGAAAAAACAAGCAAAAATGAACAGATTTCGAAAACGGGGAGTTACATCAGTCAATCTATCCCCGGCAGAGCCGGGAGCAGCTTAGTAATTCAAACGAACACGAAAAGTTATAAATAAATATGCCGCGTGCCTGTTTGAATCACTTTAACAAAAGCACTGTTTTGAGCGACTTAGTGGAATGTTATATTAAACACTTTAACCGTTGTCTTCCGTTTTAATTCCACTATGATGAACAAAATGCAAAATTGCACTTTTCTGTTACGTATCTGTAACAGAAAAGTGCAATTTTGCATTTTGTTCATCATAGTGGAATTAAAACGGAAGACAACGGTTAAAGTGTTTGAATCAGTTGTTGCTCTTCTGCCAGACAAGTATCATCGTGCTTATAGCGTCTCGTACGACAGATTTGAGCACCCAGCACACTACGCTTCTATGAACGACGTCATCCCCGACTATTTAAAGAATATCATTCCTCGAGCGACGTCATTCTCCCGTCGCACTTCGGGCCATAAAGAACAGCAGTAGCAATAATGCATGTTGACAATGCGCTGCGATGAGTGCTGCATTTGATCACTGCTACCGCTGGGGGTATCCTATGTAAATAGCGCGCGACTGGAAGAGTTGGCAAACCTCAGTTGACTAATTGTTCCATTCTGCAAGTTATTATTGTTAAATTAAAAGCCCTTTTAAGGGTTATAACAATAACAAATAATAAAGTACAAATTGGAATATTTCCAATCATTGGCAGCGATAATCCAATTGCGCAGTTTATATTCGTTATTTGTTGCTTGCGCTTATATTCCCAACAAACATTAGGAGCTGAACTATAAGACTACGTGTTGATTTAAAGCAGGTTAAAGGTTATGTAAGCTGAATAAAACTTTCGCTGAACTATTTAAACATTAACAGTTTATTCAGCCTATTTAAAATCCAGTATTCGCCAGTTCCAACTAGGCTGAACTATACTGCTAATAAATGTAATAGCGACAATATTATAGCTTTTATTCAACCATCTTAATTAGACTGAATTGCGAGTTGAATAAACGATGCTGTTACCAATAGTATTACCTTTAATCATTAAGCTGCACTACATGTCTTCAAAAGGTTGTTTCTACCTTTACATTTGCCGTTATACCACCTTTGACTTTTAGCTGAATTATGTGTTTAACAAAGGTAATTGTAACTACTACAAAAATTGGCGCGATTAGCAAATTATGAAGAATGGCAACCGACCTGGGTTCGAGTCCCAATACACACACAATATTTTTTTTACTATTAGGTGAAGGATTTTTTTATTATTTCGGTATATTCCAATTGAGATGTTTTGCATATATTACAGTTAAGGAGCAATAGATCAATAAATGAATAAAGAAATAAAGAAAGTTTATTTAGTTTTTTATATCTACTGAGTTTTCACCACGGGAAATACCCGATTTACAGTTTTTTAATGTACAAGCTTACCAAATCACACGCGCCCTCGTTTATGTAAATTTACCTTTTAATTCGAAACGGTCTATTTACTTGTGAAACATGAATATTCTCATATTGAACACAAGAGGAACTTTTTGTCCCAACGTCGCTATAAATTTTTGACAACAGCATTGTTACCATGATTTTTTTCTATCCATCGACTTGCAAACAAAGGTACAATGGAATGATTATTCACGCTGGCGAACTTAGTTGATATAAATAAATAACCTATTGAATTCAAACAGCGACTTCCGCTTACCAAAAAAATCACAATGGAAAGAAAATCATTTGGCAGGGAGTGGTAAATAAATTGAGGAGATTGCCACCTTAGAATTATAAATGACTTCAATCCATCATTCAGTTACCACCACTTTCATATAACACCCATTTT
Source organism: Topomyia yanbarensis (assembly GCF_030247195.1). Classification (NCBI taxonomy): domain Eukaryota; kingdom Metazoa; phylum Arthropoda; class Insecta; order Diptera; family Culicidae; genus Topomyia; species Topomyia yanbarensis. The sequence continues at coordinate 206,999,383 of NC_080672.1, read as the reverse complement.
TACTTATCTGTTTTGTGACAACCATAAATTCTCACCTTGGAAACAAAAACGACTATAATCATGATTTTTGAAATAAATAAATTATCTAATTTAAAATTCCCGAATGTTCTAAAAATTATTAATTAAAAAAAATTAGAAAAAAAAAATTATCGTAGGTTGGGATTCGAACCCAAGCCAACTAGGTTCACTCAAATCTATAGAAGGCTACTGTAGCCTTCGTACAGACTCTATTCAGCAGCCTAGACTTGTCGGTACATTGGTGAAATCTTAAGCATTCAATGTATGCAAGATTGGTGCAGACAGTAAGGTAAGTGCTTAGTATTCAACAGGTTGCTGGTTCGGATCCAGGTACGTGATATGATATCCAACAAGGTAATACAATTTTTCTCTAACTGTAACGTAACACTAATAAAAGAATGTGGCTTCCAAAGAAATTGATGACGTGTGTAACTTGAAATAAATGTCTTTTTTAACAATTTTCCTATGATAATTCTCTCAGCTCAATAGCGGTAACGAAAAGGTTTATTGATAAAGCTGAACTGTGGTTTTCTTCAGGCTGTATACGTGCTGAAGAATTGTTCTTTCATGTGTCTTAATCAGACAAGCTGAATAAATTCTCCAAATCCCGGATGTTTAAGGGTGGAATAAACGATATATGATTACACGTATACTTCCAATGTTCAGCTAGAGCTGAATAAAGCAACTGTTAAAACGTTTATAAAACCACGAAATGTTTGTTGGGTTGACAATCTGAATTTTGCGACAATCTGTTATTTGTTTAAATTTATCCTTCCGAAACAATACAAAAATGTGCAGCTACTTAAAGTACATTTCCAGGCTGAAATTGGCGAAAACCTGTGATTTATTAGAAATAATCTTTCGGAAACATAATCCAGAATTCTACAATGTTTCAGAAAAATGGAGGTTGTGGTAACACTGCCAACTAGCGAGAGCCGTACCAAAAATTTTTTCGTTATTCTGAATGAAGGCAGTCCTTCCATCAACAATGCGAAAGTGATAAAAGCCGATGTAACGTTCCAAACCATCAGTATTTCAAATTATCTTTTGAAGGGGAAGGTTGTTTGTTTCTTTCCAATTTTACCTATTTATCCGATGTAAGTAGCGCGCGGCTGGAAGAGACGGCAAACCGTAGTTGTCGCTGACTGATTGTTCTATTTCGCATGTTATTTTTGTAAATTTAAAGTCCTTTTAAGGGCTATAACCAATAATGAAGAACAAATTTGAAAAATTCCTGACAATGACAGCGATAACCTAATTCCGCCGTTTATATTCGTTACTTGTTGCTTGCGCTTACATTGACAATCTGAAATTTACAATAATATGTGAGTTGTTTAAAATTATACTTCCGAAACAATACAAAAATGTACAGCTATTTAAAGGTATACAGCGCAAATTCGTTAGTTGGGTGTTCGCTAGTTGGGCTGTTCGTTAGTTGGGTGTTCGCTAGTTGGGGCATGCCCCAACTAAAAGACACTCTTATGTCAAAATTGAAAGTCAAAAACTGATTGACGTTTGAATGTCATTGATTTCAAGGGGTTCATCGGTTGATTTCTGTGGCGATCCAGAAAAAATCATACTTTGAAATTCAATGGAATTTTATTTTTTGAATTCATATTTCGGAATGACTTTAGTGAAATAAATGTGTTAAATATTTCGCTTCTTCCATTCAACATCAATTAGTTTGAAGGTCATCTCTGATGTATTCAATCACATTATCCAATCTTTTTTAGCTAGTAACAACGTAGTATGTTTGTGCTTTATCGGCTTTTTCCCGACGGTGTATCCATTTCCTGTTTTATGTGAAGGAATTTATCAAAAAATAATTGATGGCAAAAAGAACACTAATGACATACTTTGTCACAAAAAAAAACAACTTTAAACTGGAAGGAAACAGCCAACTTTTGTGAATTGTAAAATATTTCTGTTTATTTTTTATGAAAGAAAACAAAAAATCTGCGTTTCCCTTGGGTAATTTTTGTCAGCTGTCAGTTGCCCCAATTAACGGATACGATTCGCTAGTTGGGGCGCAGTCGTGACCCAACTAACGAATTTACGCTGTATTGCCATGCTGAAATTGGCGAAAACCAAACCAAATCCAAAAGTTTGCAATATTATAGAAATCGAACGATGTGAAAAATCCGCAAATATTTTTTCGTTATTCTGCATGAAGGCAGTCTTCCATCATCAGTGCGAAAGTGATAAAAGCCGCTGTCACGTTCCAAGCTATCAGTATTTCGTATTAGATGTTGAAGGATGTTTATTTTCATTTTGAAATATTTATCAGATGTAAATAACGTGTGGCTGGAAGAGATGGAAAACCTTTTTTTGCAGTTAGTTAGTTTAGTACTTTTCACTCCATAACCCGCGTGTTTGTGTATCCCACAAATAGTCCTTTTCAGGATTCCACCAATGGTCCTTTTCAGGATCCCACATACAAAAGAGTTAATTTGAATGATTTCCTTAAAATGGTTCTTTTTAGGACCCTAAATATAGAACATTTCAGAGTTAATGTTAATTAATCCACCGAATATATAAAGATACATATGTTATACTTTCTTCGTTTACGAATAATTTGGTTTATGACCAGTTATTTTTCTATAGTGCTTGCAAATTTGTTAGCAGGTATTTAAAGATAGATGTAAGGTTTAGTTTGTGAGCATCATTAATTTATGTTCCCATTTCATAGATTTGAAAAAAACTTTTTTAAAACTTGAATTAGTCACACTATCGATTTTTATTTAAAAATTCAACAATTATCTCTAGTGAAGAATAGCATGCCTGTGTGTAGTTCTGAAACAGTCGATGGCATTAAGGGGCTTTAATTTGGCCACGGATAATATTTCTTGCTCATAAAACTGGCTGCATTTTTAATGTCATCGTGGTCGTGTCTTGTACACAACCCTTATTTTTCGCCTAATTCGTTCAATTGAAGATTGCACTGTTTTCCAACAGCAGCTTTAAGTCTTTGCTGATTGGTGCAATACGAACCGCATGTATGTAGACCCGAAGAATTGTTCGGTAATATCTTTTTCACAGAAGAAGGATTCGATTTATTTTAACTGCTGTCTACTAGAAACAGAAATCGAACGTGTCAGTCACGTGAAGGATCTGGGAGTGATTTTTGATTCTCAACTTAGGTTTAAACAACACGTCTCCTATGCAGTTGGTAAAGCGTCTCGAGCACTGGGATGCATATTCAGGATAGCCAAAAACTTTACGGATGTTTATTGTCTCAAATCGCTGTACTGCTCTTTATCCCGATCAATTCTAGAATATTGCCCTGAAGTATGGAGCCCGAACTATAATAATGGCGTTGAAAGAATTGAAAGTGTGCAGCGTCGCTTTTTGCGTTTCGCGCTCCGTAGATTGCCGTGGAGAGATCCTGTCCGACTACCTAGCTATGAAAACCGATGTCAGCTGATTCAACTAGAGCCCCTACATGTTCGAAGGAATACCGCAAGAGCTTTGCTCATCGCTGACACTCTGCAAGGCCGTATAGATGGCCCAGCTATTTTGGAACAAATCAACATAAATGTCGCACCTCGAGCACTACGTAACAACAATGGAACAAACAGAAGGATCACCCTCCGATGACGAATCTTATGGGCAAAAGGAACGTGTATCTGATTCGGAGACATATGATGTTATGGACGATCCACTTCCTCCACTTTCCCCCAATGTCTCACACCCCCCCCCCTCCCCCCGTCTCTAGGTTTACCAGGATGGATCCGCTGGTCCTTGGGTGGTATACTTTCGGCCCAAAAATAAACCGTTAAACAGCATAACTATTGCACGGGAGCTGACAAAACGTTACTCGGCCGTAGCCGAGATTAACAAGGTTCAGTCAGATAAACTGCGCATAGTCGTTACTGATTTGAAACAGGCCAATGGTATGGTTAGCAATAGCCTCTTTACACTGGAGTATCGCGTCTACATTCCTTCTCGTGATGTGGAGATCGACGGTGTGGTCAGTGATGCGGGTCTAACTGTCGATTATCTGATGAATGATGGGGTTGGCCGCTTTAAGGACCCTAATCTTCAATCAGTTAAGATTTTGGTGTGCAAGCAATTGCACTCAAAGCCCATCGAAGATGGGAATTACTATCCATCAGACTCGTTTCGCGTAACCTTAGCCGGATCTGCACTTCCGAGCTACGTTGAAGTGGGAGGAGCTCGTTTACCTGTGCGCCTGTTTGTACCGCGGGTTGTACCAATTGCAAGTAGCTAGGTCACACGGCCACCTACTGTAGCAACAAGCAACGGTGCGGTAAATGTGGGGAACGCCATGCGGATGATACTTGCAGTAGGCCTGCTGAGAAGTGTGTTTACTGCGGGGAGAATCCGCATGTACTTGTGACATGTCCAACGTACAAATTTCGCGTGGATAAACTGAAGCGATCCGCCAAAGATCGCTCCAGACGCTCTTACGCAGAAATGCTTAAAAGAGCTGTTCCACTTATCTCCGAAAACTCATTCGCTCTCTTGCCAACTGACGATAACGCCTCTAACGATCCTTGCGAGGGGCACTCTTTGGCTTCGCTTGGAAACTCTAGAAAAAGACCTAATCCAGACTCACCTGAACTTCCTCGCAAGGGTCCTAGGTTGTCCCAAACAAGGGTACCAAATAAAATTCATCAACTGGAAGTGCTGCTACAAATCCGAAGATAATATCTCCTGGTTTTGGGAAAATGAGATACAACCAGGAGTTCCCAGCACTTCCCGGGGCACCAAAAATCCCAAGTGGTCCCATTTTACTGTCAGAAACTCAACCTAAAACGGGATTCCTTAAATTCTCTAACAATGTGGACTGGATATTCACAGCTTTCAACATTACCGATCCTCTAAAAATCTTGCTGGTTGCTATTCTACCAACAGTAAAAACATTTTTAACCCTCCGAAAGTCGCACAAATGGCTCACTGAACGAGCACCCGCTAGTACCCTAAGACAATTTCGCTAGATTTTTTTCAGATTTCGCTAGCAGTGTGCACTCAGTGCACTAGCGCGACTGCCGGAAGGTTAAAGCAGTTGACTGAACAATGGCCCTTCCTTGCAGCGAACGCATCCTTCGATGGCTAACTTATTAAACGGAATCACGGATCTGATCACTGTTTTACTGTGGAACTGCAGAAGTATTATCCCCAACATTGATTCATTAAGGGGTTATATACAAAGTTGGAACTCAAAAAATCGAAAAATAAATTATTGAATATTCTGAAAATAAATACATTTGAAAATATCTGTGCAAAATTTCATCCATATCGGAACACAAGATTTTAAATGATAGCCGTTTGCAGCGCGCTGGTTCTTCCACGCATGAAGTTAACACAAAACTTTAAACGCAATTATCTCGGAATGAAGTTTTTTGAAAAGTACCGTTGCGGTGAACGCGATATCTCAAAAACTATTCATCCGATTTTCATAATTATTTTTTTGATTTGTTTGTATTTACATTGTCGTGTACGGTTCCTTCCTCATCACACAATTTTTTATGTTTTGCAATGAATTTTTGTTTAAAATTTTAAACACCAAAAAACTCAACTTTTTGGTTAACGTGATTTTTTGTAAGAATTTTTTTTTTTTATTGGGAAACCGATCCGTTCAAGTACACCACAATTTATTTTTCTTCAATAAACTTTTTAGTTTCTGGATTTCAGTTGAGCGGTTCACCTTGGAGAGCGTTCATCGCAAACCTCAGCCTAAAAAACAGGCTTCTGGGGCTGGGCCATCTCTCCGACAACATTGAATATTTTTTAAATTCTATCGAAAAACTATCTTTGAAGGTGCTACTAACGAACTGTCTTTCGCTTTTTCAAATAAAATTTGCATAAAATACTTTTGAAAAAAACACAAACTTAGCTCACTTTTTCGCCACAACTTTGTATATAACCCCTTAAAACACTTGCTAGATTACACTAATTGTGATGCCTTTTCCCTATGTGAAACATGGTTTACTTCTAATGTAAACCTCAACTTCCACGATTTTAACATTATCCGCTTGGATCGAGAAGACACATACGGAGGGGTACTTTTAGGGATCAAAAAGTGCTAAGATCTTTGCATTGCTTCTATTCTACATTCCTCCTAGAGCCCTGATGGGATATCGAAGACTCTCCAACGTGAACACCTTTCCTCGCCCCACCTGCTTCTTGGAGACTTTAACTCTCACGGTAAAGAGTGGGGATGTCTGTACGACAATAACCGATCCTTGACAATTCAAGACCTTTGTGACAACTTCAATATGACAATTCTGAACACAAGGGAAATGACACGAAATTTCTAGACCACCAGCACAAACAAGTGCACTAGACATATCTCTATGCTCAACACCACTACGGTTAGATTGCAAGTGGAAAGTAATATATGATCCCCACGGTAGTGACCACCTGCCGACTGTAATTGCAATCACCACTCGTTCAAGACCTTCAGAACCAATTAATGTTACCTATGACCTCACACGAAATATTGATTGGAAGAGCTACGCTGCTGAGATATCCAAAACTATCGATTCAACACAGATACTTCTCCCGGAGGAAGAGTATAAGTTTTTGTCCAACTCCATTCTCGATATCGCGATTCAAACTCAGACGAAACGAGTACCCGACGTAAACACCCAAAAACGTTCTCCCAACCCGTGGTGGGATAAAGAGTGCTCAGACGTGTACGCGGAGAAGGCTGTCGCGTATAAAGCCTTCCGGAACGACGGGTTAGTCGCTAGCTATCGACTGTACGCGATATTACAAAAGCGAATGAAAAATTTAATGAAAGCCAAGAAACGCAGTTACTGGCGTCGGTTTGTCGACGGGTTAACAAGAGAAACGTCGATGAGTACTCTTTGGGGCATGGCCCGACGTATGCGAAACCGAAACAGTACTAACGAGAGCGTGGAATATTCAAACCGTTGGATATTCGATTTCGCCAAGAAGGTTTGTCCGGATTTCGCCACGGCACAGAAAATCTACCGCGCCGCGTCGAATTACAATACCGCGAACGAAACACCGTTTTCGATGGTGGAGTTCTCACTTGTTCTCTTATCATGTAACAATAAAGCTCCAGGGCCAGACAGAATCAAATTGAACTTGTTGAAGAAACTACCAGACTCTGCCAAGAGACGCTTGTTGAATTTATTTAACAAGTTTCTTGAGGGTAACATTGTCCCACATGATTGGAGACAAGTGAGTGTCATCGCCATCCAAAAACCAGGAAAACCAGCCTTTGACCACAACTCGTATCGAACGATGGCAATGCTATCCTGTATCCGGAAGTTATTCGAGAAAATGATCTTGTTTCGCCTCGAAAATTGGGTCGAAGTAAATGGCTTACTGTCAGATACACAATTTGGCTTCCGCAAAGGCAAAGGGACGAACGATTGCCTTGCGTTTCTCTCAACAGAAATTCAAATGGCATATGCTAACAAAAAGCAGATGGTATCAGTATTCTTGGATATTACGGGGGCTTTCGATTCAGTTTCTATCAACATTCTTTATGAGAAGTTGCACCAGCATGGTCTTTCACCAATTTTAAATAACTTTTTGCTAAACCTGTTGTCTGAAAAACAAATGCATTTCTCGCATGGCGATTTATCGACATCACGATTTAGCTACATGGGCCTTCCCCAGTGCTCATGTCTAAGCCCTCTTCTCTACAATTTTTACGTGAATGACACTGACAAATGTCTTGTCAATTCCTGCACGCTAAGGCAGCTTGCCGATGACGGTGTGGTCTCTATTACAGGTCCCAAGGCCGTCGACTTGCAAGGACCACTGCAAAATACCTTGGACAATTCAGTTCGTATCAATCACTCGGAGTGATCGGTTGAGTGTTTATCGCTGTAGCTCTGTGATTCCCCGAAAAAGTCAGCACTCGGTTCCGCTACCGGGACCTTTTTCGCTCCCCTTTCGCTACGCCGCCAAAGTCTTCCCCCACCGACAGAGATAAAAACCCAGGCCTACTAGGGCCTTTTTTGTGAAAAAAAATTGTGCAGTGATAAAAGTGGCAAGTACCAGGAGTGCAGACTTTGAAGTAGGTGAACAACTCGCGCCTCCATTGAGTTTGAAAAGTTAAATCGATGAACGGATTGCGCTTCCATTGCGCGAAAATTCAAACCCGGTAAAAAACCTTGCGTCCCCATCAGTGCAAACCGTGAGTGACTTATATACGTGATAAGTGTCGAACCCCAAACGTGGAAGATCCAAATCGGACAACAGTGTCGGGCACCAGTTTTCGATACGAGAGTGAAGTGACGAACCTCAGACGAGTTTGAGACTCGACGACCCTGTCTGGTGGTACAATACCTTTTTAGGTATACACACCAAAAGTCTAGTGTAAGGGGAAACCACCCACATAAGGGAGACCGTCCAACGCAGGATCACACAACTGAAAGGTAATTTCTGTTCATAGAACACAATTTATTGAACAATTGACCTCATGAGCGAAAACCAGTGGCCCCCGGGAGGGGGGCCGTCACCCAGTCATGCAATCCCGTCCTACCTGAACTCTGGCGATGACATCGACCAACAAACACTACTACTGCGCGCGGCTAGAGATAAAAATGGGGTATGCGGGAAACTCCCTACTAACCCATTTCTGATTCATTTAACCCTCAAAAACGCCTCAGGAACGGAACCAACAAAATGGGTCTCGGCGGTTAAAGAGGCAAGAGGGACCCAGTACGCTCTTCGAACTTCTTCACAGAGAACCCATGACCGACTGTTAAAAATCGATGAGCTAGCCGATGGTTAGAAGATCGAAATAATCCCGCACCCATTCCTGAACAAAGTCCAAGGTCTACTTTACGATTTGGACACCATCAACATGGAAACATCGATCATCCTGGAACAGATAAAGGGGCAAAGGGTCATAGAGGTTCGAAGGATCACCAAAAAAGTTAACGGTAGCCTTTCAAACACTCCGCTTTTGGTACTCTCCTTTTCTGGATCTCACCTACCGGAAACAATCTTCCTGGGTATGATGCGCGTTAAAATTAGGCGATACTATCCGAGCCCGATGCAATGTTTCCGCTGTGGAAAATTCGGCCATGGATCGAGGGTATGCAGTCAGAAAGAGGTGTGTCTCAATTGTAGCGGAGAACACGAAGTCAACAAAAAAACTCCTTGCAAAGCGGAGAGCAAATGTGTTAATTGCGGCGACAAGCATTCAGCAAGGGATCAACAGTGCCCATTTCAAATGAAGGAAGCGCAAATCATCAAACTGAAAATCGATGGAAATTTAACGTTCCCCGAGGCCAAAGCACTGGCCAATCAAAACAATGTTTTGCAGACACTCTTAAAAGAAATCTCAGGCCCACAGTTGATGAAAGAGACCGAACTATAAACGCCCTGTTGGGGGAAGTCGCCATGCTCAAGGAGCTGGTAGGAAACCGACCGACGACGGAAACCAAGGACACTGAGACCCAACAGCCTAAAGAAGAATTAATTTCCACAAAAAAGAGAACAAAAGGCTACGAAATGAACTAGCGGCGCTAAGAAAAATCGTTGAGGAGTTAAAAAACACTTTATGGCCAAAAAGGCCGGCGAATCCATCAAATCGATGGGGCCCCCAGTAATCAACCGTGACCCGAGAGCAATGTCGATCGACGGAATGCAAAATATCCAGGCAAATCCAGCAACCTGAAGTACCGGTGATAGAAGATCCATCCGAAACAGATACAAGCAAGAACATCGTCCGGAAGACACAGACAAATCACGCAGCCCCATTTAAAAAGATCCCCAAAGCAAAGGAATCGGAATCGCACAGGAAAGAACCGTACCAAAAAATCAAAACCCAACCAACCACAAAATAAAAATCGTGAAATACCTACCGACAGCAGCGAGCTCATCTCGGATTGAAAAATCTGAAAATATCAACAGCAGCTAAACTTCAAACATATGAAACAATTTATAAACGAAACCATGCAACAAATACAACAAATAGCACCAATGATTAAACAAATACAAACAAAGGAAACAGCTACAGCTGCACCAAACGCTACTAACAACCACCTCAACACCAACAAGCTCATCTCACACCGTAGTCTACCCGGGGAAATAGTTCCCTACATACTATCCGAAACAGCCAGCTGCTCTGTCAGGGAGAAAGCCTTCACCCCTGCACCGTCCCCGACCGGGGTAGTACCGACTCCAGTCGACGAGCCTCCGGCGGCTGCTGGTGTAGGGGACCCGGCTTTACCCGGGTAAGTCGCAATACACTTCCTCCCACCAACGAACAGCCGTACCTCTCGGAACTACCAGCAGACAACTCACCACCCCCACCCGCTCTAACACCGAGAAGACAAAGAAAGGAATCCGACCCTTACCGACCAACATTAGTACTAAGCAACCAACGAATGACAGGCTTCGCATCGTGCAAACAACTGAAGACATAGTCAACCCAATCCATGCGGACCCCTTGCCATACCCACTGTGGTCACTCGAAGGGCAGCCCGCTAGTCCACCCAAACACGACTGCCAACTGAGCTACTCCTCCGCTGATTTCAGCAGGACAAAACACGACTACAAGTCAACCGAAAATTTAAACCACAACATAACATCCGAAATTGTCAGCCGCACGTTCAGGGAGAATGCCTTCTCCCCTGCGCCGGCCCTGACCGGATAGTACCGACCATAGTCGATGAGCCTCCGGCGGCTGCCGGCGCAAGGTGCCCGGCTTGCCTCCGGGTAAGTCGCAATACACCCCCTGCCACCAAGGAACTGTACTCCTCCGAATTTCTTCCAGACAAACGAATATCGAAGGAAAACCGACACCCACTGACGAACCCTAGCACAAAGAAACCAGCGAATGATCACACTAAAAGCTCATCCCACCGAGAACCAAACCCCGTTGCCAGATGCTCCTGGCACCCAATTAGGTTCCACACCTGGCAACCGACTGAATTCGCTTCAGGCAGCCTAACCCGCGTTGACCTCCCGAACCACCACCAACAACCGTACTCCCCAACCGGTGAACTGGACTCTCCCAGCCGCAATCCACCCGGAAGCCTCAGCGCACGACAGCCGGGACGCAAAATTAATAGGGACCTACAACGCCAAACAGCACATCAGCACAAACCAAAAAAGTAAAACCGCATCCAAAGGACTTAACACAACGATCACCCAGTCCAATCGCCGGATGCTCCTGGCACCCGGTATCCCTCCTAACAAGGCGCACAACAAACGGTACTCTAGTATTAAGCCACCGAGATATAACCAACGAATCACACCCCGTAACCGAGAATATCAAGCGCAAGAGCGATAAGGAAAAGCCTTCTCCCCTGCACCGGCCCTGCTCGCGGATGTACCGGATCCCACCGATAAACCTTCGACGGCTGCTGGTGCAGGGGGCCCGGCTACCCCCCCGGGTAAGTTCAGCTCTTCAATCTATACTCCGAGAACAGCTAAGCGCCCCGAACCCTCTTTCAGAAAATGTTTGCCCAGCTGACGTCCTGGATATCACATGTCCAGGAAGACGATTCACCGGCCAAACTCACGCGGACCCTCTGCCACACCCCCGACGGTCGCCGGAAGGGCAGTCCGTCTGTCAAACCGAACATCCAACTGAAAATCAAATCGCCATATCCGAAATAGATTGCTGCACGGCCAGGGAAAAAGCCTCCTCCCCTGCACCGGCCCTGACCGTGGACGTCGCGGTTCCGACCGAAAAACCTCCGGTGGCTGCCGGTGCAGGGGGCCCGGCTCCCCCCGGGTAAGTCACCACAATCCAAAATCTCGCCAAGACCAGAATAGTGCCGCATCCATTTCAGACAGCACGCCCAGCATCGGTAACAGTTTGCACAACACCGCCGACGGATATACCTACTCCATCAGCCAGCCTACCAGCCGACCCAAATCCTACGGAGCTTGCGGTTTGTCTATCCTCGCCCTTCAGTGGAACATCAACGGGCTGAGACACAACCTCAGGGACCTGCAAAGTATTATCTCTCGCCTTGAACCACTCTGCCTTGTCATCCAGGAGACCCACCTTCACGCCGGCGTCGACCTGTCCCCCTGGGCCGGGGGCTGTACGATAACGCTGACTGGGATACTTTTGACGCAGACTTCCAGTCCAACCTTGACCGTGACCGCACCTAGACCCCGGAAGAGCTCTCCGAACTGATTATCCAAGCTGCAGAATTAAGCATCCCTCAAACTAGTGGGGTCGTGCCCCGCAGCGCCATCTACTGGTGGAATCCAGACGTCGCCTCCGCCAGCAAGACACGTAGGAAAGCAGTACGTCTTCTACAAAAAACTCCCCTTGACCTCCCCCTACGTGCTGAAAGAGCAGCCGAGTTCAGGAGATTCCGCAATCTAGCTAGGAAAACCATCCAAGAATCAGCTGGTCCAACTTCTTGGACGGCATACACCCAGATTCCCCAACACCTGAGTTATGGAGACGGGTCAATGCTCTCAGCGGTAAACGGCGACAAAACGGTTTCTCACTGGCAATCAACGATGTAACAATCACCGACCCAAGCAAACAGAATCGGCAGCCATTTCCAATCGCTATCCGCAAACGACGCCCTCCCCGTCGCCTTTGTCCGATACAAGACACGTCTCGAAGCAACCCCCATCACTTTTTCACCAAACTCTACAGCGGAATATAACAAACCCTTCTCCTGGACGGAACTCACTGCAGCCCTTAGGACCCGCGGAAAATCGGTTGGCCCCCACAGAGTAGGGTACCCAATGTTAAGACATCTTCCCCCTGGCGGGAAAAGGGCACTCCTGGATGCCTTCAATAGCATCTGGGAAGGTGGAAACTTCCCAGACGACTGGAAACTTGCCTACATAGTGCCATTCCCCAAAAAGAGTAAAGGCACACGATCCCCGAGCGACTTCCGTCCATTAAGCATTCTTTCATGTACCGCGAAGATTCTAGAAAGAATGGTCAACCGTCGGCTGATTACATAGCTGGAAGAAGGCAAATTTCTTGACAACCGCCAATTTGCCTTCCGGAAAGGACTCGGGACAGGAATCCATTTGGGATCCCTCGGGGAACTGATCGAAGAAGCGAGAGCGAAAAACTTACATGCCGACATCGCCATCTTAGACGTGGCGAAAGCCTACAATACACTGTGGCGCGAAGGAGTACTGTGAGAGATGCACCGATGGGGCATCCAGGGCAATCTCAGAGCCTTCATTCAGAATTACCTAAAGGACCAACGATTCCAGGTATACATCGGCGGCGAACTCTCCGACGAATTGTGGGAGACCAACGGAGTCCCACAAGGATCAGTGCTTGCAGTAACGCTATTCCTAGTTAGGATGAACTCAATTTTCGATTCACTACCCAAAGGAGTCTACGTGTTCGTCTATGCGGACGACATCATCCTAGTCGCCTTGAGAAAAACGATCCCCCGCACCCGGATCTCTCTTCAAGCCGCCGTCAATGCGATCGGACGATGGGCTCTGGCTACCGGCTTCAACATCGCTGCTTCTAAGTGTGCGATTACTCACTGCTGCGTATCCTTTCACCCCGCCAACGCCAGACCGGTCTCGCTCAACGGGGTCCAGATACCTTTCCGAAAAGAGCCGAAAGTGCTCGGCATCACACTGGATAGAAAAGCGACCCTTGTTCCACACTTTCGCCACCTAAAGAGGGACTGCGAGAGCCGAAAGCGGTTGGTCCGAACGATCTGCTCTCGCTACCCCAAAAAAACAGAAAAACCGCAATCAACGTGAGCCGCGCCTTAATCCACAGCAGGATATACTACGGCATCGAATTGACTTGTCGCAACCTAGACAGACTGGTCGAGGTCCTCGGCCCGCTGTATCACGGAGCCGTCCGACTAGCCTCCAACTTGCTGCCAAGTACACCTGCCGAATCAGCCTGCGTTGAGGCGGGAGTTCTTCCCTGCCGCTGGGCAGTTGCAGAAACAGCATTCAGGAGAAGTCTCGGATTCTTGGAAAAAAAAACCTCGGGAGGTGAATGCTTTGCTCTTTCCATGGCCAAGGACCTCCACAACAAGTACGCAAACAGCCCCTTACCGCCAATCGCCTACATCGGGTGAGACATCGTGCGTGGAACGACCCGAGTCACAACATCGACTGAAGCCTATCTCTGGTCGTCAAAGCGGGCAACCCCCCTAACCGCATCGGAGCCCACTATCAAAAACTAGTTAACCGGAAATATTCAGGCCACCTTCGAATATTTACCGACGGATCCAAGGCCGACGATGGAGTGGGAGCGGGGATCAGTTGCCTGGAGAGCGGGCTCTCCTTCCGCTTGCCCTCTTCGTGGTCAATCTTCTCAGCAGAGGCTGCCGCCCTGGCAGTAGCAATGGAAAAAAGACTCCCCGACGGTCATTTTCACCGACTCGCTCTCCGTGTTAAAGGACATCGAAAGCTGAACATCGAAGCACCCTTTCGTACAGGCCATTGAAGCCTACCGTGACCCACTCTTGTCCATCTGTTGGGTTCCAGGCCACAGCGGAATAAAAGGGAATGTTGACGCAGATCGATTGGCCTCCCTCGGAAGGCGGACATGCGCCCAACTCTCGGCTGAAATACCAACAACCGATATCATTCGAGAGTTCAACGCAAGCATCCAAACCAATTTCATCAACTACTTACGAAACTCCCGCGGCCATACGCAAAAAATCAAAGGCTACCCCGACGTATGGATCGACCGCAACAACCAAATAGAGCAGAAGATCCTCTCCCGGCTTCGAGTCGGCCACACCAGATTGACCCACGCACGTATGATAGCCAACAACCCCATTCCTAAATGCACCCCGTGCAACACGCGCCTGACCGTCGAGCACATTCTGTGCAACTGTGAGAAACTCGAAAATCTACGACAACAATACAACATGCCGCGATCGATCAGAGACATCCTCTCGCACGACCCTGCCCAGGAACAAGCATTGCTATCCTTCATCAAGGATGCCGGACTATACGACGGCATCTAACGACGAAACCTGATGAAACCCGATCGCGGCCCTCTGCCACACTCCGCCGAGTTGTGGGGAGGTTTCCCGCGGCCCATCCTACAACCAAGCCTGCGCAAATATCACGATAGCATCTGACGGAACTCTGGAGAACATTTAGAAACAAGAAACAACATAATCTCATTACAAATCAAATGTATAACTTTAATTCTTTTATCAGCAAATGACCCGCCGTGGTTAAAGCTGCAATAATCAACTAACTAACTAACCTTGGACAATTTGTCTGCTTGGGCTCTCCAGCTGGGTATCAAGTTCTCTACGGAGAAAACTGAGCTAGTCGTATTTTCTAGGAAGCGTGAACCTGCGAAACTACAGCTTCAGTTAATGGATAAAACTTTTGCTCAGGTTTCAACATTCAAATATCCCTGGGTCTGGTTCGACTCTAAAGGTACCTGGGGATGTCACATTAGGTATCTGAAACAGAAGTGCCAACAAAGGATCAACTTTCTCCGTACATTAGCCGGAACTTGGTGGGGTGCCCACCCAGGAGACCTAATCAGGCTGTACCAAACAACGATATTATCAGTGATGGAGTACGGATATTTCTGCTTTTCGCTACGTTGCGAGCATACATTTCATCAAACTAGAGAGAATCCAGTATCGCTGTTTACGTTGGGTTACATACACTCGACCCATACGATGAGTTTTGAAGTGCTGGCGGGCGTCCTTCCACTCATAAATCGATTTTGGGACCTCTCGTATCGATTGCTCATTCGATGCGATATTTTGAACCCATTGGTGATTGCAAATTTCGAAAGGCTTGTCGAGCTTAATTCTCAGACCCGATCCATGTCCTTGTACTTGGATTACATGTCACAGAACATCAATTCATTTTCGTATAACGTTAACCGTGCTCATCTCTTAGATACTTCTGCTCCAACTGTATTATTTGACATATCCAGAAAGGAAGAGATTTGTGGAATCCCGGATCACATTCGCCCACAAGTGGTCCCAAATTTTTTTTATAATAAATACCATCAAGTCGACTGCGGAAAAATGTTCTACACTGACGAATCAATTCTCGATGGGTCCACAGGCTTCGGTATCTTCAACGAAAATCTTGCTGCCTCATTGAAACTCAATGATCCTGCTTCAATTTACGTCGCAGAATCAGCTGCCATTCAGTATACTCTCGGGATCATTGACACCCTGCCCGCAGACCATAACTTCATCGTTTCGGACAGTCTCAGCTACATTGAGGCCATCCGTGCGGCGAAGCCTGGAAAACACTCACCGTATTTCCTGGGGAAATTACGGGAATATCTAAGTGCTTTATCTGAAAAATCTTACCAGATTACATTGGTTTGGGTCCTGTCACATTGTTCTATTGCCGGTAATGAGAAGGCGGACTCTTTAGCCAAGGTGGGCGCATTACGAAAGACCAATTTGTTTCAATGAATTTTTCAGTATCTCTCGTCAGAGAAAGTTGGCAAACTTCATGGAGCAAGGGGCATCTGGAACGGTGGCTACATTCCACTATCCCGAAGGTATCAACGAATGCTTGGTTTAAGGGCTTGGATGTAAACCGGGACTTTATTCATACGATGTCAAGGCTCATGTCTAACCATTACACTTTGATGCGCATCTCCGTCGTATAGGACTTGCTGATAGTAATCATTGTGGCTATCACGACATCGAGCATGTTGTTTGGCTGTGCGCACAGTACCGTGTTGCCAGGTCCCAACTAATAGATTCCCTTCGGGCGTGAGGTAGATCACGCTATGTGCCAGTCCGGGACGTCCTGGCAAGCCGTGACCACTCTTACATTTTTCTTATCTACATCTTTTTGAAAACTATTGATGTCCAAGTTTAATACATTTTCCCCTTCCATTTACCTCGTCTATCTCGCCCTGTATCTACAATATGGCATTGCTTCGCAATTCTACAATGCATACTTTTCTTGATAACCATCTATCCAGAACATCACGACACACGTCACAAGAACATCATGACGCCCCTGCGATTTACTGGATGGAAACAACTACAATAAAGTGTGCATATCCCCTACAATCATCCCCCAGCCAACGAGAATGTCAATTTTACAAAATTTTACAGCATGTTTCCCACTTCCTACCTTTTTCCTTTACTAACATAGGAGGGGAGCAAGCCGCCACTAACACGTTTTTGGATACGTGACTAACACGTTTTTGGATACGTGATATTTTAAACTTTTAACCTGTACCCTTGTTGGCTGTTTAACATAATGTGTTTTATTGCATTTTAAAATCTTACGAGCTAACCTAGCTAACCTGACTTAAACTATTCTATGTACATCAAAATGGGAGGAGTCAGTTACAATTTCAAAGTACATAATTATGTACGGGTAGCGTAAAAAAGGGAAAACAAATCAATGAATAAGTATGGGTGCATTGGTTGCTATCGGTGCTTTTGTTTGGTTACGCAAGGCTGCTTATTTGTCGCCTCAGCATAATAATGACCTAGTGAGAATGTTGCTATAACAAGTGGTGCGACCCAGAATGGTTTAACTGGAATGCGCCCATCTGGTTATGCAAGTTGGATTTGAAAACGATCGCTCAAGTAATTTACGATCTGTGGGAAAATATGAGTGTGGCCTCGTTTCAAGTGGCCTGACTAAAGGATATGTTAAATTTGGTTTTTATGACCTGTGACCTGAGAAGGATTCACATTGGTGCATGTAGGGATTGGTTTTGTGGGAATAATTTGTGATGCTAGAAAGTAAGTCCGTTACAGCATCCCCCTTTTGGTTGAATAATGTAGCGAAGTGAAATTATCATTATTATTGTTTGTTGGTATGTGTATAAATTCTTGTCTTGAATGTTTATCCTTTTCTAATCTTTGTTTCGCTATTGCGTTTGATTTTTCTAACTTGTATTTTAGTTCTCTGCTATATAAGTCTAAATTGTACATTGGTGTTATTGTTGTTGGGTAATTTTCTTGTGGTAATTTTGCTTTGTTGCCAAAAATTAGTTCATATGGAGTGAATTTATGTTCTGAGTGTGGGGTAGTGTTATAAGTAAATGCGTAATATGGTATCCATTCGTCCCAATCGGAATGGTGTTCATTTACGAATGATCGTAGATATTCGTTTAAACATCTATGATTTCTCTCCAATGATTCGATTGTTTGGGGGTGGTGTGCTGTAGCGAATGTTTGTTTTATTTGTAGGTATTTACAAATCTGTTCAAGTACTTCGTTTTTATATTCGGTTCCTTGATCTGATTTGAGTTCCAGAAATTTTCCGTACATTAATATGAATTTCTCTACTAGATTTTTTGCTATTATGTTTGCTTCTTTGGTTGGTGTGGGTATTACTACGATGTATTTAGTTAATTCACATTGAATCGTTATTGCGTAACGATTATTGTTGATTGTTTTTGGTAATGGACCTATTGTATCTATGGATATTATTTCGAATGGTTTTGATGGTGTATTGGTCATTATTTGTTTTTCTCTGGTATGTTTTATTATTTTGTTCTTTTTGCACGATTCAAGGCCTTTATGAATCGAGAAATAGATCCTTTCATGTCCTTCCAATTGTAATATTCTCTTATTTTCAGGTACAGTCGATGCTGTCCTATGTGTCCTCCTGTAGGGGTTTTGTGGTGGTTTTTTAATATGTACTGTATCTCGCCAGGATCACTAATGAACTTGGGTGGTTGATACATTATTATCTGTATATTTTTAATTGTTTGTTTCGCTAGCGCTTTAAATGTTTCTATGGGTACCTCTTTAAATATTGTTTCGTTGTTTGCTATAGCGATTTTCTTTATTTGCATCTTATTCATTTCTTTTTCCAATGCTGAAAGTGTGAACTCTAGAGTTCTTCTTCCACTTATATATGTTGTGATTCTGTTTATCATTTTTTTCATTTGCGCGTCTTTGTATATATTGAATATTAAATAGTTATTTTCTACCGTTATTCTTAGTTTAGGTAAGTTTCTTGTTTCGGTCGGGTTTTCAGTCGTATAGATAGTGAGGTGATCAGTTTCTCTACCTTTCGTCATTTGTCCTTTGTCGTTAAGTAATTTATAGTTGTTGTTCATATTATTATTGTTGTTAATATTATTCTTTACATTATCGTTAATATTATTATTATTATTATTATTATTATAGGTATTACTATTATTGTTGATGTTAATATTATCATTAATATTATTATTATTATTAATATTGGAATTATTATTATTGCTATTATTTTTTTTTGTCATGGACCTATTGTTGACAGTAAGTACGTTTAAGGCTTTCAATTCGTCTGAGGTTGCAACAATTCTGGATAAGGCATCCGCTGTAGCGTTGCTTTTACCAGGAATGTATTCTATATTAATGTTGAATTCTTCTAAATCTAGTCTCATTCTAGTGAGTTTGGAGGTTGGGTTTTTCATATTAAATAAAAATACTAATGGTCTATGGTCTGTTCTGACCGTAAATTTTCTTCCGTATAGGTAAGGTTTGAAATAATTTAATCCCCAGTGTATTCCTGTTAGTTCTTTTAGTATTGTCGATTTATTTTTCTCTCCTGGAGTGAAGCTTTTGCTCGCGAAAGCTATGGGTAAGTCGTTTCCGTTTTTAATTTGGGATAAAACTGCTCCGCATCCTACGTCTGATGCGTCAGTTGTTAGTATAAACGATTGAGTAAAGTCGGGGTATTGAAGTAGTTTTGGTGAGATTAGGTGTGTTTTTGGTGTGTTAAAGACGTTTTGGCATTCATTTGTCCAAACGAACTGTTTATTTTTCTTTAGAAGTTGATTTAGTGGGTGTGCTATTGTGCAAAGTTTGGCACAAATTTGCGGTAATAGTTACAAAAAGCTACAAATCGTCTACAGTCGTCACTATTTTTGGGTATGGGGTAGTTGTTAATAGTGTCGAATTTGGAGATAACAATTATGTCATCGATATAGACGAATGCATGTTCTGGTGTTAGTCCAGCCATTGCAATTGTCATCATTCTCTGAAAACTGTTTGGGCTAATATTTAATCCAAAAGGTAAGCGTGTGAATTGGTAATGACCACTCTGTGTTGAGAAAGCGGTAAATTTTCTAGAGTTATTTTCTAACGCTATTTGGTGAAAACCAGACATTAAGTCTAATGTTGAAAAGTATTTGGCTCTGCCAAGTTGATCTAAAATTGTGTCGATTCTAGGTAGGGGAAATTTGTCTGCCAGGATTTTTTGTTGAGTTGTCTGAAATCTATTACTAGTCGCCATTTCTTGGTTTCATCATTTGATTTCTTTGGTACTAATAAAATTGGACTGTTATAGGATGATATTGAAGGTTCTATTACTTCGTCTTTTAGCATTTTAGTAATTTGAGTTTCTATTTCTGTATTTTGAGAATGGATTGTTTTATAATTGGGTATGTATACGGAGGTATTGTCCTTTAAGTTAATGTTTTTGTTGTAAAAAATGTTAGTCGACAGTGGTTTGTCAGTGAGTGCAAAAATGTCTGAATAGTTTAATATTAGGTTGCTTAATTCTTGTTGTGCGTAGATTGGTACATTTTTCATGTCTATCTCATTTAAAACTTTTTTATTTCTCGTATTATTCTTATCTTTATTGTTAATTTTCATTATATTGTAGTTTGCTAAGGGTTCCATTTCAGGTTTAATTCTAAGTTGGATATATTTACAGTTGATTTCGTTGTGTTCATTATTTTTACATAGGGATTTTGTGGAGATATGATAGCGTTTCCTACAAAAATTCCAGGTGCAATTTCTGTAGAGATGACTACCATGTCTTCCTTAAGATTGTTGTTACTTAATTTTCTAATCACTTCGCATCTCTGCGGTATTATGTTGTTTACGCTGTCTTGTATAGGTACGGACACGTTAGTATTATTTACTGAGAAATTTAATAACCAACATTCGTAATCGATTATACATTTATGGGAGGAGAAAAAATCTCTGCCCAAAATGCCATCGGTTTGAATGGGAAAGTCTGCGTTAACTAGATGAAAGTTATGTTTAATGATTATGTTATTTCCGAAATTTAATTCAGTTTCGGTCAGTGCTGTTGTTTCTATTTCGCCTTCCGTTATTCCAGATAATTTTACTC
Organism: Topomyia yanbarensis; assembly: GCF_030247195.1. Classification (NCBI taxonomy): domain Eukaryota; kingdom Metazoa; phylum Arthropoda; class Insecta; order Diptera; family Culicidae; genus Topomyia; species Topomyia yanbarensis. The sequence continues at coordinate 206,978,389 of NC_080672.1, read as the reverse complement.
TGATATTCTTATTTACTAATTGTTTGGGCATTACTCTATTACTCTTAAAAATAGAGATATCTGCACCAGAATCTATTATCAACGTACAGATCGAATTGGCCATACGCACTCCAACTTTTATGAAGTTAGAAGCGCTTATATTAAGAGTCAACACATTGGCCAAAAAAATGGTTTTGAATTTGTTGTTGTTGCTGTTCGCTCGGTGCAGGGACCGGCACAGCTGTTTGTGCTTGGCCTTGGTCAGCCATGCATGATTGCGGTTCAGTACTTGCTAAATACATGTTTTGTCGATTCTGCGGGAATCGATTTGTTCCATATCGAGTCTGTTGAGGTTGGTAATGACCACGGCCTCGTTGGTTATTATACACGTTTCTATGTGGATAAGTATAACTCGGTTGTCCCATCTGTTCGTATTTTTATTTATGTTTAGTAGGGTGGCGGATTCTTTTTCATTACAAGTTTCGTTTTCAACCATTAAGTCGATTGCGTCGCTTAATGTATCAAATTTGGCGACTCTTAACATCATCTTAGTTTCGGGGTGGCGTGAGCCGCTTATCAGTGCTTGTATAACCGCCTTTTGTGTCTTCTTTTTGGCTACTTCACCCGGAAAGGCTTCTCGGATGTATGCGTTGGCGAGCTGATTGCTCAGTTCGTCGACGCTTTTAGCAAAAGTTCGCGGGTCGCTGTTATGCTTTATATTTTTTAAATTGTTTTCTGCGGAATCCGAACTGTTTTTGTCTGTGCAGTTCAATTGAATTTGCAGGGCGATCTCAACTAGGCTGGCTGGGACCGCTGTAAAAAGGTTTCTCGCTTTGCCTGTGAGCTTGGTGAGTACTAGCTGTACCGCCGTGGGTTTCTGAGCTTCGGTCACGATCGTATTTATAAAATTTACAGCATCTATGAAACCTTTAGCTCCTTCTTTATTACCATCGTATAGTGGAATTATAGAGGCTAGCTTCGCTGCCGTTTTAATGTCGAAATTTGCCATGATTTTTAATTTATTTAGCCGATTCGTAAAAATGATAGCTAAAATTATCCCTTTTAATCTAAATTTTATTTTAAATTTGTGCAATTTCTTGTTTATTGCAGTTGTAATATCAAAATTTAACGTTCTCGATGATTTTTTAAAATAAAATAATTTCTCTGAGGTTAATGTATCCTCATTTATTAGTAGATATTCTTGTATTGCCCTGTAATTGGCTTTGCATAATTTTTCTTTTTCAATTAAATTGGAATTGGAAAATTTCTTGGTGATAGATTTTTTTAAATTATTGTCGATCTTTATTAATGTTTCTAGTGCTTTTTGCATATGTTTTTTGTATTGTTAAATTTATTGTTTTATGTCTAATGTATGTGCATTCTAGACCTGATCTAGACTTGCAAGCGATTTCCTTGCCTTCCTAAACGCTTGGCGCTTGACGTATCTTGTGTACGTTTGGTAAATGGTAAATATTAATTGTATGCAGCAAATGGTCAGTAATAACCAGTATTTCGTATCTTGGTTATCTTGCCAATTTGCGTGCTGTTCCAAGCTATTGATAATATTTATTTGCGGATCTCCGCTTACTGTCGGGGATTTACTTGTTCTAGACCCCATTTTTTCGAAATTTAATATATAGTAATTTAGTATCTAATAATTAAAATTTAATATACGGTATATAATAATTTAATATCCACCTATGATATATGCTTTTAGGGTTATTGGGCGGATACTTCAGTTGTCAATTTTATTTTTATAGACAATTTTAGCCTAGATTTTAGCTAAAACCTGTTTACTGTTTGATTGTGTAGTGCATAAATTAGGTTTTGGTTAAGTAGATCATACTGTATAATACTGAGGCATAAATCTAGACAATCGATACTATATAGTAATCAAATAACAACCTTTGTATAGCTGCACTTGGTTGGCTTTGACAGGTTAGTTTTTGTTCTATTTTAATTTAAAGACAATTGGAACAGTACAAGACACTATTTGTGTCGATTCTTTTCACTATTGTACAAACTCTTCACTTTTTACTGCATGCGCATTCATCGAACTCTTACCTCCGGACTCTGCTGCTGTTGCTAGTATCACCGTCACTCTCCGTCAGTCATGCACCCAAACCGTCCGAGTAGGTTGAGATACTGCTACGTGTCGATTTTTTTTTTATAATTATTAAATTTATTTAGGCCCAAATGCGGTAGCTTAACGAGGCCGATTGTTCGTTTTTTACAATAAATAAAAAAAAACAACTATGTTAAGTTTTTTGTCTCGTTTAGACGCAGCTTTCTGCTGCGTGTTGAGATCCTTTTTCTAGGGGGCGAAATATTGCCAGTGTTGTCCACTGCCATTTGAGGTTCGATCCGTTTGTCTTCTTTCGCGTTGTCGTTCATGTCCATGTCCTCATCCGTAGTACTTTCCTGCTGCTCGCGGTCAGATGTTCCAGTTTGTGTCTGGCACGTAGGAATTTGCCCTGGGTACGTGACTAGTGATGTTTGATGAATGAGAACATTGTCACTTCCTAACGCTGTGACGGTTATGTATGAGGGAATTGGCTTAGTCACACGCATTCTCACCACACGAACACCGTTAGGGATGCCCGGGAAAAAATTCCTCCAAGTCTCATGTGTAACGGAGTCTACTTCTCCGTATTTTTGCAAGCATTTTTTAATCGCGCCGTCAGGGGTACGTGTAGCCAAATCATGGACACGAACTTCTACAGCGCCGTTCTCGATGTATACGGGAATGCTATATTTAACATTGCCGCATTCGGCGGTGTGCTGCATGTTGTTTCGCGAGGCGAATGACTCAGCTTGGTTAATGTTGTTGAACGAAATCAGCACGCAATGTTCGATATGATGCATTTGTAGGTTTTTCACTTCAGCCAGATTGAGTTTCATCTGCACTTTTAATAACTGTTCCACTTCCCGAATGGCTGGTCTTACGGGGCTTTTTGAAAAATCAACAGCAACACAGTTCGGCCGTATCTGGGTTGCTTTTTGCTGGGCACCGTCACTCATCATTAAATCGCACAGTAGGTATAGGCTATTGTTATATGGACTGCTTGTGTGATAGGCACCGATTGATTTTTAGGTAGAATTGACTGTTTCACTTGCGCGGGACGATTTTTTGCGTCTGCTCAGGGCGAGATGTGAAGACAAACTGACGTGTCGAATTAATTTGGAACAACTCGTGGGCCTATGGCTAGTGTGGCGGCATCGGTACCAAACTGTTGCCGTACAACTGCTTAATTTGCAACAATTCGTGGGTCTGTAGCGGGTGTGGCGGCATCGGTACCAAACTGTTGCCGTACAGCTGCTTCACTTCCTCATGGTGTTATTCGGGTGGATAGATAACTGTTATTTGTGTGAATTCTTCTGGATTTCTTGTCACTTGTCACTAATTTGAGTTCGTTCTAACGTTTACTAGTATACAGTACAGCTGCTTCACTTCCTCATGGTGTTATTCGGTTGGATAGTTAACTGTTATTTGTGTGAATTTTCTTCTGGATTTCTTGTCACTAATTTGAGTTCGTTCTAACGATTACTAGTGGGTGTTAGATGTCCATTTTCACTTCATATTTCGAGTTCTTCAGTGGGGTGTTTTTTGACACCACCAGTGGATGGAGCACTTTCATAGGTAGCTTTGGTGGCAAGCTGCTTACGCGGAGCCTTACCTCCAGTAGATTTACGAGCTGTCCGTTTAGTACGGGCTATTGTCTAAGAAATGTGCCGGTGAATTGAAGAACTTTTTGCAAGTTAGTAATCCAATAAATCGAGAGCGACGAAAATTCATTATCACTTGTGCTGCCTTCACTTTACTTTTCACGGTCGCCATTTTGGATACGTGATATTTTAAACTTTTAGCCTGTACCCTTGTTGGCTGTTTAACATAATGTGATTTATTCCATTTTAAAATCTTACGAGCTAACCTAGCTAACCTGACTTAAACTATTCTATGTACATCAAAATAGGAGGAGTCAGTTACAATTTCAAAGTACATAATTATGTACGGGTAGCGTAAAAAAGGGAAAACAAATCAATGAATAAGTATGGGTGCAATAAAAAATATCCCTTAATTTAAGTGAACAGTTTTGGTACAAGCATATTTCAAGCCTCTTAGATGTATTACCAGTACAGTTGCATTCAAATATTTAAAAAAGCAAAATAATGAACAGACATTAAGTTTTGGATCCTATGGAAACTGGCAGTGTTATGTACAGGATCAACATTAGGCTACAGATTTTAAGCTTGTGACGATACCTTTTTCGATTCGGTAAATCGTCATAGTACAGGATTAAACTCTCTCTCACATCAAAGAGTTTCCGTAGTTCTATTTGTGATGGCAATCATTGTGCTTAAGAATATGGGAGATAATTAATATAGAACCAGCAATATTCGTTGAATGAATAATAAAATGCATTATTCTTTATTTCATGAGCTGTTCTTCAAGGTTATATATTTTCTTCTTGGACAATTCATCTTGCATGCATGAAGAAATAATTTAAGTTAACCCTTACATGCCCAACTTTTTTGTAGCGTTCATACAGTTCAAGAAACACGAAAAACATGCTTTGAAAGATGCTTTTTTTGCAGTGCTGGAAGCTGCTCAATATTTACCTTCCGGTGCTCAACACAATTGTCCTAGAAAATTTTCAATATTCTATATACTAGAAAAAAATAGTCGAAGATGTTTTTTACATTTTATCAGTTTTCAATGATAATAAAAAACAATGAAGATAATATCAAAATTTCATTTATCGACGCTAACTGTAAATATCTCTGGTAGTACTGCTCCAACAGAGTTATATCAGACACATAGCAATAACTTCACTTCTAATAGTCACAGTTACTGGTCTTACTTGTTTTTGTGTGTAAATTCTTCCTAAATTAAAAGTTTTAGCAGTACAAAAACTTTTTTGTTTACAAACAACATGGGCATGAAGAGGTTGATGTGCGTTATTCATACCTTAATACAAAATAGACCGATTTTAAACAACAGTATTTAGTCTATTTTAGAGGTGTGCCATTTGTTCATTCGATGAGCATTCGTTCTGCATCTTGTAATTGAGTTAAGATTTCTTGAGGTATTTACAATAGAATAAAATGTTGATCGAGTTTTATCAGCTTCCAGAGTAATTCTACAACATCAAAAAATTCCAAACATTTGCGCTCTTACCACCCGAAGCTGTTACCACAAAAAAGTTATTTCCTTAAAGATACTTAAACATGATAATGTCCATTATGCCTAACGTCCATTATGCCTAACGCATATTATGCCCAACGTCCATTATGCCAAACGTCTTTATGCTTAACATCCATTATGCCTAACGTACGTATGTCATACGTCCATATGCCTAACGTATTTATGCCTAATGGGGTACACCCGTTTTGCTGTACGAAATACCGTGCTGGTATTTTTATTGTGTGTACGTAGTGCATACAAGAACACATTCGCTCTTTAAAAAAACCCTTTGAATAAAAATGGTCTGATTGTCTGTGAAAATCATGGAAATTCATTATATTCAATTCAAATTTTCGTTAATACCGGGGATGGTCGAGTTTTATGACCAGCCGCTTTGCCACGGAATTCCTCATGTGTAGATCATTTTTTCTCCAAATGTCATCCTATATCACCCTTCCAGATATTCTGTTTATAAATTTTTCATCATATAGTGTGATCTTTATAAAACAACTTGTAGTGAAATTACAACTCACCTCAACCGGAGACCATCTAGCAGTTCCCCAGTACATTGACCACCCTTGAGTAATGACGTAATTCATAGCTCGAACTATTTCTGGAAGACAAGATTAATATCTGTGTGTAATTTAGTAAATAAATTGAGCTTACCTTCCATTGGGCACATTGAATCGACCTTATGAACGAGAATTATATCTATGTATGGCAATTGCAGTCGTTGTAAACTAGCTTGTACGCTTTCTATAATATGTTTTCGGGACAAACCACGTTCGTCTGACCTATTCATGAAAATAAAAATTATTTTTTTCACTTTATGCTTGAACCAGCTTTTTTTACTTAGTGCTCCAATATATTTTGGTCGTTATAATAAAGCTTGTTCGTTTCCACCCAGTTTTTCGAATTATTTTTCCTAATTCCAACTCTGCTCGTGTACCTGGATATGGATAAAATAATTGCATAATTACTATTACAATTTGATCATGCATTATTTATTTATTTTATTGCATCAGTTTCCCTTGCACTTAAAAAGAATGTACTAACTGGTTTGCGACAAGATCAATGGCAAATGTATAATATTTGTACAACGACATCCCAGTTAATTTTCATATGCACTGAAAACATTAACTTGAAAAATTGACTTAATTTTAACAATTTAGATTCACGCTTAGTTTTGTTTTTAAACAATTCAAATCTCTTTCGATAAACAGTAATTCACTTACAAATTTAGCGAAACGACCAAGTCGACGCACAGAGGAGTAACTGGAAAATAGTATCAAAAACGCGACTTTACTCAATAGCTTGATAGAAGGCTAAGTGTTGTTATTAAAAATGCATACTTCTGATGTGAAAATGTCTGGGAAATCGATTGCAGGTATTTAAAATGACCGTAAAGTACGCTATCATACCCGTTTTGCCCCAATTCCCCTTTTTGTTTGAGTTTATGTTCAAAACTGACTATATAACTCGGAAGAAAGTCGAATACGGCAGACAAAATTAGTAGTTCTTATGTAAAAAAGTCCAGTGAATCGATTGAAGATAATTAGAATAATCTCACGAAACGTATACACCCATTTTACCCCAATTCTCCGCAAAACTAAACTTTAAAGTTAATCCTGGTTTTAACTTTCGGTAAAAGGCTATATGCGGTTGATCGAAAGTGGTAATTCTTATGTATAAAAGTCCAGATTATCGCTTGAATATAGCTAGACTGGCCGACCGAAACGTGTGTACCCGTTTACCCCATAACTCAAGTATAAAGATAAACCTGGCTCTACATTTCAGAAAGAGGCTGAATGCGGTTGATCAAAAGTAGTATTTCTTATGAAAATAATTCTATGGAATCGATTGAAGATAGTTAGAATGGCCGCACAAAATGTGTGTACCCGTTTTACCCCAAATTTTCCCATATCTCAAGTGGAAAGTTAAAACCGGTTGTGCTTCTCGAAAAAAGGCAGAAGGTGGCTGATGAAAAGTAGTAATTCTTATGTGGAAAAATCCGGGAAATCGGTTGAAGATAGTTGGAATGACCGCACGAAACGTTTGTATCCGTTTTACCGCAATTATTCAAATAACACTCAGCTCGACGATTTGGGACAATGTCTGTGTGTAAGTGTGTGTGTGTGTGTGCGTGTGTAACGGACAAATTCTCATTCGTGTTTCTCAGCAATGGCTGAACCGATCTTATCCAAACCAATTTTAAATAAAAGACCTATCAAACAGTAACAACGTTATTAATTTGTTTTTGATTCTGATGTTTAGTTTCCAAGCTATAAATGTTTGAATGTGTAAAAATGGCGTTTTTGGCAGCTTTTTTTAAAATTATCTGCCGAAATTGACAACATAGATTAACATTTTAATTTTAATAACTTTAGACAGCTTATACGAATACCTTTCGAACAAGCTATAGATTGTTGAAATCGGAATATTATCAAAAGAGATATTTAACATTAAATGCGGACGAAAGATTTTTATCATTTCCTACCCATTGCCAGAAATATGACCAAAACATGTACTCTATTATTAACGCAAAAACTGCTTATTTTAGGTCAATAATATCTTCGGAGAATTTAATGGAGGTAATATGCCTTTTCTTTTGGTATTGTGCTTTTGCTGATTAATCCCCCTATGAGTGAGATATTTTCACAAATTTTCTTGGAAGTGATTATATCGAAATGATGCCTTCAGCAAATGTGTAGCTCTTACTTTTGCGAATAACTCTACTGAAGACTTCAAATATCTATTTTGAATACTTTAAAAGTTATGGCTTGTTGTTTGTGAATTACTCTTTGTCGCCTATTTATTGTTCAATATAGTAATAATCCATTGAAATAAGCCAAACATTATTTCGATAAAACGAATTTTGTATTTCATTTTTTTATCTATTTGTGCGAACCTTCTGACTGCAAGATCTGAAACATATCGGAAAATGAAAAGCGAAATAAATAACTCCAAGCAACAGCGTAGCCAAGAAAAGGTTTTGGGGTTTAACAACTTCCCCCCACCACACCCAAAAAAATATTGGAATGAAGTTGAAAATTTATTGATGCTGACTGATTTAATTCAATATTACAATAACAATTATCTGATCCGTACATTGATAACCTGTTGTTGTAAACATTATGAGGACTTTTGATAAATTGTCGGAATAGGGTCCTGATATGTAACTGATCTATTGGTCTTGATTTCACAGTTGTCTAATAGCATCAATTTCAAATTCCTGCCTGAAAACATTCCAATAGAAAATTCCAGAGTTCTGCAATCAATCATAATCCTCAGATTTCTTTTCAAATTGAGCTCGCTTTTGTAGAGATGTACTGTCATAAGGGTCTTTATTTAATAGGAAGCGAACTTAAAATTGATTTAATGTCTATGAAACATAGAACTGCTCACCAAAGAAATGCATAACTTTCAACATTTGCTAAAAATGTTTTTGCCTTTCTCATTCACTCTAAAATTCGTCAATCTTATCCCGACCCGGAGGGCCGAGTGTCTCGACTCAGTTCGTCGAGATCGTAAAATGTCTGTGTGTGTATGTGGAAAAAAAATGTGACCTCTGTTTCTCAGAGATGGCTGGACCGATTTGCACAAAGTTAGTTTCAAATGAAAGGTACAACCTTCCCATCGGCTGCAATTGATTTTATTGATTGGACTTCCGGTTCCGGGGTTACGAGTTGAAGAGTGCAATTACACAGCAAATTCCCATATAAACGGAAATGAAAGATTTTCAAAATCAAATTTGTATTTTTGATGCCAAATGACTTTAAAATGCATGGAACATTGAGATTTGATGTAAACTCGAAAAAAGATGTTTGACAAAAATTGACTTTTTAGGGCTTTGGTACATTTTTGCCTTTCTCATATAGAAAAGTTATGCAATGACTCTAAAAATCGTCAATTATACCGGCCCGGAGGGAATTTGCAGTGAGGGGTTGCTACTTCAAAATTAAAACTAGTTTAAAATTTCTTAACAAGTTGAAAATTTTCGGCAGGACCTGGACCTCTCGGATCTTTCTCCATGATCCGCCGCTGGTTTCAAGCGATGTTTCAGTATCACATAGTATCTCAAGATCGTGGCTGTCGATCCATTGTATGTATGTGCAAATCGTACTGAACATGTAATATTCATTTCCACCATTGTATTGAACATAACCAGTCATGGAATCGTAGTCTGGACAAATGAGAAAAGCGCAATTGCACCACTACGTGGATTAAAACAGGTTTTTATTTTGGGAATAACGAGGATAACACTTTCCGAATGTAGAGAGAAATTTATGCAAAATGACGATTTCCATTCGACTCTAGCAGTTCCTTTTTCGATTTTGATGAGCATTTGATTTTTGTTGTATGACCAATTATATGTATAGGTCAAATGTTCAAACACAGTAATTTAAGGTCAAGATAGCATCATTTTGAAACCACCAATTTCGGAGGTTTAGTATCTTGGATGAGTTTTACAAACATTAAACAGCTCATCATTTGATAACATTATTTTGACGGTATATCATCCAAGAAGTATTTATGGTGAATTTTCTCAGATTAATATTCATGACTACAGTAAATTCTCAACAAATTCGATAAAGTCACGAACTCTGTAACTATTTTCTATTTGTGAAAAGGGCGATACTTACAAACTTCAAAAATTACTGTTTCGGAATTATGCCGTTTAGACAGTAAGATCGATTTTCACCAAACCCCCACCAAACCGAATTTCTGGCTACGCCGCTGACTTCAAGTAAGTAGAAACAAAGTCGTTCTACACTCGTTCACAAGAAACTTCTTCGAATGCTGAATATCTGTTATAATACATTGAAACCCCGATTTTATCAACCAAATATCAACATATGTTTGATGGGCTCTAGCAGACGAACAAGACTGAATTCGGGTAAATCCTTTCTTGAGCATGTTTTCCTTATCATGAAGATGGAAATATGCAAAAATAAAAAGTTCATCATAATCACAAATAGTTATAAGACTACATCAAGGGACGGGAAGAATATTTTAACAGCTTCAATTTATTATAAAGAAAAAATTGCCCGATTTAGTCAATGTCCCCATTTTGTCAGCCTAAAATACACCATGAGGCTGTTAAAAAGGGGCTTAATTGTATGTATTATTCACATTAAGGGGAAACTTAATGGAATTGCGCGCGGGGCTTTGCCGATTTTTTAAAAATCGCCGGTAAAAAATTTCGAAAAAAGGAAAACATACAAAACTCGAGCATCGTCTAAGCTACATTTTAGTATTTTTTAAGTTGCGAAATTTGGTGTTTTGTTCGAATGGTGTACCGGCAAAGCTTTGATTTTCAAATTTCTCTTATATTTCCTATGCAAGTACTACTTTATATTTACATACATTTGTTGAGAATTTTATAAGGAACATTTCCACCGCTTACATCACATAGAATCGAAACACCGTTTCGGAGATATGTACATTTTGCCGTACATTAAATCATATTTAGAAAAATCATACTTGCGCCGCACAGTGGCTGGAGGCTGGCCAAAACCTCAAAAAATTATTTTTGAAATATTGATATTTTATATTTTTCCTAAATGACTCCTATATTGAATGATGTATATTCAAAATTTTATTATCATTGGATAAGAATACGATTTTTAACATGAGTTTAAACGTAACAAAGTCCGGACTTTTTAAGGATTTTCATTTCCGAAATCACCGTTGCTCTGTTCACTTCAAATGCATCTTGCTCTTTTGATTTTGGTCCGATTTTAGCACAACTAGTTTCATTGTGTAGAGAAACGAAAGAACTTGGTTAGTGAATAAAATACATTTGGTAAATTCGCTTGGAACTATGACTTTTTAGTTTAAATATGTTTGAGGTGGTCAGATCAAAAATACTTTTTTCACTAATGTATTCTGTACAAATTTCGGAATCATTTCGGAACGGCCACATAGTATACATTCTATGGGAAATAACCTCTACTTTTCGAATATCATGGTCTCGTTCTGCGCCTAGGTGCGCAAAAAGGTTTAAGGAGATTTTGAAGCTTTGTTGCTGATATGGAGGCGCAAGGTGTTTTGTGTAAAATAGTTAGACAATCTACAGTAAACCAACACGTTTTACAATGGATTTAAAGTAGCGTTCTTCATTTTTTATGATATTGCCGACATTGGTGAACAGTAACGGAAAATCTATCATAAAAACGAGATCATAGATATAAGAAAGGTTAAATGACACTGTATGGAAAAATGCATTTAATATTTTACGACTTTTGACATCAAAAATGAGCTCAGCACCTCAAAATTAGCTTAAATTGTGATTTTCAGCCAAATTAGGTAACATTAAAGGTTTTGTCCGACTTTTATTTGAAGACCCGCCACTGTGCGCCGCTGCGAATTAAAAATTCTACACTGTTGCCGTCATTTTACCCATGCTTGGTTGGTGTGCAAACGAAATGAAATCCCACGTGCTCCTGTTGACTTTTAAATTATTCGAACTCATTTCCCGATAATCAGACCAGTTGTTATACAAATGTATTTTGAATAAATTGATTTTTTACAGAAAATACTACAAGTTTTATTTTATCCTCGCAGAAGTCCCATTAGTGGTACACTAAACGAGCAGCCGCCGTTGCTCAAATATGATTTCGCTAGAGTTTCTCAACGTGGTGCACTCGGGGCACTAGCATGACTGGCGCCGGAATGTTATTATTATGAATTAGAAATGTATTATGTAAATTTTGTAGTGATATAAAAAGCCTCCTAACTAAAATGCATTTAAACAGTGTTTTATTAGAAATGCTACTTCTGCTTTACTACAAATAATCTGTTAACTAAAATAAATTTTGCAACTGAATTGATAAGGAATATGAATTTAATTTTATGATATGCAGTCTTCAATTACCCGACGACGCGGATCATTGTTTATTTTATAACAGCAGATAGATGGTTTTCGATAACATGTCTCCAAAATGTAGATTGAAGTTTCTATAAACATTTTGTGCATAGATATTCTTATAACATGTTCTAGACCAACACAGCACAAGTTAGTTGGTGCTTCAGGTAGGGTTCGTCGCGGTGCGGATGTGGGCGGTAAATGGATAGTCCGCACCGCAACCGCAAAAAAATAATAAAACCGCACCGCTTACCGCAACCGCATTGCATTTACCGCACCGCACCGCGCGGTAATGCGGTAAATGCGGTAAAAATCATGCATTATAAAAATTGCGTTGAAAAATTAATCATTTGTTTTGTGTAGCCATATATAGTAAAATGTTATTCCTATTTACACGAAAATTACCTTTGACGGACTCCTCAGAATGTAACATTTATGAAAATATTCAACTTTGCAAGTTTTATTAAGAGTGGTAAGGCTTTTGGCGTGAAAAAAAAACACTTTTTCTCGATTTTTTTTAAACTTTGTGTGAAGCGAACTGATCAAAGCTTTTGTACATTATAGTGTATCATTTCAATAACATGCTGTAATTTTTCCATGCAAAAATATCGACAAACGACTCGATGACGAAGCTTTTTGTAGAACGTATCTGGAAAAACATGATTTGCGGTGTTACCTTCCATTCAAAAACTACTTCCGATTTCTTTCAAACTTTGTATACAGATTCTATGTAAAAATACCTAACCCCCACGTTAAAGTTTCGACATAAATTTTCAATTAAGGCAAAACCTGTCCAAACCATGCAAAATTTGACATCTGGGATAACTTTGATATTTGTCAGCAGACCTTGAGGCAGACTTTGAGAAACACAACAAAATTCGCAATGCCCTACACTAACTTCGAAAGCTTTACTTTCAAAAAGTTACACAATACTCCTAACTGAAAAATATTACTCGTTAATTTGGTAGAAAATATTCCCAGTTGGACGAACGATGGACGCACGCGAAAAAAAATTCCTCCAAATTCGTTTGGTTTGATGATGATAATTACATTCTTTGGATTGTTTTTAAGTCGTAGTATCATTAGTTCATCTCTAAGTTCTCCAAATTAATCAAAATTCACTTTCGAGAAAATGCCATTGAAAAGGATTCATAATTCCACGATTACCAAGAGAATCAGGATGCATTTTGTAATTGGATTTGACAGAAAAATTCAATTGTTTTTCAATGATTGGATTTTGCGTTTTATGTATTTGAAAAGGTTCGATTGTAAATTTTTTCTTTGAAGTATAAAATAAATAGTTTTCAAAATATGTCGTAAAAATAATGGTGCCAAATTATATTGGACACAGCTTATAGGTTTTATTTCTTAGTAACAGTATGTTTTATCATATTTGAACGACCAAAATGTAAAAAATCAAGTAGCGATAGGTCGAATACAGATTATATTCAGATTTCTTTTCAAATCATTGTCAAGTCTATGGAAATTAGAGCAATTAAATGTTTATCATGTTTATATCAATGTTCATGGGTAATAAATAAAACTCGAACGTTCTGAGAGAGAGAGAGATGTTCCTAATAATGACATTGCTAAGCATTCGTTCAGAAAATAAATCTAGTTGCGTCCTTCTCAAATGGTAAAAGTCATAGTTTTAATTCACTTTTTAATGCAGACTGCATACTTTATCAATTATTTTTTGAAGCGCGGTTGCGGTAATACCGCGCGGTAAATGCTCATTTCCCGCCCCGCATCCGCGGGAAAAAGTGTCTCACCGCACCGCAGTTTTTGCGGTGCGGGTGCGGTAAATACCGCGCGGTTGCGGTAATTACCGCAACCGCGACGAACCCTAGCTTCAGGCATGTCTGACAGGTTCACAGTTTTTTGAAACTGTTTGTAATCTGTGAATATGAATGAAAAGTATGGAACGAATAAAAATGCAATTAATATATTCTATAATGTTATATAACATATTCTGGGCAGACACCAACATGTCAATTCTGTAACCATACAGCCCACTACGGAAAAACATGCGCGGAAGCAACCAATCAAAAGCTACTACAGCCAACTCTAACAAGCAGCCACCGACACCTTCAGATAAACCAAAAACAACGATCCAATTAACCAATAAAGCAGGTACAACCACGACTACCGCTCCCAAACCAACAACTAGCATCGCCAATAAAGAAGAAAATAACGATGAAGACGGATTTACAACAGCGACCCGTAAGAAAAGAAACAAATAAGAGCCTATCGTGAACAGCAAGAAAGCAGTACCGATGATGACATAGACAAGAACGATAACGCGAGAGAAGGCAGACTGAATGACCCCCAAGCGACTTCACCGCCAAGGAAAAGGATCTCAACACGCAGCAGCAAACTGCGTCAACAAGATCTGGAAGACCGACATTCATAGCATTTTTTTAAAGTTATTGTAAAAAATTAAAAGACCCACGGCTCAGTTGTGCTAACGCATTGAGCCGTTTCGAATAAATCAAATAAATCTGATCTGATATCTGATGTATTTTTTTGTTATTCGAAGTGAACCTGCAAAATGCTCTACGAAATTCTGAATCAATTTCATTTAAACAAACATGTTCTAAGTATTATTTTACTCTTTGAATCCTTTTCAAATCAAACACGTAAGACTGGCACCTAATAATTGAGCTGCTTTGATCATATTGTTGGGTATTGAGCCCACAAAAAAATTCTAAAAAAGTCCATTTTTCAAAATAAAATGCTAATTTCAAACATTTATAGATCAGGTAAGAACGAATGCGGACTCGTATGATTTTGTATAGGTTGTTACGCACAATGTCAAAGAAATTATCCTAAGTTTGCTTCGAACTCATCATCAGACAATTGTTGATTTTATTTTATCTTTTATCAAACTGGAATTAATTTCTGAGACCTCCTGAGTACTTTGCATAATTTCCAGAAAGGGTTTCGTTTACTGAAGGGTAAATCTAATTTCCTAGCAAATTATTTGTTTGGCCGCAACTCGAGAATGTAGGTTTTCGATTGGTCATCAATTTAATTAAATTTTCTCGTAATAATTATTAATAGGAGTATTGATTTAGTTAAATTACTAGCATTGACTATTAAATTTTGTAATAAAGCAAAGCACTGGTATTACATTTCATTGCGGAACTTGACATTCTATGTCAACAATCTTCTTAGTATACCGTGTACAAAACAATTGCAGGACTAGTGCTACGATCCTACTGACCACTACAAATATTGTTATGTGGAATCAATGTCGGATTTGTTTTGTAAATCATGATCATAACTTAAAACAGAACTAGTGCATATTCATAATTTTAAAAAAATTGCTGCAATTGTGCCTTTCTCAACCATGTGTACTAGGATTTCACGGTTGGTTATGTTCATTATAAAGTTTCAAATGCATATAACTTTATACAAAAATACGAATCAATATTCGGGATCAAAAAGTAATCGACGGTTTGAGACTTAGGTTGGTCGTCATGATCTGCTGGTGAAAGAAGATGAGTACTAATCGCACCACGAATAGGAAGAATACTTTATGCCCAAACAATTTATGCGCCAAAAAATTTTCACGAAAATTTTCGGAACACGGCAATAATCAATTGAAAAACTTATTTTAATCCACCTAGTTGTGCAATTGTGCTTTTGTTATTTCTCTAAACCATTACTCCATGATTGGGATTAATATAATTGTGGGAGTATCTATTGCATTCTTAGTACATTTTGCACCTATACACAATAGCTTACCAGCCACGAACGTAATGAGCTGCGTGTCGACGGTGAAACACTTGGAACAAAAAACTATAATTTTGAATTAGCTATCTCAGTATTCGTTCAATATTGTCTTCCTGCTACCATATTTTGACAGGCTGGGGTGAGTAACCCACAACCGAATCAGCCCCAGTTTATTTTGGAATACCTGTATACCTGGTGATATAGTATTGGTATACAGATGATATGGTTAAGAGGGAGGGGATGTTGGCGCCAAATGCAGTACATAAATATAATCGTCTAAATTTATAAGTTTGAACCATAAAAAAATGTTTTTACACTCTGTGCGTTAAATAATTATTGAACACATTGTTTATGGTGAGACAGTCTAGATTACTGATTGAGTCAGAAAAGTAGCAAACAAAATAGAAGGTGGAAAAGACCGCAACCGCAAGATCCGCCAGTTTTTTATAATCGCAAAAATTGTGTTTTACATTTCGTTCCGAAACATCGCGACTCCTTCACCGTTCTAATCGTGAAATTATCAATAGGTCTGCTTTGGCATCAAAAATACAAATTGGATGTTTTAATTTTCCTTTTACTCCCTCTCCGCTTGCATAGTTCCAGCTTCTGTGGACTCAGGAATCCTCGGAGGTGGCCAATGTGATCAAATCGACTGTGGTTTGTCATTAGTGATCTAGACTGGAAAATCCAAGTAATTTTGCAGCCATTTTAAGAAGTTTTGCGTTATTTTAATGGTACCAGTTTATATGGAAATTGCTTTGTGGTCGCACTCTTTAACTCGGAACCGGAATTCCGATCGAAACAAAGTTCAATAGCAGCCGATGGGAAGGTTGTACCTTCCATGAGACTAAGATTGAGCAAATCGGTCCAGCCATCTTTAAGAAAAATGAGTAACATTTTAGAAACATGCACACATACATACACATGGGCAGAAGGAGTTCAGGACAAGAGTTCAGGGCGTCACGACACCGCACCCCCGGGATTTACTGCGAGTTGGGGAGTCTTGTTAGGACATAATGGGGTAAGCAATGTTGTGCTCTGCAGAACCTCTGTGAAAAGCCACATAAATCCGAAAGAAGCTCCGTCGAAGCGGCGCCTCTTCCGCTAAAGATTTTATCATAAATAATCCAACTGTCGGCAAAACATGGCTAAGAATAACGATTTAATCGAAATTGACCGACAAACGACAGCCATTCTTTTACCCTAGGATGGATACACTTTCCCGAAACGGCATGTGAGCTAATGCTACTAGCTACCCCCCGTCCCGTTGAAACTTTGGCAGAACTCCAAGTACGCTCGAAACCCGGTAAATAGGCTAGTTGAACGTTCCTGACTAGCGCCGATCCGGCTCTGAACGCGGTACCCCATGAAAGACCGCATGATCCATTACATGCGACTTCACTGTTCGCAAAATAACTATGAAATCATATGAGGCGACTACTTATTACGGGTGTAGATAGCGGCTTGAAGTTGTGACCCAAAGAGCATGGAAGAAGACAAAACAACAAAAATTTAAAAAAAATCTAACTAAGCAAGTGTGGTGAACCCGTTCACCAAAAATGAACTAACGAGGCCGCCGACCCAGCAAAACGACCAAGGGCAACAGCATATGCAACCGCAACAGCAGTGAGAGCAGCCCAGGGAGGCCATACCAAGCACGAGCAGTGACAAAGCAATAGGTCGCCAAAGAAAGCTAAGGTTGCAGGTGTGTTACCCAAAAAAACCAGCCTAAAGTGACGAAACTGAGGCAAAAATCATAAAAGTCTACAAATACACGAAAAGCAGGGGCGACGTGACGGACAGATCAGGGATCAAGTGATTAGCATCAAATCTGCCGTAGCAGTAGCGAGGCAATGCCGTTACTGGAGAATACTGAAAACGCTGAAAAGAGAACGATGACCACGGAGATAGTGAAGTAAAGCCTATGAGACGCCGAAGGTTGACGGGTATTCCCATTCTGTGAAAAGAGCAAGGTTGGCAAAAGATAGTGAAACAGCCGACAGATTGAGAGTAGATGGCAAATCGTAGAAACCGTAGAAGAGAGGATGAAAAACAATAAGAAATGGATAAAAAGAAGAAAGAAGACCATCGGCCCCACCAGGAGAGGTGTATGAGAGACGCTCTAGTCGTCAAAGCAAACGACGGCGTGACGTACGCTGCGATCCTCAAAAAGGGTGAGAGAGGGTCCCAAGCTGAAGGAGCTGGAGGACAATGTAGTAAGGGGCCATACACTAATTACGTAAAGGCATATGAGGGGAGGGGGAGTTTCAAAATATCTTACAAATTATTATCTGAAGGGGAGGGAGGGTTTGTTCTTTCTTACGTAATATCATAAAAAAGTATGAAAATGAAATCAATAAGAAAAAATATTCTTTACACAAGAATTATTATTTGTGCCATGAACATTTTCTATATCAAACAAAATTAGCATATATTGTACATCATGGCCAAGGAAGGGTGGACCTGGAATTGAAGTGTTCTGCAACAGCAGGATATGATTGTTAAATTAATTATGTAATTTTGTTTATTGTTGCCATCGTGAGGAGCGTCTTAATTGTCGATGGTGTTAGAGCAGTTACATCAATTTCTTGACGCTTGGTGGCATATTGTTCTGTTCGGGAACTGGGGTCACAGTATGCCTTACAAGTTAAGAAGTGCTGACACTCTTCGTGTTGATGGTCCAATATCCTTCTATTCATACTTTTTGTTCAAACCGCAAGGTATTCGAAAAAGGTTCTGTCATGCGATTGTGACAGATCTTGTGGCCCGAATATTTCCAGAGTGTGAACTGTATTTTACTTCAAGAAAATTCGAAGATGTCGGAACTATGCGTACGATAATCGTCACAGTTGGAGCTCAGATTAAATTCATGCCAGAACAGGTTATAAATTCTTTTGAGCTCTGCATCACAAGAAAATAGATTCAAAGGAAGTGAAATATAGCGAAGCAGGTTATATGGACCAGATTGGCTTTTCTAAATATTACCCAAAAGTTGTTCTACTAAGATGCAAATAAAATTACTACAGATGAATGCAATTAAATTTTGTCATGAATTTTCTTGAAATAATTTTATAAGTATCGTTTTCGCTATCTTATTCAATGAATTAACAATATGATTTTTTAATTACGAAAATCATGATAAGATCTTATGTAGGGGGGAGAGGGAGTTCGTCAAAATCTTACGAATTCTTATCTGGGGGGAAGGGGGTGGTTGGAATGTTCTAAAAATGCCTTACGTAATTAGTGTACGGTCCCTAAGAACCAGGCGTACTCAGAAAGGCGAGATTCTGTTTGAGCTGAAGAAGAATCAATTAATCAAGAGCTCGACCTATCGGGAACTTGTGGCAGAAGCGGTGAAAGGAGAAGTTCAAGAAGCGGTGGTCGAATGCAGAAATCTGGACGAGATCACAACGGAAGACGAAGTGAGAAGAGCGCTACTACAGCAATGTAACGTGACAAATAGCAGATGCCAATCAGGTTGAGGAAGGCATATAGTGGCACACAGGCAGCAGCGATAGACTTACCGCCAGCTACAGGCAACCAGCTTATGTCGACCGGTAAGATCAAAGTCGGATGGTCGGTATACTCATTACAATTGATACCTAGAGCCACTAATCAAACGGAAAGGTGTTTCAGATGTGTTTCAACCATCAGGCGAGAAACACATCTGATCTGTGCAGAAAATGTGGGGAGAAGGGACACATTGCTAGTGACTGCACAAAGCAACCGAAGTGCCTGCTCAGCACGAATGATGCTACTTATGTCCAGAGCACAAAAAGGTGAAGGCAAGCCAATGATGATTGGGATAGCCCAGCTTAACCTCAGTCATTGCGAAATAGCACAGCAACTGTTGTGTCAGTCAACAACAGAAACGAAGGGCGACGTTGCAATTATTTCAGAGGTGTATCGTGTTCCTCCCGATAACGGTAACTGGGTGGTGGATAGTGTAGAGATGGCTGCACTTCAAGTAATGGGTGGTTTCCCTGTCCAAGAGATGATGGATAACACACACGAAGGCTTTGTGATCGTCAGGATCATCGGTGTATTCGTCTGTAGCTGCTATGCTCCTCCGAGATGGACACTAGAACAGTACTGGACGCACTAACCGACTTGTTAGTCGTACGAACGCCAGTTGTTAGTATACTTTGACGCTTGGGCCGTGGAGTGGGGTTAACCGGTCTAGGCTGCTGCACTGAATTCAAAGCGAAACCGGACGACGTTGACAAGCACAAGCGGCACCTACTGACTGGCCCGTTGAGTACGCAAGGTCCACCGCCATGACTATACCCAGTAGATCAGGAAGAAGCGGGGAGCTAAATGGGTCACGGAAACGAAAATTGGTATCGGGAGAAAACTACCGCCGGGGAATTCACTGTAGGGTGATTCACCACCGTGCGTGGACTATCCGACTGCATTAAGCCAAGCAAGGTGGTGACATATTTTTCAATATTAAGAGCAATAGTACTCAAGGAAGAGCAAGGAGTTGAAGGAAGAAAGTAACGAGAGAAATTCCGCCTCAGGGAATTTTCAGTCGGATTAGAGTGAGTTCACTGCCGGGGACTACCCGAGTAGCTCGGAAAAAGACTGAGAGCTGCAAGTCACACAGAAACAGAAGTTAAATGGAATCAGCAGCTACGGCTCACTGAGACAGGAGATAAATGGCGATGTAATAGATGAAGACGAAAAGCATGAGTCGAAAGTTAAATGGTTCACGGATCAAATGAGGCTCCGGAGCTGCGGAAAACTCGTGAGCAAATAAAGAGGTGCGACGAAAGCGTAGGGATTATTGACACATTAGCCACGAACCATTACTTCATTTCGGATAGACTCAGTTCCATAGGGATTATTCGTTCGACGAAACATGGGAAGTATTTTCGGCATTTTCAAGGGGTAACTAGACGGTTAAATTGGACAGTCCCGAAGGTATCAGCGAAGCTTCGAAAGGTCGATTAGCGGGAGTACCTCAGGCCGCCATACTCGACCCAACACTGTGGAATATAATGTATAGCGGGCTGTTAACACTGGAACTGCTCGGAAGAGTTGAGATAAAGGGTATACGGAATCAAATGGCATTATTTTGAAATAGCTGAAACTATTTTTCCATTAGGAATTTTATATTGAAATTCTGGGTGAAATTTTTTTAATGTGTATTGTTTAAATTGTGAAAGTTTCAGTATCAATTGAATGCCTGGCATCCAAAAGGGGCTAAAACTTCGCATTTCCAAATTAACATTGTTTTTATTGTTAAAATAAACGATTTTATTGGAAATTCATTGGTTTATGTTGTCTAGCAAAAATAAGACCATTATATGAACTACCTTTCAATTCACGAGCATTTTCGAAGTTCGAAGGGTTAATCCGGGGGTACCTTGGGTCAAAAAAGGGGGTAAACCCCAATTCACACGTACTTTCTTGATGTTTCGTTTTAGAGTTATGGTGTTCGGCAAAGTTGTTGCATGGCTTCTAGCGCTTTAATTGATCATTTCATATTAGATCGGAATGCAGTCGCTACGACGGTGCTGTAATCAACTTTTTAATGGAACGAGATGGAAAGATGGTGTCTCCAGCAAAGTTTTATGTCAGGTTTATAAGCATATCTTTCGAAGATACTCACTTTGTAGGTCCTACAAGTTTCGAAATATGACGTATTTTTGGAAACATAATCTGTAAGTAAATTTTTCAATCAAAGCATGCTGTATCTCGAAACATACAGGACCTACAAAATTTGCATATTCAAAAGATATATTGAAAATGATAGAACCTACAACCTACAATTTTCTCGAAGACTCCACATTTCTATATAGCTTTATTAAAAATTGATAAGCGCCGTTGCGACTGAATTCCGGAATAGTATGATTCACCCAAATAAAGCGTTAGGTGCCATACACCAACTTTTCCGAAGACACCTTAACTACATAACGGAAGATAATAATTGATTCCACGTTTTTATTTAATTTTCCGACCACAATGTACCGTTTTTCTCTTGATCCCTTATTACTCGGTCAACTTTCATTGTAGCGACATGACACTTTCACTGGAATTTTCGACAAATTACGTTTAACAATATACATTCGCACAAGAAATATATATTGGATAGAAAAAAGCCATACATAGCAATTATGTAAGCGGCACTCACCTTCAGGAACGACTGTTTGGGCTAAAACGTCAACTCACAATGCAATCAAACTAAAAACAGTATTACATCGAGTTATGTAAGCTACAACATTACATTTACTGATGGCAAATCGATCGACTATTTTTTCTTGAAACCTCGGAAAAAGAATGAGAAAACTCGAATTTCCATAAAACACAATGTGGGACTAGTCCCTTTTGGACGCCAGCTAGTACTGGGGTAACCTACATGGTTAACTTTGACTGCTAATAGCAAAAAACATAAAAATTTAAATTTTCAAATTTCTCAAATGACAGTCCGCATAAATTACTTGGAACTATTAAAAAATACAAAAAAGTCAATTTTGGAAAAATAATTGTAGTTGTAAATAAGAAAAATAATTGTGAATAAGTAATTGGGTATCTCCTCCTCTATACTGAAGTATGGCTTTTCCAGCTTGGGCTGCTGCGCTGAGCTTAAAGAGGAAACAAACAAAGCTAACGTGCACGTATCTTCTAATGGCTATTCGTGTCGCGGGCGTGTACAGAACGGTAAGATATCAAACTTTCAGTTTCCGGCATCGGGAATCAACGGTAAGGATTACAGATTCGGACGGATGCATCATGTATTGGGACACCGGGCGGTCTTTCTCGAGCCGGCAGGGGTCCTCCAGACTATTCATCACCACTTTGTCCGGAGTGTGTGAATAGGAAAATGGCACCCGAATACGTGGATTTCGAAGTCCATAGATTCAAAGAACTTGTCTTCGTGATAGTGCTTATTATTATCGAAGAGGTGTCTCACGACGAACATACTTGGAACGCTGTCATCAGAGTAGTGACGCCTATACTCTTCAGGTTGCACTGCAAGTGGCGAAGGGGTCATCAAAGTAGCACGGCTAGAAAACCGCCATGAAACAACAATTCGTGTTCGTGAGAAATTCCGTCTTCGGGAAACACTCCATCGGAGTAGATTAGACCGGTTGTGGGTCGTCGAGGCGCCGAATTACCGGATGCAACGCTCCACCTGGAATCGCCGGACTGATCTCGACACTCTATCGGGTAGCTCGTGAGCGGGCTAGATCCACCACTGGATCTGTATCGAGTAGATCGAAGCGAAGCTGGAAGCTCACTTACTCATTGGAACCCAGGAAAATTCCGTCGCCGGAGAACTGGCAGTCGGAGTAGAGTAGTTTCATCGCTGAGAAATATTCAAAACTGGAGTATTACTCATGGAATCAGCAGCTAAACGGCTCACGACAACACGAGCTAAATGACTCACAGAAACCGAAGCTAAACGGTTTGCGATATTTTCCGCAGGAGAATATTCGAGTGGAGTTCGGAGCGAAATGGCTCAAGTACGCAGAGGTTCTAAGAGGTGTAATGTATGGCGAGAATGACGAAACTGTGTTACGTTAACGTTAACTGCGGAAATGTAATGTAGCTCCGTTGGGTAAAAGCAGACGAAGAATCGCTTACTATTACTAAAATATAAGATTTGTTTATTGAATAAAAATATACAATTTAGGCGCACTCACAAAAACTGTACAATATAATTTGTACAGAAACATCGGACAATATTCTTGAAAAGTGTAACAAATCAGTATTTTATCAGTTTAGAGAAAAAATAAATTTGAAACATAATGCTAATCAAAGATTTACCTTTTCTTAGTATTACAATTTTCTTAATAATACGCAATGTTCTGCAAAAATGCAATCCGATGTAAACTTTCTAAAATAAATAAAAGAAATTAAAATTTGTTGTAAAGAGACACCATCAAAAAATTAATTGTAAGCTGGCTTTGGTACCACATACATATAAATCACACGTATAAATGTTTACATGGTGTCTTTGGAAAAGCTATGACCATTGAACTGTGATATGACCTGGCAGAATTTTTTTTCTATTGTTGAATAATAAAAGGATTTCTCGAAATAGGAATACCTTTGAAATATAAGGTGTCAAAATGTTTAGATGCATAATCCAGTTTTTTTTATTCATTTCGTTTATTTGATAGGCACAAATGCGTTAGCTTGGCGGTGCCAAATTCTTTTGTTTTTACATTTTGGATATCTTAAAACTAGGAGGTTACAATGTTGAAATATTTTTTTTACACAAGAAAAAAGGTTTACAGCTATGGGAGATCAGCGAAACAAATTTGCGCCTCAGTCTAGTAAGTCGTCGAGTACTGGGTTGGTGGATGGTATTCTTCGGACTCGCGAGGAATCCTTCAAAAGTCATAGGTAGGTGAAGGTATCAGTGGGTGGGTCTAACGGAGGTTGGCCTGAAGAAGATGAGATGGGGTTGCGGTTTGAGAGGGTATGATGGGGGAGATTTAATGGGTTTAATAGGAGAAGGTGATATGTGGTAACCCCTCGCTGCACGCTCATAGCTGCGCCAAAAAGCTTATTTTAGACAAAAAATTAGGATAAGGTTGACAATTTTCAGTGTATTGGTATAACCTTTCTGTATAATAAGGCAAATATAACATAAAAACAAAAAAAGAAGGCAAAAATAATCAAAATCAAAGTCCAACAAACCGGCCGTCGAAAGTGGCCAAAGCGAATTTGGTAAGTCATTAGCGAGAGCTAAATTCAGGTAATTTGGAACCCATTTCAATAAGTTTTGCATCACTGTGATATCACGGCGATCCAGTTTCTACACCATGTACACACGTACATGTGCAAGCATACATATATACATACATACATTCACAGACATTTTCTGACCTTGACGAAGTGAGTCCAATGGAATATGACACATCACCCTTTGGGCCAAATCTTTAATCTTTAATTCACAAATATAGATACAATAACCAAGAAATGCGACGAAAGTTCCCCGAAGGTAATACATATCTAAAACTAAACAATCTGGCGAAAGTTTCATTGTCTTCCTAAATTTAGTGTGGAACGGATGTGTATTGTCAGTATTTTATTACATTCTTCATATATCACCATTATCTTTGATCATATTTATAATATGTACATAAGTTCATTAGGGGAACTGTGGGTAAGGCAGACAGGTTGGCTAAGACGGACACATAGGCATATAACATATAAAGTTAAATTGAATTATATGAGTACTCTCTCTTCATGGATATCCTTGAATTATGAAGCACTCAGTAGGCCTTGAATATTGTTAAAAGCGAAAAATGTAAGTAAACATTGATATTTAGTCGTGTATCTTCGTGCGGATGTAATTTTTACGTCTCTAATTTTAAGGTTTATCGAGAAAAAAATCAATTTTTTAGCGGATTTTTTTCTTTTATTTAGATAATGTAACTCTTAAATGACATATTCGTGGAAAATAACAGGTAAGTTCTTATACGAGTAAATAAGTGCAAGCGTTTAAAAAATATGTGTACTGGTGGGGCAAGACGGCCAGTCTTGATTAATTCTATTGATTCATCCTTATATGAATGTCTCGCGTGTAGAAACGAAATTCTAGCAGTCAAACGTGGAGAACCATCCAGTTAGCTGAAGTCTCACATGTAGTAGACCGCAAGATGTACGTTAATGTGACCGAGGATGAATACGGAATTCCTAGGACCTGGAAAAGGTAGAAGACTTTGTGCAGGTCCCATATTCTGGCTATGTGTAATCGAGAAACTGATGTTACCAATTGCGTATTTAATATGTAACTTTCCAGTTTTGTATAAATGATTTGTCTGATCATTGGAAGTGATTGTATAGCTCTCTTTATGACAACGGAAAAAACGATATTAGAAAATACATCATTTGCATCAACTTTAAATTGAACCCCAAAACGTTATTTTTCACCTCGAATTGAACATATATATTAAGAAGAACCTCAAACTATCCAAAACATCCGTTAGAAACAGTAAATTTTATTATTTTGTATTGTGATCATCCTTTCGGCGACATGTCCGTCTTACCCCCACCATATGTCCGTTTCACCCGCAGTCTGGAAAAAGTGCAGATATTTCTTTGTTTTCTATTTCTTTCAAAAAAGATACTTGTTGATTTTTGTAACTTAATCCCTCTGGGCACTCGAAAGCCAACATATGGAGCTACCACATACAGTATTTTATGTTGACAAAAACATGCTTTTACTATGTTTTATTTGAGTATAACCTTAACATCTCCGTCTTACCCCCAGTTACCCTACATTTATTTTCAATATATTAATTGCATTTTTATTCGTTCCATACTTTTCATTCATATTCACAGATTACAAACAGTTTCAAAAAACTGTGAACCTGTCAGACATGCCTGAAGCACCAACTAACTTGTGCTATGTTGGTCTAGAACATGTTATAAGAATATCTATGCACAAAATGTTTATAGAAACTTCAATCTACATTTTGGAGACATGTTATCGAAAACCATCTATCTGCTGTTATAAAATAAACAATGATTGGCGTCGTCGGGTAACTGAAGACTGCATATCATAAAATTAAATTCATATTCCTTATCAATTCAGTTGCAAAATTTATTTTAGTTAACAGATTATTTGTAGTAAAGTAGAAGTAGCATTTCTAATAAAACACTGTTTAAATGCATTTTAGTTAGCTTTTTATATCACTACAAAATTTACATAATACATTTCTAATTCATAATAATAACATTCCGGCGCCAGTCATGCTAATGCCCCGAGTGCACCACGTTGAGAAACTCTAGCGAAATCATCTTTGAGCAACGGCGGCTGCTCGTTTAGTGTACCACTAATGGGACTTCTGCGAGGATAAAATAAAACTTGTAGTATTTTCTGTAAAAAATCAATTTATTCAAAATACATTTGTATAACAACTGGTCTGATTATCGGGAAATGAGTTCGAATAATTTAAAAGTCAACAGGAGCACGTGGGATTTCATTTCGTTTGCACACCAACCAAGCATGGGTAAAATGACGGCAACAGTGTAGAATTTTTAATTCGCAGCGGCGCAAGTATGATTTTTCTAAATATGATTTAATGTACGGCAAAATGTACATATCTCCGAAACGGTGCTTCGATTCTATGTGATGTAAGCGGTGGAAATGTTCCTTATAAAATTCTCAACAAATGTATGTAAATAAAAAGTAGTACTTGCATAGGAAATATAAGAGAAATTTGAAAATCAAAGCTTTGCCGGTACACCATTCGAACAAAACACCAAATTTCGCAACTTAAAAAATACTAAAATGTAGCTTAGACGATGCTCGAGTTTTGTATGTTTTCTTCTTTTCGAAATTTTTTACCGGCGATTTTTAAAAAATCGGCGAAGCCCCGCGCGCAGTTCCATTAAGTTTCCCCTTAAGGTTGGACAGAGAATGAGCAAAAATCGAAAATGAAAAAAGCAGTTTTTTCCACACCGTATGTTAGATCTTCATAAAAATCAATCAGCTTATGTAGCATGTTGTTACAGTACTGCTGATTGATTTTTATGAAGTTCTAACACACGGTATGGAAAACTGCTTTTTTTGTTTTTGATTTTTGTCCATTCTCTGTTCAACCTTAAACTCTCATAACAAACAAACAAAACGCACCAAAGCTTCAAAATTTTGAGAAGCATTGTAAATGGTTTAAAAATAAACTTAGAAAATTTGGTGCAGTACGTTCGAATGAAAAAAAAAATCTGAGAAAATAAAGTGAACGGATAAATATGGGATCCATTTTTCACTTAAATTGCCATAACAAACGAACAAGATGCACCAGGATTTCCAAAATTCGAGAAAATTCGTTGATTAAGCTTTTAAACAAATGTTGGAAATCAGGAGCAGCTTGTGTAAGGGGGTGGGCGTGGCGTAGTTGGTAAATCGATTGCCTTGTACGCAGCGCACTTGGGTTCGAGTCCCGACCTCGCATATAGGGTTAGAAATTTTTCATAAGAGATTTTTCTAACCCGAAGAGGCGAATGAGCTTAAGGTTAAAACCTCTATAATCGAAATAAAGAAATGAAAAAAGAAAGCTTGTATAAATAGAAAAAATAAAAAATAGTAACGTATAAATATGGGACACCACTTTTTTCACTTAAGCTGCTATAACAAACAAACGAAACGCACCAGAGTTTCGAAATTTCGACAAACTTTGCTTATTAAGTTTTAAAAGAAACGTTGAGAATTTGGTGCAGTTTGGTCAAACAAAAACGTGTTTAATCCACCTAACAGTGTGATGAGACATTTCTTATAACTCTTAGCACTCTTCGGATATTATATCGTTTGAGAGCATTTAGAACTTGATGCTTCGCGATGTTTTTGATAACACATACTACATGGGATAGTGGCAGGACTCAGAGAATCGCTCAAATCAGCATAGGACAACATCAGTGCTAGAAATCTCAAACCAAATCAATGGGAAAGCGAAAAAATGGCCCATAAAATAGACATACCAACGAATTATTGTTAATGCTCTGTTAATAAAATATCTATATTGTGGTGGGAAAACTGATTTTTCCTAAAGGGGTTATATATTGTACTGAAACAAAAAAAACGATTTTTTTAATTGATTTAAAGTTTATGTTTTACTCAAATTTCCAACGCGACTGAGAACTAAGAAATCAACGCTTTTTCTTGAAAAGGGCGATACTAGCAGTGATACCATTCAAAGAAAATCAACAGTGAATATTTCCAGACTTGGTTTTATTTCCTATTTAAGAACTATTGTGTTTTTTTGACATCCTAGATTGCATGATTCAGTGATCGAAACCCAAAACTTCATAAAGTATTTGAAATTATTAAATTAAAATTTGTTTTTGATATTGAAATTGACAAAATGATAGTATCGCCCCTTTGGCGATTGTTTACTTTTTCGGTTCCATCTATCAGCATTGAAGTATCGCCCTTACGTTTTTTTACAATAACTACCGTTTTACACAACCGATTTCGTCCGGGTTTTTTCAATAGCGATCATTGTTACTATTTACAGCTGGTATCAGTTTGATAATCCTAAAAAAATACGAAAATAACAGTTTCGCCTGTAAACTGCTAGCAAAAAATGTATCGCCCTGTTTGTTTGCATGGAGCGTGGAGGGCGAAACTTTAAATAAACTAAAATACAGTTTCGCCCGTTGTATTTTTTGCTGTAGTTTAAGAAAGCATAATCGTAGAATCAAAATTTTTAGGATGATTTGTTGCGTTTCAAAGCCCTCATTCGCATGTAAGAAAAAAGCCCTATGTTTACATTTGTAAGTATCGCCCTTTTCACAAAAAAGCGTTGAAATGAAATCGCAGCTCCTGATATCACGCTATCTCTGAAGTACATGCGTGCATAGTTTCAAATTTAACTTCGACATCGACTTTTTCTAAAAGTGACTTCCCAGTAGTATTCTTGATTTGAATTATTATCGCTAATTCTAATGCCAAAGAACAAATAAAAACCTCACGAAAACGAACCGTTTGGGAAAATCATCATCATTACTGGAACTTTCATTTTCACGAAACTTTTCGATAACCTTCCGTCACTTGCGTTAATGCACTGGGTGCACAGTAGGGTGACAGGAAAAAAATGATCCCTATCGGCCCACCTCTGCGTCGATTCCTAGTCCCACCAGGAGTACTTGCACCAAATTTGAAGCAAATCGGACAAGTCTAACTACCGGACCAACGGGCCTGCTAGGCCCCATGCAAAACTGACTCAGACATCACTTCGTTAAAAGTTTAATAGCTTCTTTTAACATAGCCGGATTTACTAGCAGTCTTCGACAAAGTTGTAGATAATTAAAATATCTTTCTTATTTTCACTTACAGTGATAATACGATGTATACAGTGCCACCTAGCGGCGAAAATACGAGCTAGTGAGTATTCTCCATGTAAATTGTTGAAAAATCCAATATAAACTTCAGGCACGTTGGTCCGGTAGTTAGACTTGTCCGATTTGCTTCAAATTTGGTACAAGTACTTCTGGTGGGACTAGGAATCTACTCAGGGGTGGGCCGATTGAGTTTTCAAAAATTCATCATTTTTCTGGGCAGTCTAGTGCACAGTGCTCTAAAAATCTAGCGAAATCGTCTTAGGGCACCAGTGGGTCTGTAAAGAATACTAAAAATTAATTTCTATTCCATAATTTTCAGTTCAGCGATTCGAGAGATCGTGCTCACCGCAAGCCATGAAAAATAGACTACGTTGTGAAGCGATGGTCACTATTTATTAAAAAATCACGGTTAAATAAAAAATAAAACTATTAAAAAATTTCAAACAGTTTATAATTTTCACAAACTTATTAGGAAAAATTGTTTAATAAGCTTTCGTAATATTGTGTAGGAAAAAAGCTGAAAATTTGAAAATAAATCTGAGGATTATGATTGATTACAGAACTATGGAATTTTCTATTGGAATGTTTTCAGGCAGGAATTTGATATTGATGCTATTAGACAACTGTGAAATCAAGACCAATAGATCAGTTACATATCAGGACCCCATTCCGACAATTTATCAAAAGTCCTCATGATGTTTACAACAACAGGTTATCAATCTACGGATCAGATAATTGTTATTGTAATATTGAATTAAATCAGTCTACATCAATAAATTTTGAACTTCAATCCAATATTTTTTTGGGTGTGGTGGAAGGGGGAGTTGTATGGTGTTAAACCCCAAAACCTTCTCTTGGCTACTTCGTTGCTTGGAGTTATTTATTTCGCTTTTCATTTTCCGATATGTTTCAGATCAATCCGATGGTTATAAGTTAGAAAAATTGCAGTCAGAAGGTTCGCACAAATGAACATTTTTGCACTGATAAGTTATCAAGTTCCTTCCAGACAACTTGGAAGTGTTCGGTGATTATTTCTAGCGGTTGTAGATAGAAAAATGAAATACAAAACTCGATTTATCGAAATAATGTTTGGCTTATTTCAATGAATTATTACTATATTGAACAATAAATAGGCGACAAAAAGTAATCCACAAACAACAAGCCATAACTTTAAAAGTATTCAAAATAGATATTTGAAGTCTTCAGTAAAGTTATTCGCAAAAGTAAGAGCTACAAATTTGCTGAAGGCATCATTTCGTTATAATCACTTCCAAGAAAATTTGTGAAAATATCTCACTCATAGGGGGATTAAAGCACAATACCAAAAGAAAGAACATATTTCCTCCATTAAATTCTCCGAAGATACTATTGACCTAAAATAAGCCGTTTTGGCGTTAATAATAGATTACATGTTTTTGGTCATATTTCTGGCAATGGGAAATGATAAAAATCTTTCGTCCGCATTTAATGTTAAATATCTCTTTTGATAATAGTCCGATTTCAACAATCTATAGCTTGTTCGAAAGGTATTCGTTAAATCTGTCTAAAAACATATAAATTGTTAATCTATATTGTCAATTTCGGCAGATAATTTAAAAAAACTGCAAAAAACGCCATTTTTACGCATTCAAACATTCATATCTTAAAAACTAAACATCAGAATCAAAAACAAATTAATAGCGTTCATACTGTTTTTTTAGTTTTTTCATTTAAAATTGGTTTGGATAAGATCGGTTCAGCCATTGCTGAGAAACACGAATGAAATTTGTCCGTTACATACACACACAGACACACACACACAGACATTGTCCCAAATCGTCGAGCTGAGTCGATTGGTATATAAGACTCGGCCCTCCGGGCCTCGGAAAAAAGTTTGAGCGAATTCTATACATTTCTTTTATAAGAAATGTAAAAAGCTATCCTGAAAAATAGGGTGAACGTATAAATGTGGGACACGCTGTATAACCTCTGCTTGAAAATAACTGAAAATATTAGCGTTGCTTTAAAAATACCTATTTCATTCCAAATTTTAATACTAAAAAGCTACATTATACGGTGAAATTCGGGAAAACTGCTGAAGCAGTATTACAAAGCAAGATTCCGGCTATCCAGAAAAACCTTTAAACTCTGTTGATCCTGTCCGATCCACAAATTCCAAGTGATTTGAAAATATGGCAATATTCACTAATTTGAGGTACACCGAAATTCTTCATTTTGATGTCACATTCAGTGTGGTAACATGTTTCTAACATCTAATGAAAACCACGTGATTTAT
This sequence comes from Topomyia yanbarensis, assembly GCF_030247195.1. Lineage (NCBI taxonomy): Eukaryota > Metazoa > Arthropoda > Insecta > Diptera > Culicidae > Topomyia > Topomyia yanbarensis. The sequence goes on along the minus strand of NC_080672.1, from coordinate 206,946,541 downwards.
CAAATAAACGAATTGCATAAATAAATAATTCTCTGATCAGCACATCGATATTCTATTATTTTCAGTATCATAATGCTTTTTTGGAAAATTGTGGTAATGGTATCCTGATCTGTAACTGATCTATTAGTCGGAATCGCATAGTTGTCAAATCACATCAATATCAAATATCTGCATGAAAACACTCCACTAGAAATACATTCCAAAGAACTGAAACCAATCAAAAATTCTCAAAATTCCAACCATGTTGAGCTCAGAGGGGGATGTACCGAAATATGAATTAGGGTCAATTTGTAGAATGGGAAGCTAATTTTTATTTTTTTTGCAATAGAGAATGCATTTACGCACTGACCTCGTATGCGTGCTTAGTGGTTGCCAAGCTATCACACGGAAGTGTACTAACGGGTAATACAGACTATACTCCATTGGGCTCCGCCATATTTCTTCAAGGAACTACCTCACGGCATTACTTCAAGGGGGATGGCAGTACTTAATGTACTCACTCATTCTCGCTCACGCACGCACACATCCAGTGTGAGGCTTACTTGGGTACTCGCTCTGTCACACCCTGACGCTCGCTCTGACACTCCATGTGAGGCTTACTTGGGTGCTCACACCTGCCACACCATGTGAGGCTTACTTGTGTGCTCAGCGTTTATATACCATGTGAGTCTGACTTGTGTGCTCACCTCTAGCAAACCATGCGAGACTGACTTGGATGTTCACTCTATCACCTGTTTCACTATCAATCATACCACTCTAGTACACCCTGTGTAATCACCCTGGCATCCCATGCGAAACATTTTTCTAACCAATCACAAGTTAGTCATGCTTGTCGTCTGCTGCTCGGTGTGCCAGATTCTCTGTAGCCTGCAGGCAATCTGAGTGGTTACAGTCGAGAATGCGTTCCCCTTCTCCACCGCTTGACACATCCTCTGGATAAGGATATCAGGGGTTGTGTCCGGGCCGCAGACGTCTAGCATTGCTCTTCTTTCGACGTCGAACAAGGACATATGGACAGTATGAGCTCCACAGTTTCGTCAAAATTTGGGCAGTCAGAGTAGACGTGCCTCCACGTGCCCAAACCTGTGGAGGTACTGTCGGAAGCAGCCAAGACCTGACAGGAATTGTGTCAGATGGAACAGCTCCACAGTTTTGTCAAAATTTGGGCAGTCAGGGTAGACGTGCCTCCACGTGCCCAAACCTGTGGAGGTACTGTCGGAAGCAGCCAAGACCTGACAGGAATTGTGTCAGATGGAAGTGAACTCCACCACAGTGCTCATCGCGTGTGCTGCAGTCAGTTCTACCTCGGGGATCGACTCCCCGTAGACCACCAAGATTACATCATCGGCGAAGCCGAAGATCTTGACACCAGGAGGGAACTTTAGTCTCAGAACCCCGTCATACATAAAGTTCCATAATACTGGGCCCAGAATCGAGCCTCGCGGGACTAGGAACGCTTCTCTAACCGGCAGCGCATAATAGTACACGTTTCTGGAAGTAGCTTTCCAAGATCCGAAACAGACCCAAAGGCAGGCTAAGCCGGCGTAACGAGAGCGTGATGGCATCCCAGCTTGCGCTGTTGAATGCGTTCTTCACATCAAGTGTCACTAACGCACAGTATCGAATACCTCGCCTTTTCCGTTGGATGACTATCTCTGCGGTCTTTACCACTGAGTTGATAGTGTACACTGTGGACTTACCTTTTCGAAAACCAAATTGATTACTTGACAGGCCGTCTGTACCTTCTGAGTACGGGGTTAGCCTGTTGAAGAGTTACTCGCAGTGGCAAATTCCCTAGCAACGAACAATGCTCCAGGGCCTGATGGAGTTCCAAACACCACTCTCAAGGCAGCAATCATAGCGAACCCGAACATGTTCAGGCTAGCTGTGCTGAAATGCCTTGGCGAGTGCCGTTTTCCCTATAGATGGAAAAGGCAGAAGTTGGTACTGCTGCCGAAGGTCGGAAAGCCGCCGGGCGATCCATCGGCGTACAGACCAATTTGCCAGATCGACACGACGGGTAAACTGCTTGAGAGGATCATCCTCAACAGGCTAACCCCGTACTCAGAAGGTACGGACGGCCTGTCAAGTAATCAATTTGGTTTTCGAAAAGGTAAGTCCACAGTGTACACTATCAACTCAGTGGTAAAGACCGCAGAGATAGTCATCCAACGGAAAAGGCGAGGTATTCGATACTGTGCGTTAGTGACACTTGATGTGAAGAACGCATTCAACAGCGCAAGCTGGGATGCCATCACGCTCTCGTTAGGCCGGCTTAGCCTGCCTTTGGGTCTGTTTCGGATCTTGGAAAGCTACTTCCAGAAACGTGTACTATTATGCGCTGCCGGTTAGAGAAGCGTTCCTAGTCCCGCGAGGCTCGATTCTGGGCCCAGTATTATGGAACTTTATGTATGACGGGGTTCTGAGACTAAAGTTCCCTCCTGGTGTCAAGATCTTCGGCTTCGCCGATGATGTAATCTTGGTGGTCTACGGGGAGTCGATCCCCGAGGTAGAACTGACTGCAGCACACGCGATGAGCACTGTGGTGGAGTTCACTTCCATCTGACACAATTCCTGTCAGGTCTTGGCTGCTTCCGACAGTACCTCCACAGGTTTGGGCACGTGGAGGCACGTCTACCCTGACTGCCCAAATTTTGACAAAACTGTGGAGCTGTTCCATCTGACACAATTCCTGTCAGGTCTTGGCTGCTTCCGACAGTACCTCCACAGGTTTGGGCACGTGGAGGCACGTTTACTCTGACTGCCCAAATTTTGACGAAACTGTGGAGCTCATACTGTCCATATGTCCTTGTTCGACGTCGAAAGAAGAGCAATGCTAGACGTCTGCGGCCCGGACACAACCCCTGATATCCTTATCCAGAGGATGTGTCAAGCGGTGGAGAAGGGGAACGCATTCTCGACTGCAACCACTCAGATTGCCTGCAGGCTACAGAGAATCTGGCACACCGAGCAGCAGACGATAAGCATGACTAACTTGTGATTGGTTAGAAAAATGTTTCGCATGGGATGCCAGGGTGATTACACAGGGTGTACTAGAGTGGTATGATTGATAGTGAAACAGGTGATAGAGTGAACATCCAAGTCAGTCTCGCATGGTATGCTAGAGGTGAGCACACAAGTCAGACTCACATGGTATATAAACGCTGAGCACACAAGTAAGCCTCACATGGTGTGGCAGGTGTGAGCACCCAAGTAAGCCTCACATGGAGTGTCAGAGCGAGCGTCAGGGTGTGACAGAGCGAGTACCCAAGTAAGCCTCACACTGGATGTGTGCGTGCGTGAGCGAGAATGAGTGAGTACATTAAGTACTGCCATCCCCCTTGAAGTAATGCCGTGAGGTAGTTCCTTGAAGAAATATGGCGGAGCCCAATGGAGTATAGTCTGTATTACCCGTTAGTACACTTCCGTGTGATAGCTTGGCAACCACTAAGCACGCATACGAGGTCAGTGCGTAAATGCATTCTCTATTGCAAAAAAAAAAATAAAAATTAGCTTCCCATTCTACAAATTGACCCTAATTCATATTTCGGTACATCCCCCTCTGAGCTCAACATGGTTGGAATTTTGAGAATTTTTGATTGGTTTCAGTTCTTTGGAATATATTTCTAGTGGAGTGTTTTCATGCAGATATTTGATATTGATGTGATTTGACAACTATGCGATTCCGACTAATAGATCAGTTACAGATCAGGATACCATTACCACAATTTTCCAAAAAAGCATTATGATACTGAAAATAATAGAATATCGATGTGCTGATCAGAGAATTATTTTTTATGCAATTCGTTTATTTGATAAATCACGTGGTTTTCATTAGATGTTAGAAACATGTTACCACACTGAATGTGACATCAAAATGAAGAATTTCGGTGTACCTCAAATTAGTGAATATTGCCATATTTTCAAATCACTTGGAATTTGTGGATCGGACAGGATCAACAGAGTTTAAAGGTTTTTCTGGATAGCCGGAATCTTGCTTTGTAATACTGCTTCAGCAGTTTTCCCGAATTTCACCGTATAATGTAGCTTTTTACATTTCTTATAAAAGAAATGTATAGAATTCGCTCAAACTTTCAAGACTTTTTCCGAGGCCCGGAGGGCCGAGTCTTATATACCAATCGACTCAGCTCGACGATTTGGGACAATGTCTCTGTGTGTGTGTGTGTGTGTGTGTGTGTGTGTGTGTGTGTGTGTGTGTGTGTCTGTGTGTGTGTGTATGTAACGGACAAATTCTCATTCGTGTTTCTCAGCAATGGCCGAACCGATCTTATCCAAACCAATTTTAAATGAAAGAACCAAAAAACAGTATGAACGCTATTAATTTGTTTTTGATTCTGATGTTTAGTTTCCAAGATATGAATGTTTGAATGCGTAAAAATGGCGTTTTGCGCAGTTTTTTTAAATTATCTGCCGATTATAGTAGATTATAGATTAACAATTTATATGTTTTTAGATAGCTTTAACGAATACCTTTCGAACAAGCTATAGATTGTTGAAATCGGACTATTATCAAAAGAGATATTTAACATTAAATGCGGACGAAAGATTTTTATCATTTCCCATTGCCAGAAATATGACCAAAAACATGTAATCTATTATTAACGCCAAAACGGCTTATTTTAGGTCAATAGTATCTTCGGAGAATATAATGTAGGCAATATGCCCTTTCTTTTTGTATTGTGCTTTTGCTGATTAATCATCCTATGAGTGAGATATTTTCACAAATTTTCTTGGAAGTGATTATATCGAAAGTATGTCTTCAGCAAATTTGTAGCTCTTACTTTTGCGAATAACTTTACTGAAGACTTCAAATATCTATTTTGAATACTTTAAAAGTTATGGCTTGTTGTTTGTAGATTACTCTTTGTCGCCTATTTATTGTTCAATATAGTAATAATCCATTGAAATAAGCCAAATAGTATTTCGATAAAACGAATTTTGTATTTCATTTTTGTATCTACAACCGCTAGAAATAATCACCGAACACTTCCAAGTTGTCTGGAAGGAACTTGATAACTTATCAGTGCAAAAATGTTCATTTGTGCGAACCTTCTGACTGCAATTTTTCTAACTTATAACCATCGGATCGTTCTGAAACATATCGGAAAATGAGAAGCGAAATAAATAACTCCAAGCAACGGCGTAGCCAAGAGAAGGTTTTGGGGTTGACCACCATACAACCAAACTCTGTTTCTCAGAAATGGCTGCCTATCTCATATAGAAAGGTTATGCAATCACTCTAAAAATCTTCAATTATACCGGCCCGAGGGGGGTATGCAGTGAGGGGTTGCTACTTTAAAATTAAAACTAGTTTAAAATTTCTTAATAAGTTGAAAAATTTCGGCAGGACCTAGACCTCCCGGATCTTTCTCCATGATCTGCCGCTGGTTTCAAGCGATGTTTTAATATCACATAGTATCTCAAGATCGTGGCTGTCGATCCATTGTATGTATGTGCAAATCGTACTGAACATGTAATATTCATTTCCACCATTGTATTGAATATAACCAGCCATGGAATCGTAGTCTGATGAGACAAGCACAATTGCACCACTAGGTGAATTAAAACAGCACACCTAGAAAAAATAGTGTAAATTTACGTCTCCTGACCATGACATATACGAGCATCAAAAATGACTTAGTTTTACGTTTGATTTTAATTTTACATGACGATTAATTTCGTAAAGCATGTAATTTTACTCCACATACAGCGTTTGTTCTGAATGGTAGGAAGTGTAATTTTAAGTCATTGCGCATGTAAAGTATATGTTTCATGTAAAATTAAATGTAACACGGTAATGTTCTGTCATTTCGTAAATTATGGTTTGTTGAATTGTGTCATGTTTGCAATTACGTCAACGATAAGATTCAGATTTTTTTGGTGTGAGGTTTTTATTTTGGGAATGCGTCGAGTTGAGACGAAAACGTAAGATGATTAATAACGAGTATAACACTTTCCGAATGTAGAGAGAAATTTATGAAAAATGACGATTTCCATTCGACTCTAGCAGTTCTTGATCGATTTTGATGAGCATTTAATTTTTGTTATATGACCAATTATATGTATAGGTCAAATGTTTAAAAATAGTAATTTAAGGTCAAGATAGCATCATTTTGAAACCACCAATTTCGGAGGTTTAGTATCTTAGTAGTATCTTAGTCTTTAGTAAATAATTTTGACGGTATGTCGTCCAAGAAGTATTTATGGTGAATTTTCTCAGGTTAATATTCATGACTACAATAAAGTCTCAAAAATTTCGCTAAAGACACGAACTCTGTCACTATTTTCTGAAAAAATAATTCTGCATAATTTTAAAACTTCAAAAATTATACTTTCGGAATTATGCCATTTGGACAGTATGATCGATTTTCACCAAACCCCCACCAAACCGAATTTCTGGCTATGCCGCTGACTTCAAGTAAGTAGAAACAAAGTCGTTCTACACTCGTTCACAAGAAACTTCTTCGAATGCTGAATATCTATTACAATACATTGAAACCCAGATTTTATCAGCCAAATATGAACATATGTTTGATGGGCTCTAGCAGACGAACAAGACTGAATTCGAGTAAATCCTTTCTTGAGCATGTTTTTCTTATCATAAAGATGGAAATATGCAAAAATAAAAAGTTCATCATAATCAGAAATAGTTATCAGACTACATCAAGGGACGGAAAGGTTATTTTAACAGCTTCAGCTTATCATAAAGAAAAAAATTGCCCGATTTAATCAATGTCCCCATTTTGTCAGCCTAAAATACACCATGACTTTGATAAAAATGGGTCTTTATTGTATGTATTATTCACTGTGTTTCACATTACTAGATACATTTTATTTTTGGGGATTTTTTATTGCATCGAACTACAACAATTTTTAGGTAGCTTTCAAGGGGGTTATTTTATAGACTTCTTCCAAAATTTGGCGAACCTATTCCAATTCGTATACCAATTAATTGGTATACTTGAGGGTTTATATGTTGCAGATAGAGAAAATACTGAAATTTTCAGCTTTTTTCCTACACAATATTACGAAAGCTTATTAATACATTTTTCCTAATAAGTTTGTGAAAATTATAAACTATTTGAAATTTTTTAATAGTTTAATTTTTTATTTAACAGTGATTTTTAATAAATAGTGACCATCGCTTCACAACGTAGTCTAGTTTTCATGGCTTGCGGTGAGCACGATCTCTCGAATTGCTGAACTGAAAATTATGGAATAGAAATTAATTTTTAGTATTCTTTACAGATTAAACTCGCCGCGCAGATAGCTCTGAATTAGACCCGCTGGTGCCCTAAGACGATTTCGCTAGATTTTCAGAGCACTGTGCACCCAGTGCATTAACGCAAGTGACGGAATGGTATCGAAAAGTTTCGTGAAAATGAAAATTCCAGTAATGATGATGATTTTCCAAAACAGTTCGTTTTCGAGAGGTTTTTATTTGTTCTTTGACATTAGGATTAGCGATAATAATTCAAATCAAGGATACTACTGGGAAGTCACCTTTAGAAAAAGTCGATGTCAAAGTAAAATTTGGAACTATGCACGCATGCACTTCAGAGATAGCGTGATATCAGAAGCTGCGATTTCATTTCAACGCTTTTTTGCGAAAAGGGCGATACTTACAAATGTAAACATATGGCTTTTTTCATACATGCGAATGAGGGCTTTGAAACGCAACAAATTAACATCAAAATTTGGATTCTACGATATTGCTTTCTTAAACTACAGCAAAAAATACAACGGGCGAAACTGTATTTTAGTTTGCTTATTTAAAGTTTCGCCCTCCACGCTCCATGCAAACAAACAGGGCGATACTTTTTTGCTAGCAACTTAGAAGCGAAACTGTTATTTTCTGATACCAGCTGTAAATAGTAACAATGATCGCTATTGAAAAAACACGGACGAAATCGGTGGTGTAGAACGGTAGTTATTGCAAAAAAAACGTAAGGGCGATACTTCAATGCTGATAGGTGGGACCGAAAAAGTAAACAATCGCCAAAGGGGCGATACTATCATTTTGTCAATTTCAATAGCAAAAACAAATTTTAATTTAATAATTTCAAATACTTTATGAAGTTTTGGGTTTCGATCACTGAATCATGTAATCTAGGATGTAAAAACACAATAGTTCTTAAATAATAAAACCAAGTCTGGAAATATTCACTGTTGATTTTCTTTGAATGGTATCACTGCTAGTATCGCCCTTTTCAAGAAAAAGCGTTGATTTCTTAGTTCTCAGTCGCGTTGGAAATTTGAGTAAAGTATAATCTTCAAATCGATTAAAAAAAAATTTCGATTTTTTTGGCTCAGTACAATATATAACCCCTTTAGGAAAATTCAGTTTTCCCACCACAATTTAGATATTTTATTAACAGAGCATTAACAATAATTCGTTGGTATGTCTATTTTATGGGCCATTTTTTCGCTTTCCCATTGATTTGGTTTGAGATTTCTAGCACTGATGTTGTCCTATGCTGATTTGAGCGATTCTCTGAGTTCTGCCACTATCCCATGTAGTATGTGTTATCAAAAACATCGCGAAGCATCAAGTTCTAAATGTTCTCAAACGATATAATATCCGAAGAGAGTGATAAGAGTTAAAAGAAATGTCTCATCACACTGTTAGGTGGATTAAAAGCGTTTTAGTATTAAAATTTGGAATGAAATAGGTATTTTTAAAGCAACGCTAATATTTTCAGTTATTTTCAAGCAGAGGTTATACAGCGTGTCCCACATTTATACGTTCACCCTATTTTTCAGGATAGCTTTTTACATTTCTTATAAAAGAAATGTATAGAATTCGCTCAAACTTTTTTCCGAGGCCCGGAGGGCCGAGTCTTATATACCAATCGACTCAGCTCGACGATTTGGGACAATGTCTGTGTGTGTGTGTGTCTGTGTGTGTATGTAACGGACAAATTTCATTCGTGTTTCTCAGCAATGGCTGAACCGATCTTATCCAAACCAATTTTAAATGAAAGAACTAAAAAACAGTATGAACGCTATTAATTTGTTTTTGATTCTGATGTTTAGTTTTTAAGATATGAATGTTTGAATGCGTAAAAATGGCGTTTTTTGCAGTTTTTTTAAATTATCTGCCGAAATTGACAATATAGATTAACAATTTATATGTTTTTAGACAGATTTAACGAATACCTTTCGAACAAGCTATAGATTGTTGAAATCGGACTATTATCAAAAGAGATATTTAACATTAAATGCGGACGAAAGATTTTTATCATTTCCCATTGCCAGAAATATGACCAAAAACATGTAATCTATTATTAACGCCAAAACGGCTTATTTTAGGTCAATAGTATCTTCGGAGAATTTAATGGAGGAAATATGTTCTTTCTTTTGGTATTGTGCTTTAATCCCCCTATGAGTGAGATATTTTCACAAATTTTCTTGGAAGTGATTATAACGAAATGATGCCTTCAGCAAATTTGTAGCTCTTACTTTTGCGAATAACTTTACTGAAGACTTCAAATATCTATTTTGAATACTTTTAAAGTTATGGCTTGTTGTTTGTGGATTACTCTTCGTCGCCTATTTATTGTTCAATATAGTAATAATTCATTGAAATAAGCCAAACATTATTTCGATAATCGAGTTTTGTATTTCATTTTTCTATCTACAACCGCTAGAAATAATCACCGAACACTTCCAAGTTGTCTGGAAGGAACTTGATAACTTATCAGCGCAAAAATGTTCATTTGTGCGAACCTTCTGACTGCAATTTTTCTAACTTATAACCATCGGATTGATCTGAAACATATCGGAAAATGAAAAGCGAAATAAATAACTCCAAGCAAACGAAGTAGCCAAGAGAAGGTTTTGGGTTTAACACCATACAACTCCCCCTTCACCACACCCAAAAAAATATTGGATTGAAGTTCAAAATTTATTGATGTAGACTGATTTAATTCAATATTACAATAACAATTATCTGATCCGTAGATTGATAACCTGTTGTTGTAAACATCATGAGGACTTTTGATAAATTGTCGGAATGGGGTCCTGATATGTAACTGATCTATTGGTCTTGATTTCACAGTTGTCTATAGCATCAATATCAAATTCCTGCCTGAAAACATTCCAATAGAAAATTCCAGAGTTCTGTAATCAATCATAATCCTCAGATTTATTTCAAATTTTCAGCTTTTTTCCTACACAATATTACGAAAGCTTATTAAACAATTTTTCCTAATAAGTTTGGAAAATTATAAACTATTTGAAATTTTTTAATAGTTTTATTTTTTATTTAACCGTGATTTTTTAATAAATAGTGACCATCGCTTCACAACGTAGTCTATTTTTCATGGCTTGCGGTGAGCACGATCTCTCGAATTGCTGAACTGAAAATTATGGAATAGAAATTAATTTTTAGTATTCTTTGACAGACCCGCTGGTGCCCTAGACGATTCGCTAGATTTTTAGAGCACTGTGCACTAGACTGCCCAGAAAAATGATGAATTTTTGAAAACTCAATCGGCCCACCCCTGAGTAGATTCCTAGTCCCACCAGAAGTACTTGTACCAAATTTGAAGCAAATCGGACAAGTCTAACGAAGCCGAAGATCTTGACACCAGGAGGGAACTTTAGTCTCAGAACCCCGTCATACATAAAGTTCCATAATACTGGGCCCAGAATCGAGCCTCGCGGGACTAGGAACGCTTCTCTAACCGGCAGCGCATAATAGTACACGTTTCTGGAAGTAGCTTTCCAAGATCCGAAACAGACCCAAAGGCAGGCTAAGCCGGCCTAACGAGAGCGTGATGGCATCCCAGCTTGCGCTGTTGAATGCGTTCTTCACATCAAGTGTCACTAACGCACAGTATCGAATACCTCGCCTTTTCCGTTGGATGACTATCTCTGCGGTCTTTACCACTGAGTTGATAGTGTACACTGTGGACTTACCTTTTCGAAAACCAATTGATTACTTGACAGGCCGTCCGTACCTTCTGAGTACGGGGTTAGCCTGTTGAGGATGATCCTCTCAAGCAGTTTACCCGTCGTGTCGATCTGGCAAATTGGTCTGTACGCCGATGGATCGCCCGGCGACTTTCCGACCTTCGGCAGCAGTACCAACTTCTGCCTTTTCCATCTATAGGGAAAACGGCACTCGCCAAGAGCATTTCAGCACAGCTAGCCTGAACATGTTCGGGTTCGCTATGATTGCTGCCTTGAGAGTGGTGTTTGGAACTCCATCAGGCCCTGGAGCATTGTTCGTTGCTAGGGAATTTGCCACTGCGAGTAACTCTTCATTCGTCACCGGAGTAATCATTTCGGCCGCACCCATAATGCCAGCGGCGCATGAGGCCAGCAGGGACTTGTGGCTCAGGACGGGAAAAGTATATATATATATATATATATATATATATATATATATATATATATATATATATATATATATATATATATATATATATATATATATATATATATATATATATATATATATATATATATATATATATACTATATATATATATATATATACAAATCCCTTCAGCACCGGTTGCTCGTCCGTCTGCTTGGGCGTTACGTAGCAGCTTCCGATGCGTTGATCAGCTCTACTCGCAACTGCTGAATTTCATCATCGCGCGCCAGAAGCTGTTCGTTCAACGCAGCGATATGTTGGTTTAATTATTGTTCCATTTTTACTCTGATTATTCGTTAATTTACTCACTACTTATAAAATATGGTTTGGTTAACTTTTTTGTGATTTTATGTTAGTACATTCACTATGTGATTTAAAATTTCTCGCTTACCACTGGTGACATTTTAGAATATTCTTCTTTCGCAACCTTGTGTAACGGTTAAGTTTGAGTAACTTAATTAAGGGTACTAA